>NC_056735.1:4429728-5029728 GCF_019279795.1 Protopterus annectens | reverse complement strand
GTACATGTACACCCTCAAACATCATTGTCACATGCAGGTCACCCACAGATACACATGGCACTTCTCCACAGCACATATGACCAGCACCCTTCGTGACTGACAGATGCTGCCAACTGTATGGCACACCCTAGGCCTCTAGCACACCAACACCACACCCTGTGCATGTGATGATACCTGTGCTACATCCTTTCCCTGCCAATTGTGCCATCGATGCAGGGACATGCAAATATGTGTTTGATGCACAGGGTAACTATATTACTTTCAATGTAGTTGTGCAGTGCAGTATTGTTATGCCATATCAGGTGTTGTGGGCTACGACAGGTACTGTGTGCTGGCATGTGTCATGACTACTCAGCAAACCTTGTGTATCTTAGGTGCATGATGTTAGAATGGTGGTAGTATGACAGAATGATAGGTGTATCACGGACCTGTGTACGTGTCTGTTACATGGGTTTGACTGGTTATTCAATGGACACATGATGGCAATACAGTGGCACAGGATGGCATGGCAGCACAACAGAAATATGATGTCAGCAAGGTACGGCAGTACTTGTGCATGTTTCCCTAGGTGCATATGTGTAGAAGGTCATGTGTGGGAGAATGGGGGCAGCTGGCATAATTATGCTTTATACTTTGTGAGAAGGTCTGCTACCCCTTATACGTGTTGCCTGGGTTTTCTGTCCATACAAACCTAGATGTTGGCAGATATCATTGATGCCTATATAAGACTTGGAGCTTGTCACAGGGCTGTAAAATGCAAAACCATTGCACAGAAATAGCCCATATGGGCATATCCATAGTGAGATTTTGGATATGCCAAAAAAAACAAACTATTGCTATTTACTCCAACTCTAAAATCCACCCCACTACATTTCACTATTACAACCAATAATGGTACAATTATAGCTCCTGTCCCTACTACCAAACTCTTAGGTATAACAATCGACCACAACCTTAACTTTGACTCACACATCAACTCTACTATTAAAACAGTAAACAGAAAACTTGGTTCCTTGTATAGGATAAAACCTTTCCTTACCCCTGAAGCCAAAACTACCATTGCCCAGACCCATCTGATCTCTACTCTCCTCTATGCCTCCCCCATTTATACTAATCTTTCCAAAAGTAACCTTAATAAGCTAACCACTTCCTATAACAATATTGCCAGATTTGCTACTGGCTCCCCATTTAGAACTCACCATTGTCAAAATATCAAACAGCTAGGATGGCTAGAAATGCAAAATAAGCTAGAGTTTCAACAACTCACTATTACACATAAGATTCTGTACCATCCTAGTAATACTCCTATTCTCAGTAGCCTCATCTCTCCCTACTCTAATCTTACTACTCTTCGCTCAGCAAATAAACTACTGGTCACCATCCAGAAATCCCACAAAAGAGCAGGTGATTCTCTTTTCTCAAACTCTGTGGGGAAGACTTGGAATAGGCTTCCCAGCATACTTGCATCTCAGACATCATTACCACTCTTCAAAAAGCAACTAAAAATCTTCCTAAAAGCACAATGGCTATGCCCTTGTACTAACCCTGACTGATACTCCCCAGTACAACATCACTGTATACCTTGCACCCAAAACTCATAGTGTGGAATGAGTAATCTTTCACTTAACCCCCCCCTTTGTTTACTTTCCTACTCCCAGGGAAATATTACTGTATTTGATCTTTGTATACTCATCCAGCTATTAGCAAAACTCTACCATCTATACACAGACTAACTATCTTTTTACTATGAGTATAACATTCTGTTTTAAATCCATACACACAAACTCTCTTGTGCATTAGGTTATACTTTAAGACTACCTGAATTCACTTTTTAAATTTGTGCCTTCATTCCTAACATTACAGTATGTTGAATATCATACCTTTTACCATGTAAATAGTACTATATTGCTGTATTAAACTCTGTATTCACTAATTTCATACCCTTTACTATGTAAATAGGACTGTATTTCTGTGTTAGACTTTGTATCGATAGTACTGTACTGCTGTGCTAAACTCTGTACTCTCTTTCTCTATAGTACTGTACTCATGTCATAAACTCTGTACTCACTTCTCTCAATATTAAGTTCTTATTTGAAAATTCTTCTTTTTCTTTTATGCTGATCTGTATTATTTACTTAATGTGGAGCTTATCTCCCCGGGCCTCTACTGAAAATGGACATGTATCTAGTTGGACTAGCCCGGTTAACAAATGTAAAATAAATAAAATAAATACTATGGGATATATCTGTAGCCACACACATGGACATGCACGCACACACACATGGACGCACACACACACACACACACACACACACACACACACACACACACACACACACACACACACACACACACACACACACACACCTGGCTGGTGGTTGACTAAAACCCCTACCTATTTACTATTACACACTATAGCTTGCAGTAGTTATCGCATGCACCATGGAGTTTATCTGATTTTGGACTGTCAGCTAGTACTCTTAAGGTGGATGACATTAGCAGGCCTTGTAGGGGAGGGCATTTAGAGGCCAGCAGCTAGTCTTAGGCCCATAAAATACATAACCATTGCATGGAGATTGCCCATATGGGCTTGTCCATAGTGCTGCTGATGGATATCTAGTAGTACAAGCTACAGCTTGCAGTACTTATCGCATGCATCATAGAGATTACTTGAAAGTAGATTGTCAGCCAGTGCTGTTAAGGTGGATGACATCAGCAGGCTTTGTAAAGGAGACCAATGTAGAGGTCATCAAGTAGTCAAAGGGCCTTAAAATGTATAACCATTGCTCATCGATAGGCATGTATGTACTGCTGCAAGGGGTGATATTTACACACAGAGACACACACACACATACACACACACAGTTGACTGTTGTGAGATTAGAACCCCTACCTATTTAGTAGTACACACTACAGCTTGCAGTACTTATAGCATGTCCCACTGAGATTACTTGAAAGTAGACTCTCAGAAAGTGCTGTTAAGGTGGATGACATCAGCAGGCTTTGTTAATGAGGCCACTGTTGAGGAAAGCAGCTAGTCACAGAGCCATAAAATAAATCACCATTGCACAAACATAGGCTAGATGGGCATGTCTTTCCTGCTGCTGGGATATGTCTGTATACACATACAGACACACAGAGAGTTACCTGTTGTGAGATTAAAACCCTTACCTATCTATTTGTACACACTATTACTCGCAGTACTTATTGCATGCATCACTGGTTACGTCTGTTGTATTTGTGGATGCAGCCACAGTACTTGTGGCCTACGCAAAGTGGCCTTGTATTACACAGCATGTGTGGCCTGCAGAGTGCTACAGCGTGCTACTGTTATTGTCTCTAGTGTCATAGGTGTGGGATGCCTGTTAATACCCCTACTGTGTGCGTACAGTTCCCAGTATGGCCATGTCTGGCTGACTGCAGTTTGGTAGGTGGACAATTGGCCATGGACAATAAGGACTGTCCAAGCCCTGCATTACAACCATTGCACATTACACCACCTGCTCACTATTGTCTGTCTACAGGGTAACATTCCACAGGCACAGGGTTCTATGGGTGTGTAACTTCTGTCCTTTTGCAGCCTTGGTCTGTTACCATCACACAACTGTTGTGATGTGTAGGTGCACATAACCCCAGCACAGCATTCTGCATGTAAGTGGGGACATTCCTACACCCCTGGCCCCCCCCCTTTTGGGGAAAAATCCAAAACCCCAGACCGCAGTATCCTTTATAAACGCATTCTATGAACACCTTCAGGAATGCATGGATCATGCAATCCCAAATAAAACCAAGACTCAATCCTCCAAAGTTAGGCGTCCTGTCTGGTGGACCCCAGCCATAAACAAACTATACAATAGAAGGAGGAAGCTACTACATGATAGAGCAAAATCCCAAAAAGGGAAGGCATTTCTGATCAGTATTAGCAAAAAATACGGGCATTCATAAAATCGTCTAAGGCCAGCTTCGAGAGAAAAATTGCACAGAACACTAAGGATAATCACAAGGCTTCCCTTAGTTATGTTAGGAACCTGGGTGGGAATTCCCAGATATGCTCAGAATTAGTCCAAAATGACAAAAAATACACTGAACCCACAGACATTGCCAACATCCTAGCTGACAGGTTCAGTGCAAACTTCTCCCCCCCTTCCCCACCAAAAGGGCAAATATCTATCCCAGCAGAGTGCTGCCCCCCCTGACATCTCAGATGCTCAAGTAAGAGCCACCCTCTCTAAAGCAAAAAACACAGCATCAATGGGACCAGACGGTGTCCCGGGCTGCTTCCTACATGAACTCCAAGAAGAACTAAACCCAAACATAAAACTACTGTTCAATCTCAGCCTTACTACAGGATATGTACCCAAAGAATGGCGTACAGCAACAGTGGTCCCTCTCCACAAAGGTTGTGCCTCAACGGATCCTGGAAACTATCGCCCATAAGCTTGACTAGCTTGGTCTGCAAAGCTATGGAAAGGATCATCATGGACCTCATAAATAAAGATATTGGGGACCTACAGACACTGGATCCTACCCAGTTTGGCTTTGTTAAGGGCAGATCCTGCCTCTTAAACCTGGTCGATTTCTTTGAAACAGTCACCAAGGCCATTGACGAGGGAAGTTGGTCCACACAGCCTACCTGGACCTTGCAAAAGCCTTCGATACAATACCCACTGGCATTATAGATAAGCTCACCAGCTTAAATATAAACCCTATGTCACTAGATGGGTTGCAAACTGGCTCAAGGACAGAACCCACATGGTTAGAATTTCTGGAGCCATGTCAGACTCCAAACCAGTTACAAGTGGCGTCCCACAAGGCTCAGTCCTGGGACCTCTCTTGTTCGGTATATATTTCTCAGAGGTACAGGCTAACACGGAAGGACTGTGGCTGACCAAGTTCGCAGATGACTGCAAACTGGGTGCCATAATTGACTCTCCAGCCGACACAAGCATCCTACAAAAGGGCCTCATAGAAACAGACAACTGGTGCCAGAGCCATGGCCTCAAGCTAAACGCCAAAACGTGTATAGTCATCCCCTTTGGCAAAAAGTGCCCACAAATTACCACATAGGTGGTAATCCATTAAGTACGGAAGAAGTAATTAGGGACCTGGGGACCCAAGTTGATAGCAATCTCTCATTTGACAACCACGTGGCCAAAGTGGTTAGAAAAACATTTTATATAGCCCACCTAATCATGAAGGGATTCACATCTAGATCAGGGAGGTCATGCTTCGTTAATCATCCCTCATCAGACCCATAATTGAGTACAATGCCCCTTTTGGGATGTACCTTACCAGACACCTGCAGCAACTGGAAAAACTCCAAAAGTACCTCACCAAGAGGATCAAAGGGCTCAAACAGATGCCATATGCTGCCAGGCTAAAGAAACTCCAGCTCTACTCAGTGGCATACCACCTGCTCAGAGGCGATCTGTGCCTGATGTATAAAGCCATGTCCAACCTGGAATTAATGGACATGCTGCACCTCAGAAAATCCAAATCCCATTGAGCTACGTGCTCGAGACTTGAACCTCAGCACTGAAATAAATAGGACATGATGGAGGGACAGATTCATAACCCAGCGGCTCCCTTCACTCTGGAATAAAATCCCAGTCCAGGTTAGGCAGAGTCCCTCATTGACTCTCTTCAAGAGGAATCTTGATGAGTGGATGGGAGATAGTAGGTTTACCCCGGGTATCACTTCTGTGTCACTGTTAGACAGAGGCACAGTATACTAACCTCGAAAAAGGGCATAGCAAAATTCATTTAAAATGGGTGGCAAAAGCCAAACACAATCTGGCTAGGCTTATAAATGCCCTAGGGCAGATAGCCTAGTATGAACCTATGAACATACACGTGTAGGGCTAGCACTAGGCTTGACTGTGTACATGCACACCCTCAAACATCATTGTCACATGCAGGTCACCCACAGATACACATGGCACTTCTCCACAGCACATATGACCAGCACCCCTTCCTGACTCACACATGCTGCCAACTGTATGGCACACCCTAGGCCTCTAGCACACCAACACCACACCCTGTGCATGTGATGATACCTGTGCTACATCCTTTCCCTGCCAATTGTGCCATCGATGCAGGGACATGCAAATATGTGTTTGATGCACAGGGTAACTATATTACTTTCAATGTAGTTGTGCAGTGCAGTATTGTTATGCCATATCAGGTGTTGTGGGCTACGACAGGTACTGTGTGCTGGCATGTGTCATGACTACTCAGCAAACCTTGTGTATCTTAGGTGCATGATGTTAGAATGGTGGTAGTATGACAGAATGATAGGTGTATCACGGACCTGTGTACGTGTCTGTTACATGGGTTTGACTGGTTATTCAATGGACACATGATGGCAATACAGTGGCACAGGATGGCATGGCAGCACAACAGAAATATGACGTGAGCAAGGTATGGCAGTACTTGTGCATGTTTCCCTAGGTGCATATGTGTAGAAGGTCATGTGTGGGAGAATGGGGGCAGCTGGCATAATTATGCTTTATACTTTGTGAGAAGGTCTGCTACCCCTTATACGTGTTGCCTGGGTTTTCTGTCCATACAAACCTAGATGTTGGCAGATATCATTGATGCCTTTATAAGACTTGGAGCTTGTCACAGGGCTGTAAAATGCAAAACCATTGCACAGAAATAGCCCATATGGGCATATCCATAGTGAGATTTTGGATATGCCAAAAAAAACAAACTATTGCTATTTACTCCAACTCTAAAATCCACCCCACTACATTTCACTATTACATCCAATAATGGTACAATTATAGCTCCTGTCCCTACTACCAAACTCTTAGGTATAACAATCGACCACAACCTTAACTTTGATTCACACATCAACTCTACTATTAAAACAGTAAACAGAAAACTTGGTTCCTTATATAGGATAAAACCTTTCCTTACCCCTGAAGCCAAAACTACCATTGCCCAGACCCATCTGATCTCTACTCTCCTCTATGTCTCCCCCATTTATACTAATCTTTCCAAAAGTAACCTTAATAAGCTAACCACTTCCTATAACAATATTGCCAGATTTGCTACTGGCTCCCATTCAGAACTCGCCATTGTCAAAATCTCAAACAGCTAGGATGGCTAGAAATGCAAAATAAGCTAGAGTTTCAGCAACTCACCATTACGCATAAGATTCTGTACCATCCTAGTAATACTCCTATTCTCAGTAGCCTCATCTCTCCATACTCTAATCTTACTACTCTTCGCTCAGCAAATAAACTACTGGTCACCTTCCAGAAATCCCACAACAGAGCAGGTGATTCTCTTTTCTCAAACTCTGTGGGGAAGACTTGGAACAGGCTTCCCAGCATACTTGCATCTCAGACATCATTACCACTCTTCAAAAAGCAACTAAAAATCTTCCTAAAAGCACAATGGCTATGCCCTTGTACTAACCCTGACTGATACTCCCCAGTACAACATCACTGTATACCTTGCACCCAAAACTCATAGTGTGGAATGAGTAATCTTTCACTTAACCCCCCCCTTTGTTTACTTTCCTACTCCCAGGGAAATATCACTGTATTTGATCTTTGTATACTCATCCGGCTATTAGCAAAACTCTACCATCTATATACAGACTAACTATCTTTTTACTATGAGTATAACATTCTGTTTTAAATCCATACACACAAACTCTCTTGTGCATTAGGTTATACTTTAAGACTACCTGAATTCACTTTTTAAATTTGTGCCTTCATTCCTAACATTACAGTATGTTGAATATCATACCTTTTACCATGTAAATAGTACTATATTGCTGTATTAAACTCTGTATTCACTAATTTCATACCCTTTACTATGTAAATAGGACTGTATTTCTGTGGTAGACTTTGTATCGATAGTACTGTACTGCTGTGCTAAACTCTGTACTCTCTTTCTCTATAGTACTGTACTCCTGTCATAAACTCTGTACTCACTTCTCTCAATATTAAGTTCTTATTTGAAAATTATTCTTTTTCTTTTATGCTGATCTGTATTATTTACTTAATGTGGAGCTTATCTCCCCGGGCCTCTACTGAAAATGGACACGTATCCAGTTGGACTAGCCCGGTTAACAAATGTAAAATAAATAAAATAAATACTATGGGATATATCTGTAGCCACACACATGCACACACACACACACACACACACACACACACACACACACACACACACACACACACACACACACACACACACACACACACACACACACACACCTGGCTGGTGGTTGACTAAAACCCCTACCTATTTACTATTACACACTATAGCTTGCAGTAGTTATCGCATGCACCATGGAGTTTATCTGATTTTGGACTGTCAGCTAGTACTCTTAAGGTGGATGACATTAGCAGGCCTTGTAGGGGAGGGCATTTAGAGGCCAGCAGCTAGTCTTAGGCCCATAAAATACATAACCATTGCATGGAGATTGCCCATATGGGCTTGTCCATAGTGCTGCTGATGGATATCTAGTAGTACAAGCTACAGCTTGCAGTACTTATCGCATGCATCATAGAGATTACTTGAAAGTAGACTGTCAGCCAGTGCTGTTAAGGTGGATGACATCAGCAGGCTTTGTAAAGGAGACCAATGTAGAGGTCATCAAGTAGTCAAAGGGCCTTAAAATGTATAACCATTGCTCATCGATAGGCATGTATGTACTGCTGCAAGGGGTGATATTTACACACAGAGACACACACACACACACACATATACACACACAGTTGACTGTTGTGAGATTAGAACCCCTACCTATTTAGTAGTACACACTACAGCTTGCAGTACTTATAGCATGTCCCACTGAGATTACTTGAAAGTAGACTCTCAGAAAGTGCTGTTAAGGTGGATGACATCAGCAGGCTTTGTTAATGAGGCCACTGTTGAGGAAAGCAACTAGTCACAGAGCCATAAAATAAATCACCATTGCACAGACATAGGCTAGATGGGCATGTCTTTCCTGCTGCTGGGATATATCTGTATACACATACAGACACACAGAGAGTTACCTGTTGTGAGATTAAAACCCTTACCTATCTATTTGTACACACTATCACTCGCAGTACTTATTGCATGCATCATTGGTTACGTCTGTTGTATTTGTGGATGCAGCCACAGTACTTGTGGCCTAAGCAAAGTGGCCTTGTATTACACAGCATGTGTGGCCTGCAGAGTGCTACAGCATGCTACTGTTATTGTCTCTAGTGTCATAGGTGTGGGATGCCTGTTAATACCCCTACTGTGTGCGTACAGTTCCCAGTATGGCCATGTCTGGCTGATTGCAGTTTGGTAGGTGGACAATTTGCCATGGACAATAAGGACTGTCCAAGCCCTGCGTTACAACCATTGCACATTACACCACCTGCTCACTATTGTCTGTCTACAGGGTAACATTCCACAGGCACAGGGTTCTATGGGTGTGTAACTTCTGTCCTTTTGCAGCCTTGGTCTGTTACCATCACACAACTGTTGTGATGTGTAGGTGCACATAACCCCAGCACAGCATTCTGCATGTAAGTGGGGACATTCCTACACACACACACACACACACACACACACACATATATATATATATATATATATATATATATATATATATATATATATATATATGGTTTCACTTCATAATCTTGAAATGCTGAAATCTCGAATTTCGGCATTTTGAGACCATAAAGCCGAAACCGTACAAAACTGAAACTTCACAAACCCGAAAGCATAAACCCGAACACACAGCATACACCACACACAAACCACAACACCCACACCACAAAACAAATAAACACAAAAAAACAAAACACCAAACACACAAATACCTACACTACACAAAAGCAGGAGGACAAGCCCCCCTGCACCCCCCACACCCTACTTATATATACTAACTTCGAGATCGCACAGACAGTAACAGACAGAACACTCACACCCAAACATTCCACAGTCCCTCACACACACACACACACACACACACACACACACACACACACACACACACACACACACACACACACACACACACACACACACAATCACACACACACATTACACATACACAAACACCAACACATCCAACAGTTACACACTCATATGTTAACCTACCTACCTTAACCCACACGTACAACTTAAAAGCAATCTAACACACACTCAACCTCCCACCCAAAACCCTTAAAAAACAGTCACTTACCTTACACTCCACGCAAATCCATACACCACATCAAACTACATCCAACGTAAACAGCACAAGCCACGTAACATAAAGCCATAACTGCGAATTTGAAATATTCAAATTCGCGATTATGCACTTTCCACATTTTAAAATTCGGCTTTATAGTCTCAAAATGCTGAAATTCGAGATTTCAGGATTTCGAGATTATAAAGTGAAACTATATATATATATATATATATATATATATATATATATATATGTGTGTGTGTGTGTGTATAACAGGGATGCCATCTTAATTCTTGCTGTGTGTGTACGTTATGTAAATGTGTTATGTAGATATGTGTGCAGAGTCTATGACAGTCCATACATTATTTAGCTATATGTATTCCGTGGTGGTACAGCGGTAGCGTTGTTACCTCACAGCAAGAGGTTCTCCCGTTCAATTCTCGGCTTGGCTTGGGAGTGCCTTCTGTGTAGAGTCTGCATGTCCTCCCCGCAGTTGGGTAGCATTCGAAAGACATGCATGCGTAAATGGGCGTGCCTTCATTGAAGGTTGGGTGTCTAGCTGGCACCTCGACATTTCATAAAAAGAAATCTACTGCCAATCATTAGCGGACCAGATGTCCGATGTGGCGACCCCTTACCGGGAAAAAGCCGAAAGACAAACAATATATATATATATATATATATATATATATATATATATATATATATGTGTGTGTGTGTGTGTGTGTATAGCTATATGTCTGGTTAACATATATATATATATATATATATATATATATATATGTGTGTGTGTGTGTGTGTGTGCCACATACTGATAGGGTAATCATGTGTGAGGGTGATAGGGCGAGACATATATAGCTGTCTGCATGCACAGACATATTTCCACATAGCTGTTCTTTGGGCAGAAGAGGCAAGAGACATGGGCTCAAGTTTGCAAAGTGTAGGAGCATGCCCACTGTGTCTGTCAGTACTTACAAGGTGACTCCAGGCTAGACCTACCTGTATTCCAGTCCAGGATTTTGTGTGCTGCAGACCACTGGCTGCTGCACCTGTTTCCACATTCAAGCACCTCCCTGATATTTTGTCCAAGGCATTCCCTGGCTGTTTGCTGAATGTAATATGTGACTCATACCTATCAACTGTACAAATTTGCACAGAATGTTCAGATATTTGCCTCATATCTTTGGTCCGTGTTACATAGCATTGTGTTTTTTCTGGCACATTAGTGGCAAATTATTAAAGACTAATATTAGGAAATAATGACAGACATTTGAGATTCAGACTACAGACACTTCATGAGATTCATGGTAATGCAAGACCTGTTAGTCTATCAATGATTTACATTTCTAAGTGCAATATATATTCATGGCTTTGGCCATATTTGTTGCTGTAAGAGGTTGAGACGTTTGATGTGCTGGGGTACATGCTGTAACATCACATACAGGTGACAATTTGCATACCTCTCCCTTTATATGACTATTGCCCATATGCCTGCTCTGTTTCTCATACAGTTGTGGTTGTCTGGTACTATACTGTAAAATGCAGGCACTGAAGTGTTGTAACTACTGAGACATTTAAGTGATGGCCTTTACATCCTGCAGCTAATCTGACCTAGTGCAACCTGCTGTTATACTAGCCACCTTCTAGGTTACTCACACCATTTCTAATGTCTGTCTGTATGTTAGGCCCTCTGTCCCCCCCCCCCCATTTTCTCTGGCTTTGTTCAGCTGTCTTGAAGTTACAGATTGCGGCATTAAGACAGTCTCTGGGACTCCTACCATATCAGTAACTCACATGCAAAAGTTGTAGATGCTGACAGCTTTGAAATATCAACACCATCACCCATGCTAATATCCTTAGCCCAGTCAGCCACACCAGCCACTAGAGAGAGGGAGAGGTTTAATTCCTCACACTATCAACAACATACAGACATACACAGACCCCTGCATTTTATGGGTAAAATATGTGAGCAGGTTGTATGTCACAGCCCTGGAAATGTGTGGTCTGCTGATATATCCTTGCAAACATACTGTGTTACTGCAGTTGTATGAGAACACAAATGTGTTGGAGGTAGGGGACTCTGGCATTGACAGTCATGCATCTGTCCTTTGACCCCACTGTTTTGGCATTTCCCTTGCATAATGCAGGTGGGTCTCCAGCCATGTGGCCTAATGAATATTATGGGGCACTCACTACTGGACAGAGTACCTGTTGTCCCAAGTGGCTGTTAGATCTCTGCAGATTACCCAGTAGCCCACTCTATTCCCTTGCATACGTGCAGCAGGTCCATACATATGCTACCATAGTCTAGTACCCCATACATTTGTTGAAGAGAAGAATGACTTACCTTATGAATGCAGTGGTTGAGAGACCTGTGTTGCAGGGCTGACTCTGTCTGATGCATGCAGTACACAGCTAATACATGGTTAGGTACAGGTCGTGTGGTGTGGCTGGTATTCTTTTACTATATATGCAAGTCGGAATAAGGTGTCAGTCATTGAACCCTAGGTTGTCAGTGCATGTGCTATGCATTGCCTCTTGGCCAAGGCCAGGGCATACTAGGCATGCCTACATCTGCCTACAGGGACAGCCACAGGGGGTTCCTCCTCCAAGATGTCTGTGGGTGTGTCTGTCAGGACCTTGGCACTGGTGGGGGTGGGGGGTGTGCCTTCCCTGTGATGATCCTCCTACAGCTGTTTCTGTAGAATCATATTGTGTAGCATGACACATACTGTGAACATCTGTGCACATGTACCTGGAGAGTACTGAAGGGCTCCACCAGATATATCGCAGCACCGGAATCATGACTTGAGCAGCCCAAACACATGGTCTATGATGTTCCTAGTTTATGCGTGTGCCTCACTATGGCATTCTTTGGTAGGTGTGTGTGCATTTCTGATGGGTGTCATCCTCCACGTTTCCAGTGTGTAGCCAGCATCCCTCAGTAGATGGCCATATGGGATGTCCTCCCTGACAAACATCTGTACAGCTGTGATGGGTGCCAGATATGGGAGTTGTAATAACTGCCAGCACACACATTCATGATAATGCCCTGGGCATTACACATGACCTGGCAGTTGATGGAGTGATACCCCTTGCAGTTGATGTAGAATCTACCCTCCTCAATGGGTAGTGCTTTGATGAGGACATGAGTGCAGTCTATGGCACCCAGTACCTCAGGGTAGTGTGTTACACGGTAGAAGAGATATCAAACAAGTAAGAAAATGTGGAGAGCACACTGAAGATCTGCATTCCAAACAACCACAGTACAATCCAGTAAGAAAATATCCGGTGGAGATCAACACTATGTTACATTACTTTAATAAAACGTAGTTAAAACCATAAAACCTTAGAGTGTAAGAAAATACATTCAATCCTGTGAAAAGTGCTTTCGGGCTCCTATCCTTCATCAGATAAATGAATGCATTTCCCAATTTTGTTTTTATCTTGATAGCAGCCAACCACATTTTAGTATTGCACCCGCCTATTCTTCAGGGCGGGTTTCATAGGAATAATGTCAATGAGCCCTGGATACCTATGTGCCTAGAGCTCTGTTATCCACTTTGTTTCTTCTCTTTCAGTGTAATTTTTTAAGTCTCCCCCTCTAAAACTCTTATGCACATTCCATATTGCCCTAAATATAAAATGATGTCCCTCTTTTTCATTTATGTGTCTATACAGTGCGTTATCCTGGTTCTTAGTTTTAATCGAAGATAAATGTTGCAGGATCCCAACTTTAAATATATTATTTGTTTTTCCGACATAAAAGCATGGACACAGCTGACACTCAGCTAGGTAAACAATGTATGTGGTCCTGTAAGTAGCCTTAGCCTTGAATTCAAACTTCCTTCCTGTGACTGGGTGTCTGAAGTTGGTTCCATTATTAATGAACCCACATGCTTTGCATGAACCACATGCTCTCGTACCTTCCTTAATAATGAATTGTTTCCCCCTATTCATTTTTTCTTGCCCCAAAATATCCTTAAGGTTCTTGTTCCTTCTAAAACCAAAACTAGGTTGTTCTCCTATTATTCCTGCTAATTTCTCTTCCGTCTTTAGGATATTCCAGTTCTTCCTGATTATATCACACACCCCGTAAATGTTGTTACTATAGGTGAATATCATCCTGGTGGTTGGTACTCTACTCTCTATACTGTTATTACAAACTGTCTCATTGTACCTTTGATTACTTCTTAGTAGGGGGCCCATCTTACCTCTTCTATATTCTCCTTTATGGCTGGTCACATTACGAATTAACTTACGATTGTAACCCCTATTCAAAAAATGTTCCTCTAACCTTTCTATCAGCTTCAAATACTGTCTCTTCTGTGCAGATCCTAGATACTCTACTGACCTGCCCCTTCACTATGTTCCTAAAAGTGAATCTCGGATGCAAACTGTTGTAGGTTAATAAACTATTTCTCCAGCAATCCTTTCTATATAATGCCGTCTTAAAACCTTCTCTATCCTGCTTTACCCTCACATCTAAAAAATCAGTCTCTGTTCTGGAGTGTGTGATTGTGAACCGAAAAAATGTATTGGTCTCCTCTAAGTATATTACAAATTGCTGGTGCTCACTCTCATCACCCTGCCACAAAATAAAAATATCATCAACAAAACGTCTGTATAGAGAGATTTTACTTCTCCACACATTGCTTTCATCTAACACAAATTGTATTTTCCAAAAGGAGAGATCTAAATTAGCATATGTATTTGCACAGGGGGTGCCCATGACTACCCCCTGTGTTTGTTTATATACTTTATTTGAGCAAAGAAAAACATTATTTTTCAACACCAATTCTAATATTTGGGCTATTAAGTTTAATGTTCTCTCTTCTGTTACTCCTAGGCTCTTTAACAAAGTGCATACTGCCCCACCCCATATTCATTTCTAATCACCGTGAAAAGGTTATTAACATCCAGTGTTACCATCTCTTCTTTTTGCTCAAAACCTCCCAGGGTCATTAAGAAATGACTGGTATCCTTCAATATTTCATCTGCTTTCCCTATCCATGGCCTTAAAGTGCATGTTCTTTTGCAAATCATTTAAGACCTGTCTCTGTGACAATGTCAGTTATGAAACTTTTTATTCTTGTCTTCTTTTAAATATGTCAGTACATCATTTTCACAACTTTTGAGAAATATTTGCAGCGTAGGGCTAAAAGGTGGTACAAAACTACTAGGATGTCTAAGTACCTGTTGCTGTGGTTGGCTATTACCATACATTTGTCTCAACATAATGTTTCTAGCAAAAAACATCACATCCATGATTATTTCATTAAAACTACTATCCCTACTGGGAACAAAAGTCATACCTTTGTTTAATACATATAACTCATCAGCAGTGAGTATATAATCAGATAAATTGTAAACAATATTATCACCAGTCAATTGGTAGTTCTCCTCTTCTTGGCTCCTCTCCCTTCGCTGTGAGAGTGCCTCCATTCCACTTTTTTCTTGACTGGGGCTGGTAATTGAGCTAAAAAATGTTCACTGTTATTGCCTAGTGCCTGTGTTTTCGGTCTCACTCCCAGATTCTGCTCTCTGACACTATTAATGGCTGCCTTTGATGGTCCCGATGTAGGCATTGCTTCATTATTCTGGCTCTCTATTTTATCTCCGTTCTCCGAGACAAGTGAAACACCATTTCTCTCAGTGAAAATCTCATGTATTTGTGTCACTGGAGTTCCTGCAGCTATGTCTATTGATCGTTGTTCTCTTCTCTCAACATGCGGATTCTTCTCCGAACTTCCCTCTCCACGGTTGATGTCATTATACATGGCAGCATGAATCTGTCCTTGATGGAGGCGCCCCCTAACTGGTTGTCTAGTTGAAGATTGCGTTAAGGTGGTCCTATCCTGTGCATCACCTTGATTATCTTTAGGCCATATAAAAATATGTCCATTTATAAAGTCTTTATAATCTCTTTGTAGCTTTCTAGCTTTTTGTTGTTGCAATTTTTGATCAGTCATGGAAAACGCGCAATAAGCATCATCCAATCTTTTTACAAACTTCTCTCCCTTAAATTCTGACTCCAGCCTGTGTTGTAATGTTTCTAACTCTCTGCTCAGCTGTTCTTCCTCTGGTGCAAAGAACTCAAGTAACAATCTCATATACAAAAAAACAGTATTTATGTTGATCATTTGCCATTTGGCTAATAGTTCAGGATAGTGGTCACCTTGGGAGGGCATACAAAACACCCTCATACCCCTTGGTACTATACCAAACTTCAAACAGGCTTCAAAATGGTTCCTTTGCCATTGTAGTCATTTCATTTTGTTAACTTTTTGGTTAAACTCTCACATAGTCTCTTCAAAGCTGTATCCAATGTTGGTATTCACGAGTCCCATTGAGACAAATGTATGGTAACAGCCAACCACAGCAACAGGTACTGAGACAACCTAGTAGTTTTGTACCACCTTTTAGCCCTACGCTGCAAATATTTCTCAAAAGTTGTGAAAATGATGTACTGACATATTTAAAAGAAGACAAGAATAAAAGTTTTAGAATTTGACATTGTCACAGAGAGGCCTTAAATGATTTGCAAAAGAACACGGATTTGATAATAAAACAGACTGACAAGGGAGGAGGGGTGATAATTATGAATAAGGATAAATATTGTGAAAAATTGGGACAGCTGTTGTCCGACAACGATACTTACACTCCCATTTCTGCATTGTTAGTACATAACACAGAGAACGAGGTAAAGGATAGTGTGAAGTTTCTTAAGGAAATAGGGCTAATACATGAAGATTTATTTAATTTTTTTATGGATTGAGCACCTGATTATGCCCATATTCAAAGCCCTGCCTAAGATACATAAAGACCTAAGAAACCCACCCCCCTAGACCTATAGTGTCAGGAAGGGGGTGGGTTACTGAAAACATCTCTATATGGCTAGAATACACTTTAAGGCCATGGATAGGGAAAGCAGATGAAATATTGAAGGATACCCGTCATTTCTTAATGACCCTGGGAGGTTTTGAGCAAAAAGAAGAGAGAAGGGAGTATGTCATGGTAACATTGGATGTTAATAACCTTTTCACGGTGATTAGAAATGAATATGGGGTGGGGCAGTATGCACTTTGTTAAAGAGCCTAGGAATAACAGAAGAGAGAACATTAAACTTAATAGCCAAAATGTTAGAATTGGTGTTGAAAAATAATGTTTTTCTTTGCTCAAATAAAGTATATAAACAAACACAGGGGGTAGTCATGGGCACCCCCTGTGCAAATACATATGCTAATTTAGATCTCTCCTTTTGGGAAAGACAATTTGTGTTAGATGAAAGTAATGTGTGGAGAAGTAAAATCTCTCTGTACAGACGTTTTGTTGATGATATTTTTATTTTATGGCAGGGTGATGAGAGTGAGCTCCAGCAATTTGTAATATACTTAGAGGAGACCAATACATTTTTTCGGTTCACAATCACACACTCCAGAACAGAGGTTGATTTTTTAGATGTGAGGGTAAAGCAGGATAGAGAAGGTTTTAAGACGGCATTATATAGAAAGGATTGCTGGAGAAATAGTTTAGTAACCTACAACAGTATGCATCCGAGATTCACTTTTAGGAACATAGTGAAGGGGCAGGTCAGTAGAGTATCTAGGATCTGCACAGAAGAGACAGTATTTGAAGCTGATAGAAAGGTTAGAGGAACATTTTTTGAATAGGGGTTACAATCGTAAGTTAATTCGTAATGTGACCAGCCATAAAGGAGAATATAGAAGAGGTAAGATGGGCCCCCTACTAAGAAGTAATCAAAGGTACAATGAGACAGTTTGTAATAACAGTATAGAGAGTAGAGTACCAACCACCAGAATGATATTCACCTATAGTAACAACATTTACGGGGGGTGTGATATAATCAGGAAGAATTGGAATATCCTAAAGACGGATGAGAAATTAGCAGGAATAATAGCAGAACAACCTAGTTTTGGTTTTAGAAGGAACAAGAACCTTACGGATATTTTGGAGCAAGAAAATGAATAGGGGGAAACAACTCATTATTAGGGAAGGTATGAGAGCATGTGGTTCATGCAAAGCATGTGGGTTCATTAATAATGGAACCAACTTTAGACACCCGGTCACAGGAAGGAAGTTTGAATTCAAGGCTAAGGCTACTTGCAGGACCACAGAAATTGTTTACTTAGCTGAGTGTCAGCTGTGTCCATGCTTTTATGTAGGAAAAACAAATAATATGTTTAAAGTTCGGATCCTGCAACATTTATCTTCAATTAGAACTAAGAACCAGCATAACACACTGTATAGACACAGAAATGAAAAAGAGGGACATCATTTTACGTTTAGGGCAATATGGAATGTGCATAAAAGTTTTAGAGGGGGAGACTTAAAAAATTACACTGAAAGAGAAGAAACAAAGTGGATAATAGAGCTCCATAGGTATCCAGGACTCAATGAGATTATTCCTATGAAACCCACCCTGAAGAATAGGCAGGTGCAATACTAAAATGTGTTTGGCTGCTATCAAGATAAAAAAAAATGAGAAATGCATTAATTTATCTGATGAAGGGCAGGAGCCCGAAAGCGCTTATCACAGGATTGGATGTATTGTCTTACACTCTAAGGTTTTATGGTTTTAACTATGTTTTATTAAAGTAATTTTACATAGTGTTGATCTGCACCGGATTTTTTCTTAATGGTAGAAGAGATGCATACTGCTGGCCTTCTCCTCAGAGGTGTGAGGTAAATAAATGTGCTTACTGGCATGTGTTTGCCTGGCATCCAGGAACTGATGTACCCTGGATGCTGATGCCTGTGAGACCTCCATCATGTCCCCAGTTGGTCTTTGAAAAGTACCTGTAGCTAGTATTCTAAGGGATACACATGCCTTTGTTTCCACTGGTATGGGTTTCCCCTCTGTTGGCTGCGGGTCTGAGTTGAGGGTAGCAGAGCTCGGTGAGGTCTTGTAGTATGTCCCTGTCCACCCTGTAGCACTCTACAATCTCCAGCTCATGTAGCTCCAGGAAGGTTACCCTGGGCCTGAACACTCTTCTTCTCAGTCTAGGTCTACTGTCAGCATCAGCATCAGCACTGATCTCAGCATCCGGCACATACAGATGTGGTAGAGCTGCAGCAGCTCCTAGCATTCTCTCAGTTAAAATTCCCAAGTCTGTACTCCAATGGTGCAGAGTATGGAGGGGAAAATCAGATTGTAGGGTGTATGCATACCTTATAGTGCTCTGCTGCAGATGCAGCCTGTGTGATTGGCTAACTATGATGCATTCCACCTGCCAAGTACATCACTGAGGGGTTGGAATGGCCCAATTTAGGTGGAACAGGAGTAATCAGTAATTTATATATGATTGGCTTTCTCAGCCAATGTCTTTTTTTTTTCCTTTCTTTTTTTGACAGCCTTCCTTGCGAAGCACTGCCACAGGTATAAACAATGCTTAGCAGTCAATAGACACACCCCCATGAATGAGCATATTCAGCATAGCTCAAAGCAGCTTAAACAAGCACCCCAAGGCTAAACAAAGCTTAGTAGCACTGGACAAACCCCCTGCTCAGCGGCACTGCGCAAAAACAGGCACTGCTGCGCTCCAATGTGCTTAAAGAAATAGAGACACATCCCTTTTTGATGTCAACTACCTCTTCTGTGGACATCAACACAGTTCTGGGGCAATACAGGTTTGATCTGTGGGCACGGACACCCATTTTTGCCATTCAGTAACCCTAGCTCATTTGCATACAGATCCATGCCCATAACCAGGATACTACACTATTCCAGAACCTCCCTCTTTAGCAACCACAGACATCTACCATCGTACATACTCCATGCAAGGTCCTACAATGCATTATTTTCACATATTTTATTTTTTTCCTTTTTACACTTTTAAATTTTTTTTTTGCATAATGGCATGTTTGTGCACTGCTGCGCGCTGCACAAACATAATATGGGTATTAAAAAATTATTTAAAATATTTTTTCATTATGTTTTGGACACACAGGGCATAGTTTTACACACATCAGTGTCTGCTTTGCTCTTTCTGACCTTCTAACAGGACTTTTACAGCCCCTGTTCACTTTTTAATTTCATGTACACAGAATTTTTTTGTGTACTCTTCTGACACCTACACAGGATCTGCACAACTGCCTATCTGCTTGCTGGCTCACTCTACACCCTCATTTGCATATAATTCACCTGCTTATGAGGTGATTTGCATGCCACGGACACTTCTGTGTTGGCAGGCTCGTGCACGCCCCTCAGCTCTGTTTACTGGATCGCACGGCTGCTTACTTCCATGTACACTCCATGCCACTATGCCTACACAGCAAATGAATCCATGTAGACTTTACTAAATTCCCCTTTTTAGTTTAAACAGGGAAATACTCAACATTTTAAAAATTGTTTACATTTTCACAATTAGGCATACTGGTGTACAGTACAAGTTAATCTGACAATATGCACAAATCTCCTGCCAGATATGTTAACACAGATGACGGTGTTTTGAGTTTCTTCACAACATGTCACAAGGAAAAAGCTCTGTGATAAAACTTATATAATGCAGTATACATTCATTGTACAAAATGGTTATGTACAAGGCATGAAGGTTATAAAATACAATAGGTATTTTTAAATAAACTGGTTGCGTATAAGGCAAACTAGTGTTTAAATCGTTGTTAACGTCTTATGTATTTCCTGATAAAGTTCATACGAAATAGCAGAACAGAACAAAAGTGCTCAAATTATTAAATGATTTACATAGCCTTTGTGTACGGATGGAGTTTGTTTTTTAGTTTTGGTCTGATGAATGTACCTATTTTGGATATTATTTTTAGTATTTGTAGTATTGCTACCTTTACTATGGAAAATAAGACTACTGGTTGCTGAAACAGGTGTCCCAGCAAGTAGTCCTAGATTCTGTGAAGAAGTTGTTGGCTAAAGTGAGTACAATAGTAAATGAGACTCAGAAAATGTTAAATGCCTTGACAATCTTCTTTTATGACAAGGAATTCCCAGGACATGTTTGGAAGAATAATGTCAAACAGTGAATTAGAAGAAGACAAAACTGTCAAACGAAGACTGCTGTATGTACCACACGTTTCCAATCTGAAAGCAAACAGGGGACAGGACAGTTCATTGAGTGACTTTCAAAACATCCCAGGTATACAAAATGTTTTCATTAAACCTGTTAATCCTTTTCAAACTGAACAAAATACAAACTTGTAAAGTAAGAATAAGAAAGAAAACAGCATTACAGATTTGGTTAGGTATTATGCAAAACAACAAATTCAAGCATGTATCCTAACCTATCACTAGTTATATTTTGACTAGTGTGCTAAGAAAAACATGTACCATTAGGACTAAGAATGGCATCTGAAGTACAATCACAGCATTTTGTGACCTGGTTGACTTAATGAAACTGGGTTGCAGTTAATTAGAATCATTCAAAAACATAACTTATCTGGCATCGAAAAACTGGAAGAATATACAGCAGACATAGATGATAAAGACATAGAAGACATAGAAGATCAAACAAAATTCAATGGTCCAGGTACACGAGGGAGAACTGATCACTTTGGATGCCAAGTTAGGCAAACATTATTAACAAGAAGAACAAAATAATTAAAAAGAGAAGAAGCATATAATACTGGAAAGTGTACATGACAGCAACTCTATAACGTAAAACAACTAAGAGAACCAAATCTCATCCAATAGAAATCAGAACTGAAGACACCTTGTTTTTAAAACAGAGGTAGTGAACTCCCATTACAGAGGTCATCCAGACTGGTAAATAGGTATTTTCAAACAGTCAGGATTTCATGACAATAACAGAGGACAGCAGAGAAACATACCAAAATCAGTTGAACATGTTTTGAAATCAAGAAAGAGGAAAAGGTAAAGTTTGAAGGACAAGAAAGCCCAAATGAAAATTCCTGTTTTTAATGTAAGCTCCTTTCCTTATACTGAATAATTGATTGAATTATCTAAAGTTATATCCTTTATTCCGGCAAAAAGAGCAAATTTAGTTGATACCTTGCTGGAACAAAGAATTTATGCCAGGAAACTTCATTGGAACTTTACATTTAGTTATATTAATGATGTCAACATTAACACCAATTCTGGATTTCATAAAAATGTACATTTAACCCTGTCTTAACAACTTTAAATATATTTGTAGAATATTGTGAAAAAGATTCAAGAACTTTGTTAGTAAACAAGAATGATGTTGGATATTTTAATTTGTCATCTACTGAATAAGAGGTTTTGTTTGCTTTACCATGAACACAAAGTATGTGTAGTAAAAGCAAACAAAGGCAGTAGCTTAATCTTAATGAATCAACAAGATGATGTTAAAAATATAAATGCTTTTTAAATAATTTTTAAGTGAAGACACTAATTTTACAATTAGAGACATCAATACATATTATCTTGTAATGGACCTGTTATTGAAAAATATATTTTTTGTGTTTGATAACAAGATTTACCAGTAAGTGAGTGGTATTGCCTTGGGGGCGACAGCTGCCCTGGTGTTTGCTAATCTGACAATGTCATATTGGGAACAAATATTTTTTTACAAACACCCCTTTAAATTTGTATTTTTTTACAAACATTTTATTGGCAGTTTAATTTCTATTTGAAAAAGAAATGAAACATAATTTAAGGAATGTGTGTTTGGAATAAACAGTAGTACCATATTCCTTAAATTTACAGTGGGTAAGAGTGGTTACAACATTAATTATTTGGATACCACAGTTACTTTGGACATCAGTGCATTAAGGTTTGACAATAAGATTTATCGAAAACTGATTTTCATTAATAACCTTCTACATGCAAGTAGTTTGCATCCTGGATTTATCATAAAAGGACAGTTAGTAAGAGTGTCAAGATTAACATTGAAATACAATGATTTTATAAATTAAATGTATTTTCTTACTGAATTGTTTATTGACAGAAATTATAAACATGATCTGGTGTACAATTTAGCAGACGTAATTAAAAAAGGGAAAGGCATTTATTTCCAAGTTTAATAGTAGGTACTATAAGAAAAGTTAAAAACAAACAAGTCAGTAGGACAAGTTTTAGTGTACACCTAAGTGTGGATAGTAATATGATCAAAAATATACTAACCGATAATTCGAAGATTGTATTGGGAAATGTTGATTTTATGAAAATTGTAGGGGAGATACCTCAGTTTAATTAAAAGAAACAAATACATTTTAAAAATTTAGTTGAACAGGGTGACAACACTAGTCACATAGAAACTTCTGAAAGGTGTACAAGCTTATATGCAGTATAACTTGTATAAATACCTTAATGAGAGTAAATTTGTATTCAACACAATCGAGAGAATTTATATGAAAAAGTATTTTAATTGAGCTATATATACTATAAATGTACTTTGACAATGTTGAAGTTGTTCCTGTTTCTACACAGGCAAGACCAAGAGAAAATTTTGGGAATGCATAAAAGAACATGTGACTGATATAAAGAAACAAGAAT
Source organism: Protopterus annectens (assembly GCF_019279795.1). NCBI lineage: Eukaryota > Metazoa > Chordata > Ceratodontiformes > Protopteridae > Protopterus > Protopterus annectens. Next base: position 5,006,083 of record NC_056735.1, on the reverse strand, counting down.
TTTAAAAATGCACAAGCCATAGTATGATGTATAGAAAGTTTAATACATTTGTTTTTAGTGTTTTGGCTCATGTACCCTAAACCTTAATGGGTAGGAACTTGAACAATGCAACAGAAGTAAAGGAGTTGAAATGGCAACTGCATTTAAACTCTAACATTTTTCCAGGTTTAAACCAAAGAGTTAACATAAAATGTTATTTAGGTTCCCTATTAGAAGACCGAAAATGCATTCTTTCAAATGCATTTTGGTCGAACTCAAAAGCCTGAAATGGCAAAATATCGAAGTGGCTTTTAAGCGAATTCTTTCCCTGGGAAAGAATTTGCTTGGCTGTTTCATTACTTTGCCATTTTCGGCACTGTAGTGCGGTCTTGGAGTTGGTATATTTAAGTAGGGGGTGTGGGGGGGGTGAAGCCCCCCACTTAATGTAAAGTTTAAAGTATGTTTTTTTTGTTGTTGTTGTTGGAACAGCAATTTTTTTCCCTAGAAAAAAAATCGCTGTTCTGACAGTTCGAAATTGTAAGCTTTTGCTTACATAGGGTCAATTAATCACCATTCGCTTTTTTAAGCGCTCGGTGATCTAATATACACTCGTTATTTAAAGCTTCTTCCAACTAAAACATGAAAATAATACTTTTTTAGAGTATTTGATGTTTTATGGAATTTCTAGAGGTTTGTGATTGTCTTTTTTAATGTCAAGTTTGATTGTAAGTAATGGGACAAGTATGTGATGATTGCATCAATAATATTTAAGTCACTGTTAAGCGTCTTCAGTATTTTCTGATGAGGTTCATATGAAGTAGCAGAATAAAAGTGCTCAAATTATTAAATTATTTACACAGCCTTGTAATATGGAGGATGTTTGTTTTTTAGTTTTTGTTTGACGATTTCACCTATGATTTAAGATAAAAGTAGTAGAGGAGTGCAGCTTGTAGCAAAAACTTGATACACAAGTATAAAGGAGGTAGTAATGGAATTCTAGTGTTTAAGCATTGCTTTTCTTGAAGTAATTGGGATATTTGACAGTGAGAAGGAATAAGATGAGAAGTTGGAAGAGTGGAAGTGTTAGCAAAAAATAATGGATATATGGCAGAGTCAGATTGGAAGAGCTTTGAGTTAGTGAAAAAAGGAAGACAAATAATATTCGAGAGGGAAATAAAGGTAGAAACAAAGCATATTATCATATAGGGGATTGTGGGAAGCACAGAAACTAGGTAGGAATAATACTGCATTTGAATAGGTGGAACTGTGCTTGGAGTTGAGCATCCTAGATTACAGTAACACAGTGATAGATTGTATCCATCTCTTTACACTGAAAGCTGCTGACAATCCTTTGCTCTTTGTCCCACCATGATTCTGGCATTTGACTCTGCTTTTTTCACTGAAGCCTGATTTTTATGGATTGTACAGGTACCATCCATTTTTATTCTTGTGTGTACTATCTGTAAATGTGTTGTTGTCTGACAACCTAGAGTAATAATGACAGGCAGAGTCAATACTGAGACTTCCTAGTGGGACAAAGCCCTGGGCAGGTGCCTAGGGAGCCTTGTGCTAAACCTAGCTTTATGTGTGTGTTTAAGTGAAGCAGGGGCATAAGAGGGGTCCAATCACAACTGTGATATTTTGCACTCCACTTTACAGCAACTGAGAAGGAACATATAAATAAAAAAGTTTATTTATGCATTGACTGGCAAGGCTGAAACTGTGAGTTCATAATTTTTTTAAACTTTAAAATGCCATGGTTTGACAGCTGTTAAACTACATTTGTCAGATATATTGACAGCTTCTGTTCATACAAACTCCCTTCTGCATTACTCTGCACTGTTGACAGGACATTTCCCACTTCTGTGTCCTTATATGTCTTAAATGCTGTATGTCATACCAAACTTTTGCAACTGTAACATTAAAATAATTCTAGTATTTATTTGTTTCAAATACACTTTACTTATATGATAGTTCTGTTGTGTGCCAGTGGTGTTCCACTTCATAGTTTATCAGTTTCCCTATAGAATATCAACAAAAGCCTAATTTATGTCAAACGTCTGACAAACCGAAATCAGAAAATCCTTTTATGTTTGATGTTTTCAGCTATTTGAGTAAATAACCTAGTTGCCACTAACTTCATTCTCTCCACCTTGTCTCTTTCTTTTTAGTCTCTCTCTCTCTCTCTCTCTCTCTCTCCGTCTTTCATATATCAGTAAGAACATTTGCTTACTGAATTGCCTTCTGTAAGTAAATTCATATCATGTTTATATAAATATTGTTTGTAGAATTGATAGTATCATTATTTATACAATGTGTTGCTTTTACTCTTTTTGGCATATGCTGTACCATGTTTTTGAACTCCTGAGCTGAGACTGAAATTGTTCCATTGGGACCAGTTCTTCACTCTGATTAACAAATGTACATAAATGATTATACAATGATCCCCATCAATATTCCAAAACGTGCACACTGATTGGTCAGTGTGCCTGTTGTTAATCAGACTTATACTAATGGAAAAAGGTCCGGTCTCCTGGACTTTTTCCATTAGTATAAGTCTTTTTTTTTTATAGACAGCAACGGAGAATGGAAGAGCTCCAGTGCTGTAATCTCGCTATATTAAATGGGTTTAACATAGTGAGATAGCTTAAAAAAAAGCAACAGAGATCTTCCTTTCTCCATTGCTTTCACACACACAGCTCTGATGTACTGCGTAAGCATATGCATGCGCAGTACATCAGGACTGCCACAGAACACTGGACAGCTGCAGAAGCGCAGCATGGTGGCATTATACAATGCCATTATTTAAGAAAAGTAAGTATTTTTTTTTTTTAAATAATGTCATTGTATAATAGCAATAACCCACTTCTGGGTGTGGGTAATGATGGATTTACCCACGGTTGTCCTTGTTTGGCCACTTGGGCTTCACCCTCGTAACCAAACCACACCAACCATGGGTAAATCCAGCATTACCCACACCCAGGGTTATTGCTTAAATAAACCACAATCTTTGGTGACCAATTATTTCCCAAACAAATGACCAGTTATAGATTTGTCTATACCAGGCATAGGACTGCTCTCCTAAGTAGGCCCTAGTAATAAGGGTTTCAGAAGTGACACCTGCAGATAATCAGTAATGATCCACCTCTTAGGTCTTCAATCAGGACCTGGTACATTTACATCCCCTCAGCAATAATATCCACCCTTCTATCTCAGTCTAAGGAACATTTTATTATTGCCATATCTTCTGTGACTTGAAAAGGTTCTCTTTATGTAACCCTTTGAGGATCATTGAGCTGTAATTTCTAGTCTACATTGCAACTTAATTCTGTTTCTTTTATCTTTCCTTCCACAGAAGGCTGCACATCCTCGTATTTTATCCACATTGTCACTACTTCAGATTATGTACCTCAATCCATTTGTACTCCAGTTGTGCTTTCCTCCTTGTACCATGTTTCTATTACTGCCACAACATTATGGCATTGCTCTTCAATGAAAATTAATGAAGGCAGATGACCATTTCAGCCATGGGCACTAATACCCATTATCTTCCCTTTTTCTTTTGTAATGCCTGCTTCATCCATATACATATGACTTCTGCCTTTTTCCTCACTGACCAGTGATATGGTGATTCTTGTTTAAAAAAAAACATCTTTATTAAATTATCAGTTATGACATAGGCAATCACACATTTAGATAAATGAAAACAAACCATATTGATATATTCTTAGTTGCAAACATTGTACATCACTTATAATTTATCCAGTTGTTGTCACTCTAACATTACAAAGCTCATTCGAGTCCTGCCTTGCCTTAAACCTCATTCCTCCCACAAAACATTATTCTGCATGTAATAGGTTCATAGGTTGGTACTGGGCTATCTGCCCAAAGGCATAGATTAGCCCAGCCATGTTGTGCGGTATTCACCACCCCTTTAGTAGTTCCATAGACCCTTGTACTAGCAGCTAGTACCCTTGGCCCCTATCTAGTAGTGCTGTTGGTGTGATCCCCGGTGTGAACTTTCTGTTACCCATCCACTCATCAAGGTTCCTCTTGAAGAGTGATAGTGAGGGGCTCTGTCTTATGTAGATCGGGACCCTGTTCCATAGTAAGGGAAGTCCCTGTGAAGGGAGTCTATCCCTCCAGCATGGTCTATTCATTGTTGTGTTGAGGTTTATATCCCTAGAGCGTGTAGTTCGAATAGATTTGGTTTTGCTAAGATGGAGCATGTTCAACAATTCTGGGTTGGACATGGCTCTGTATGTTAGACAGAGATCGCCTCTGAGAAAGCGGTATGCAACAGAGAACAGTCTTAGCTTTTTCAATCGTGCTGCATAGGGCAACTGTTTGAGGCCAGTAATCCTCTTGGTTAGGTACCTCTGTGGTCTCTCCAGCTGCCGGAGATATCTAGCCAGGTACATTCCAATTGGTGCATTGTACTCAATAATGGGTCTGATGAGGGAAGAGTAGAGGGGCACCATTACATCCTTAGATCTTGATGCAAACCCTTTCGTGATCAGATGGGTCACATAGAAAGATTTTCTAATCACTTTGGCAACATGGTTATCAAAGGAAAGCTGACTATCTACTTGGATCCCTAGATCCCTTATTTCTTCTTCAGATTTCAGGTTCAGATTTAATGTTCCCACAATTCCCATTTTTTCTATGTAATTTGCTCCTACCCTTTTCTAAAGATCTTGCTTCCAGTTGTTTTATTAATATTACTATATTCACTACTTCTATTACAGTTGGTTTAGACTTTGATTTCCATTTCCTAGTAATTGTTTTTTTTGCAGCCACCATAATTAGACTCAGCAAGGCCTTATTATATCTAGGCAATTCCGATTCTGCATCATAGCTCAAAAAAATCATAGTGATATGGTGATAATATTCCTGTGATTGCAGTTTACATTAAGTACTAACCCATATTTATAGCACTTTTATTGTCTGCTGCATACTTTATTATTGTATTTTATAGGTATTGGCTCACTGCCTGTAGTGTTTTCTGCCTGAAAAGTTTCCATATTTAAGATTGTGTTTATGGGCCTAGCTGTTTGTTAGAGGCTGTGTTCTCAGCTTATTTTCAAGGCCATCTTAGTTAGCTAAAACCATCCCCCACTACAGTGAGAGTGTAGTGTTTGTGGTCATTGCTGGTTGGGGGTTGCCAGGTCTACAGCTTGGAGAAAGCACCTCATTGGTTCTTTTGAGATTTTTTTAAAGTTGTTTCAGGTTTCAACTTTGTGTTACTTAAAAAGTTAACTTGAGTGTTTTCTGCCATTCCATACAGAGCTATTGGAGAAGGAGCACTGACTAAAACTCTGATCTGTGATATATAACAATAAGTAGACTTTTTTATTTTGCTTATTTTTACTAATTATTGGTTATTCTAGATATTTATAGCACTTTTATTGTCTGCTGCATACTTTATTACTGTATTTTATAGTTATTGGCTCACTGCCTGTAGTGTTTTCTGCCTGAAGTGATTTCTGTAGTGTGTTCTGACTAGAGAGCTCCCCACCCTTCCTCCCTATTGGTATCTTGCCTTTATACCTGCTGGCCTTACAGTTGCCCTCCCCTACTCTAAATTTGATCTTGGACACTCCTCCCAGTCTAGTGTCATTAGCTCATTCTACCTAATACAGAAAGAACATCTGAGAAGGCCAACCCAGTTAGGTTTTTTCTGTTCCTCCTTTCTAAAAAAAAAAACTATCTTGTTTGCTCATTTCCTTCCTTTCCTAGCTAGTATAGTCCTGGTGTTTTGACTGTGCTTCTCAAACATTTTGGAAATATAGAGTATATTTTAGTGATCTGCGGTGGTGGTGCTGCGGTAGCATTGTCGCCTCACAGTAAGACGCTGTCCGGTTCGATTCTCAGCTAGAGCGTCTTCTGCGTGGAGACATGCGTGAATGGGCGTACCTTCAATGAAGGCTGTGCATCAAGGCTGGCAACTCAGTAGGTAAAAATCAACTGCCAATCATTAGCAGACCGGAGTTCCGCTGTGGCAACCCCTAACCGGGAAAAGCCGAAAGACACAAACAAGAGTATATTTTAGTGCATTTATTAAAACTGTATTTGCCTTAATATTGCCACAACTCAAGTGCTCTAGGTTGCACTGTATCTGAATTGTTTTAGTGTTGTTTTAGCTGCTTTTCTGTATATATAGACTTTACTGTACATGTAAACTAGCTACTTATTCTACTGTATTACTGCCTCTTAAATTGGTTTTCAGTTGTGCACTTGCCTTACTTCATTTAAAAAGTTTTAAATTGCTAATTTTGTAGAGTTTTAATTGCATTTACTGTTTAGGGCTACACACTCAAGTGCTTTAGCCTTTGCTGTATTTATTTACTGTATTATTGCATTGTTTAGCTTGTTTTAATGAACAAAAAAATACTATCTTGTTTGCGTGTTTCCTGCCTTTCCTAGCTAGTATAGTCCAGATCCCAGGCTTTGCTGGTTTCAGGACTTTATTTTCTGTGTTCAGAGCTATACAGACCTTGTTGTGGTAGAGGGAAGTCCTACTGCTTACCAATGGGAGTGGTGAGCATTATACTGCCTATCGAACACTAGAGGAGTGGTTTCCAGCTCTGAAATTATAATTTTATTAGCCATTTTGGGCTGATTTCTATCCCTTTCAACTTTCTGGCTTAAAAACACGTGTGTTTTTCGCATCTTGCAACACCACGAGGCTACGGTTAAACTATTCCAGGTGCGAGAAAGTCTGCTCTTCAAATTTTCCCTTAGAACTAGCTGGTTTCTCAGTAGTAGCATTAAAGTCCGAACCCCTGTGACTACCACTTGGCTCTAGAACCTGCTGGAAAGCACTAGGAAACCTTAAACTGATTCAATTAATCGTAGGCACTAAACAGCCTATAATTGCAAAGTACCTCGTAAAGGCAAGGGAAAACAGCTCTTGTGCTTTACAAAAAAAGCACCTAAACAGGCATGTTCAAGGGTCAGCTTCCAGTGATTTCGCCTGTCCACCTGGTGAATCTGGGCATACTGGGGCAATACTGCAACTGCCTCATGTACACAGACAACCCTCTCCTCCTCCTACCACCCAACACTACAACCTGCGAGAGATGCACTTACATAGCCAAACTGGAAGCAAAGGTCTCTCCAGTCAAGATGTGCTAGACAGTCAAGAGGAGAAAGTTAACACCTACACTACACGTCAAGCAACACATAGCCCTTCAAAACCCATACCATCAACACCCACACATAGCAACACTAAACCCACATATGCAGAGGCCCTTAACATTAACCTGCCCAAGCAACCAGGACCTCCGAAGCTGAAATGCAAACACCAGTCAAAACCAAAGTGACACATAGCTCACAACACCAGTGTGCCACCCAACAACAGGCCCTAAGGCAAGAAAATGTACCCAGCACTTTAGTCATAGGCGACTCTGTAGTCAGGCACACTGATGTCCCACTCACCAGGCTAAACAAGGAGAAAATTGCAGTCAGATGCCTGTCGGGTGCCAGGATCCACCACATAATGCATGCACTCAAGTCACTCCACAAGTACAAATATGACTTTGTCATTGTCCATGTTGGAGTGAATGAATTGAGATGTACCTCCTTGGACTACATGAAAAGAGACATGGAAGAGCTCTCGGATCATGTGGCCCAGGCAGGTATGACCCTATCCCTGAGTAGCATCCTGCCTTCACCCAGAATGATACCACAGTATAAGGACAAAATGATTGACTTCAACAACTGGCTAAGCTTCTGATGTCATTCAAAGGGGATCCAGTATCTGTCTGCCTGGGACGACATGATTGACAAACCACAATGCTTTGCCAGAGATGGTCTGCACCTGTCACCCCTGGGATTCAGGTTACTGGCTAAAGCTCTTGCCACCTCTACAGTGCCTTTTTTAGGCAAGGTTCAAAGGACAAAACCACCACCATAACAGATGCAAGCATGCAAAGTCTGAAGGTAATGCTACTCAATGCTAGAAGTCTAAACCTCAAAATGCACTCACTCGAGGCACTGCTAAAAATGGAGAACATTGATATCTGTGCAGTAACTGAGACCTGGTTCAAGGCTCCAGAGAGCACTCCTGCAATACCAGGCTACAACTCTTACCACACTTTTCGGCCACCAAACCAAGACCGAAACGCTAAAGGTGGAGGAGTGTCCATATTCACCAAGGATATTCACACCTCCAAGCTAGTTGCCCAATACAATGCATCTGAAATTCTCCAGGTGCAACTAACACTGGATAAGACTACAATCCAAATTGTAGCTTGCTACAGATCCCCCACTATGCCCCAAGATTCTCACTACACCTTTCTAAATATACTGGAAAATATTAAGATACAACCAAACACCCTAATACTGGGTGATTTCAGCTACCCTGCCATTAACTGGGAAAACTACTCAGGTACCAACACCTTTTCCAAATGGTTCTTGGAATTCATAAATTCCAATGCCCTGGATCAACTAATCCATTGTCCCACCAGGGGCTCCAATATCCTAGACCTGGTCATTACCAACATGGGAGATAGATGCTCCACACCAGTGGTCATCCCCTCATTGGTCAGGTGTGACCATAAGCTAATCACCCTTGACATCCACATCCCATCCCCCCCACCCCCAGTAAGGAAACCTCTGTAAAAAAATTCTCCAAAGCCAACTTCATGCTACTCAAGTCAGAAGTGACAAACTTCATGACACCCATGCAGATGGGAGCAGAAAGTTTGACTGCTGAATCCTACACAAAGGCACTGTATGAGCACATCCACTTGTGCATGATTCGTGCCATCCCAAAAAGTACCAAGATGCTCTCCTCCAAAATAAGGAAGCCGATCTGGTGGTCCCCTGCCATAAACAAACTATATGACAGAAGGAAGAAACTGTTGCAGAAAAGAGGAAAATCCCATGATGCAAAAAACTCCCTTACCAGCCTCAGAAAGAAGCTGAGATCCCTCATAAAATCCTCTAAAGCAAGTTACAAAAATAAAATTGCTAAAGATTCCAAAGACAACCACAAGGCATTCTATAGCTATGTCAAGAATCTAAATGGCAATGCTCGGATCTGCTCTGAGCTACAACAGAATGGCATTAAATATACTGATCCCAAGGATATTGCCAATATCCTGGCAGATCGATTTAGTGCCAACTTCACCCTCCTCTCACCACCTAAAGGGCCCATCTCAGTACCAAAAGATTGCCAAATTCCGGTAATCACAGCCACACAGGTAGAAACTGCACTCTCCAAATCTAAGAATACAACATCCATGGGACCAGATGACATCCCAGGCTGTGAACTACATGAACTACAAAATGAACTGGCACCTCACCTAAGTTCATAGGTAGATACTAGGCTATCTGCCCGAAGGCATTTATAAGCCTGTCCAGATGTCATGTTTAATCAAAGCCTCACCTCAGGCTTCGTGCCCACTGAGTGGTGCACAGCTACAGTTATCCCACTCCACAAAGGGGAATTCACCTTGGATCCTGGGAACTACTGTCCCATCATTCTGTTGAGTCTGATCTGCAAGGGCATGGAACGTATTATCATGGAACTTATAAACAAAGACATTGGCAACCTTCAAACACTGGACCCCACCCAGTTTGGGTTCGTAAAGTGCTGATCTCGTTTCCTGAACCTGATTAACTTCTTCAAATCAGTCTCCAGATCTGTGGACAAGGGTAAGGAGGTTCACACAGCCTATCTGGACCTCGCCAAGGCCTTTGCCACCATCCCCCACTCTGGAATCATAGATAAACTTACTAAGCTGGGCATAAATCCCTACATCATTTGATGGGTTGCCAACTGGCTTACTGACAGAACCCAGACTGTAAAAGTAGCCGAATTCAAATCCAGCTCCAGACAGGTGACAAGTGGAGTACCTCAGGGTTCATTCCTGGGACCACTCTTGTTTAGCATCTACTTCTCTGAAGTACAGGCCAACACTAAGGGACTTTGGCTAACAAAGTTTGCAAATGACTGCAAACTGAGAGCCATTAGTGAATCCTCAGATGATGTGGATATTCTACAAAAGGGCCTTACAGAAACAGATGCTTGGTGCCAGAGCCATGGGTTCAAGCTTAATGCCAAGGAATGTATAGTTATCCCCTTTGGGAAAAACATGTACCCATGAATTACCACATAGGTGGCAGTACACTAAACACTGAAAATGTGATGAGAGACTTAGGGACACAGGTGGACAGTGGTCTCACCTTTGATAACCACATCACTACAACAGTCAGGAAATCCTTCTATGTGGCCCAACTTATCACTAAGGGCTTTTCATCCAGAAAAAAGGAGGTAATTGTCCCACTGTACTCATCCCTCATTAGACTCATTATAGAGTACAACGCCCTGTTTGGTATGTACCTCACAAGACATCTACAACAGCTGGAAAGGCCACAGAAATACCTCACTAAAAGAATTGCAGGCCTAAAGCAGATGCCCTATGCTGCCCGTCTAAAAAAACTCCAGCTATACTCTGTGGCATATCGTCTACTTAGAGGTGATCTCTGTTTAACATACAAGGCCATGTCAAACCCTGAGCTGTTGGACATGCTCCACTTAAAGAAATCCCAATCCCTTAGAACCACACGCTGCAGGGATCTAAATCTTGTCATCACAATGAACAAAGCATGCTGGAGGGATAGGTTCCTGACCCAAAGACTCCCCATACTCTGGAATAGACTGCCCATACATGTCAAGCAGAGTGCCTCTTCGGCCCTCTACAAAATTAACCTTGACAATTGGATGGGAGATAGGAAATTCACCTCGGGGATCACGTCAGTTGCCCTGCTAGACAGGGATCCAGGGAAGTAAATATTCTAGGAAGAAATATCCAGGGAATTGTTATGGTTAGGCTTGTATAGGCCCTAGGGCCAATAGCCTAGTACCAACCTATGAACATAGAATTTTCATTTCCACATCACAAATGCAGACTAAAAAAATATTGCATGTCTCAAGTGGCTCCTCAGTTCCTTAGAGACACCCTGACCTATGTACCAGATGTCCAACCATTATTGAAGTCTATGAGGTAAATCACCTTATCCTTATTTATTTGCTATTAGTTAACCAGGTAGGTAGGCTGGTACAAGAACCCTTTCCCCACTTCTCAGGCCACATGGTAGTCACATTAAATATACAGATATAAATACAATGCTACAATATTAATGCAAGCCTTAAATACACAGACATCAATTGTAACAGGCAGATACAATGTTACAATATAAAGTAAATAAATATAAGTTAGACACTTTATATATATATATATAGATAGATAGATAGTGATGCCAGAGTTACTATAAGAACAGCATATTTCAGGGTATAAGAAAGTCACAAAAGAAAAGCTTATTTTCAGAAAATGCAATCAGATAAAACTAGATTTCTAAGATGTTACACTGTTCATAAATAATAGACCACACTATCCGGTGTCTATAAAACAAGTATACTCTTATCTTGTTAATATAAAGTGGAGTTTCATTTTCTTTCTTGAAGTTGGAAAGCTTGCCTAGTACAATAATTTTTTTAGGTAGACTGCTCCAGGAAGCAGGACGAGCCTATGAAATGAGTTTTCATAGCGATCTAAAGAGAAAAGGACTCAATTCAGTATGAGGTTAGAAGGTTTTTTTTTTTGAAAAAAAGCTTGAATTTTTCAAAAGCGAGCTTTGTCTGTCTGATTTTGCTGTTTTGTACCTACTTTGGATTTTTTTTTTTGGTTTTTTGCTGCTTTGTTTGTTTGTACCAACTGTCTTTGGATTTTTTACCACTTGGCAACTAAACTACTTTTTTTACTTAACTGTTGTCTTCACTTTTCGGGTTCTTCATGAGGTTAGAATTGCTTCTGAGAGCGCATAGTGATTCGTGCCATTGAATTTGTTTGTTAGTAATAAACAGTAGCAATTTTAAGTAGCTTAAATGTAAGTTTTCAACAGGTAGATGGATTTAGTAAAAATAGGTAGCCATTTAGCCTTCTGAATGGAACTACAGTAAAATAGCAAGGTGGATAAATCTGATAATCATGCTTTCAGTTTCTTGTAATAAGGCAGTATTATGGGCTGCTATGGAAGTTGTGTTAACTAAAGCACATTATAATCTAGGGACTAGAACATTAATGGCAATAGCCCAATGAGCCTCTGCAGTAAGAAATGTGAAATACTGCAGGACACCCTAAGTTGTTACAGAACTGTAATAAGTTCTGTATGGATAAGCAAAGAAAATGTGTTCTCCATTAGTAAAAAAAAAAGTTTTCTGCTTATGCCATTAGGGATCACCAAAGTGGATCACTTGTCTGCAGATTGCCTGGCAGTGGAATTTGTATGGTGTCGAGTTGCCAGCCCAGTGCCCATCCTTCAGAGAAGGCACACAAATACACATGCACCTACTGCATGTTTTTAAAACTCACTTGACTGCCGGGAGGACATGCAGACTCTGCACAGAAGGAACTTCAGCTGAGAATCGAACTGGAGAACCTCTTGCTGTGAGGAAACTATGCTAACTGCTGCACCACCACAGACAACGTGTGATATCCATTAGTATACCTAGATATTTTTGTTGCTTAGTTACTGAGTATAGTGCCTAACAGACTGGTAATACAGGGTGCTGACATTTTAGCTAATCTTGCAGTGGCAAAACCAACAATAGTTGATTTGCTAGTACTGACAGTTAATTTATTTTAGCTAACAAATTCCAAATAGATGAGGAAATCATTTTATAATGCTGCAGATAATTTATTTATTAGCATTTAATTGCCAGGAAAGTCTGATGTCTGATTGGGCCATGACAGGCCCCCTTTCAGTGGAGGCTGTGACGAAAGGGCCTGCAGAGCTAGCTGGAATTTTGTAAATAATTATATGTCATTGGTGAATATTGAAATGATTTATACAAGATGCTTGCGTTACAAATGTATTAGAACTGTATGTCATGTGTATATCAAACTGTTTGTACAGATGTGTGTGTTGAAATGGTATTTGTAGAGTGCTGTGTTTAAAATGTAACCACAGTGTGCCCTACTGGAAGAAAACAGAAATGTGCATGCACTATTGTAGCTGTTTAAATGTATATATTTTAATAGTGGAAACTGGAATACAGGAGGTTAACCTCAGTCCAGCAAACTTCAGAAAAAGTAACTGAAATTAAATTACTTTATGGCTAGACCATTAAATATGGTATTTTTCAGTTTTCACTGCAGCAAGAGACACGATGTCTGTATTAGGAAACTTTCTGTATTGTCTTTAGGGTGAACTAATTACTAGTCTTGAAAGCATGAAGGAATGTAATTGTTTTATGACTTCCAGCATCTGCCAAAGATCTGAGAAGAAGCCCTTGTCTATGTATTTTTACAGGTAGATGCCAAATGCTACCAGCGGCCATCAATGGTTGTTTTGCCTGGGAACTAGGGTCAGATGACAAAAATTGATGTAATTCTGTAACATATCCCAGCAGTGATATTTTATATATTATTTTGAAAAGTCTCTTAGTGAAAAGACCACTCTGTATTCAGTCTTGGACCTGACAAGAACCATTCAGCACACATCTGCCTTGCTCTAAGTAAGTTATTAAGGTATAGTAATTATTTTATATAAAGTCAGGAAAGTAGTGAATCTTAATTTAAATATTTTTCTTTGTATGAGACTGTCCTGTAATGTTGTTTTAAATATTTCCTGTGGTTTTGAACCCTGATGTCACTGTGAATATATACTTACTATTGTCTTATTATTTTATTATTTATTATTAAATACATTTAAACATTTCATTGTGGCTGATCTGTGTAGAGATATCTAAGTTTTGAGAGCACTTGCATATTTATTTGGTGACATTGTGTGGTCCACTCCTAATAGCCTTGCTTCTGGTCAAACTACAATTTGTATTAGTATTAATACTACACAGTAAAATTGGACTCCCTTTGTTAATGGCCTTAAGGTAGCTGGCAAAAAGGTTCTGGTGGCAGTGAAAACTATCTTATATTCTGGGCAAAAGGAGGCATAGGTAGTAAACCTGTGACAGCCTTTCTCAGGTGTATGTGTGCATGCAAATCAAAAATATCAGTGTGTGTGTGTGTGAGCAAGCTACTTGGGCAGGGACACAAAGCACTGGTTGAACACAGAGTGTGTTGGAGGACTTGGATTGGAACCCTGGCTAAGGACTCAACTCTATAGCTGTGCCAGTGGGGAGTCTTACTGGGGATCTGGAGAAAGGTAAAGAAACCAGCCCTGGGCTGACTGTGGTCTGTGTGTGCTCTTAAGGGAAATTGCACTTGATGCAGAGAGCTGCATCTGGGAATACTGTGTGTGTGTACTTGTTATCCTCCCAGTGAATGTCCCCCACTGTTGCCAGAGGTGAGGACTGAGCTCCTTGATTACTGGTCCAGTGGAGGTTATCACATTTGGTGGCAGTGGTGGGATATCCACATCACATTTGGTTGGAAGCGGTGGGATCACCACATCGCATACTGGGATTCAGTGGTGTAAATATTGAACTCCTGTAGTCTAACAGTGGTCACTAACGAAGGTGTTTGTACTTTCAAGCAGCCACATGGTGGACATTCAGAATTTCATATCATAATATTTTTATTTACTTTTTGTTAGCTTAGTCAGGGAGAGCAGAAGATTATGGCAAGCTGACAAGGAGCCGTTTGGCTGAGATGTGCCAAGCCAAAGGACTGGTGCATGCCAACCTGACTAAAATAGAAATTATTGCAGCCTTAGTCACAGCTGCATCACAGACCAGCAACCAGGAGGACAACCAGACTGGCCTTGGGGATGTACAACTCTCAGAAAATGAACAGTTAAATTTTGCCTCAGAGGGCATAAAAATTGATTTGGAGTTAAAGAGACTTGAACTGGAGGCCAAATGTTTGGAACTAGAATCAGCAGAAAGACTGCGGCAGGAGAAACAAATGGAATTTAAAGCAGCAGAGAGACTGATACATCTGGAAGCTGAAGAAAATTAGAGGCAGAGGCAACATGAAAAGGAAATGTTGACTCTTCATCAGGGTTATGGAGGTAATGGGGAAGGGAATAACCGAACCCCAGAAGCAATGAAGGTCAGCAAATTTCTTCATCAGTTTACAGAAGGTGATAATTTTGATAGTTTTATTCATATGTTTGAAAGGGTATGTAAACAGTATAATGTTGACCAAGGGCTCTGGGTAGGTTCCTGACCCCCTTACTCCATGGTAAAGCTGTAACTGCTGTTTCTAAATTGTCTGATACAGATTGCTTAAATTATAATACAGTTAAAATTATTAGAGTGTTTAAAGTTAACACTTGAAGCTTATAAGAAAAAGGTTTGTGAGCATAGGCTCAAGGCAGATGAAAGTGTGTGTGAATATATTGCTGTGTTAAGTACTTATTTTCATAGGTGGGAGAGTGGGTGTCAGGTCACTGCTTTTGAAGGGCTGGCAGACCTCTTGGTGAGGGAACAAGCCCTTAGCACTTTGCCTGAGGACATGAGAATCTGATTGGCAGATAGGGAATGCAATACCGCAGATGAGTTGGGGAAAAAGGGAGACCTATACCTAGCAAGCAGGACATTACTGCATAGGAAAGGGAATCCCAATGCTACACGTGTCTAAAGGCACCCATAGTGGGCAACCTAAACCACCCTAACAGAGGCCACCAGTAACAGGGGGGCCATTAGTTCAGGTACACGGCCAGGATCAAGGGTTAAATGTTTTAAATATAACCAGTGGGCCCATGTAGCATATAGATGTCCACAGAGGTAAGGTGGGGGAGCCAGTAAGTGGGAATGACAGAATGCCAATATTAAGTTGTCTGGAGAGAACAAGGATACTAAACTACCACAAGAGGTTATATCCTATCTTAGTATATGGGAAACAGGCCACTGCTGAGAGAGAGAGAGACAGCCTGACCTGACCTAACCATTGTGAAGCCTGCAACAGGTAAAGAGGAGCACTACTTGCTTGGGCAGTCTACTCCAGTTAGAGCTGTAGGATGGACCCCAACCCCATTCCAAATACTTTTAGCTAGGGTTCACCTTGATGGGGAGGGTGGAAAAGGAAGTAAGCAAGTAGGTGTGTTTGAGGATATCCCTGAAGATGTCCTGATAGTGAATAATTTTGATAATGCAGTACCTTGTGTGCATGCAGTTACACACAGTCAGGCTTGGAGACAAGCATGTGGGTCTAGTAGCCCAGGGTGGAACCAGAAAGACCACACACTTGAAGCCAGGACTGGTGAGGTGTTTACTTCAGAGAGGGAGCTAACCTGTAGCAGTGAGACTGAAGGTGAGCCACAGCTGCTGTTGGGTACTGATGTTCCCTTGGACAGAGTGACTGCAAGGGCAGAGGTAAGTAGTACCCAGGCTGACAGTGCGCAACAGTTGTCAGAGGATACTAGACTTATGTGGAAGGGGAGATGGGAAGGGTTATAAAGAGAGAATTGAGACAGGCTCAGGTCTCAGACCCTACATTACAAGGTTTGAGGGAGGTAGCCAAGGAGGTGCCTGATTCTCAAGGAAAGGGGGATCTGTATACTTGGACAAAGGGTTACTTTACAGAGAGTGGACCCCTGAGGGAGAGTTAGAGGGTGAGAGAATACAGCAGTTGGTAGTACCCAGAACCTACTTTCTGGCACTTCTAGCCATAGCCCATGACATTCCCTTCGCAGATCATATGGGCATAAAGTACACAAACAAATGTATTATGCAGAACTTTTATCGGCCTGGGATTTTCAGAGATGTAACAGGGTACTGCAGGACCTGTAAGCAGTGCCAAAAAGTAGGCAAGGCAGGAGACAAGGTCATAGCTCCTTTGATGCCTTTGCCTGTGATTGAGGAGCCATTTCAGAGGGTAGCTATGGATATTGTGGGGCCTCTGAGTATCCCAAGTTCCACAAGGAAGAAGTATATTCTAGTGGTAGTAGATTATGCTACTAGATACCTCGAGGCAGTGGCTCTGCCCTCCATTGAGGCAGAAAAGGTGGCAAATGCTTTGTTAGAGATTTTCAGCAGCAGAAAAGAAATACTGACTGACAGAGGTGCCAGTTTTGTCTGTGGAAGCACCTAAAGACCACCTTCTACCAACCACAGACTAATGGTCTGGTGGAGAGGTTAAACTTTACACTAAAGACAATACTAGGGGCATTTGCAGACCAGTTTAAGAGGGAGTGGGACAAAGTTTGCTGGACTGAAGTTAATCTCCTGTATTCCAGTTTCCGCTCTTAAAATATATATATTTAAACAGTTACAATAGTGCATGTACATTTCTGTTCTCTTCCAGGAGGGCACACTGTGGTTACATTTTAAACCCAGCACTATACAAATACATTTTCAACACACACAGCTGTACAGCAGTTCAATATACACATGACATACAGTTCTAATACATTTGTAACACAAGTATATTGTATAAATCATTCTGATGTTCACCAATGACATACAATTATTTATAAAGTTCCAGCTAGCTAAGCTGGCAGTATCTCCTTTAATCACAGAGGCATAAGGAGAAAATATCTACAGTTAAGAAATCTTTCAGGATGTCATATAATACAGTATAAGGCAAAACAGAAAATGTTAACTGTCACATACAAAATGCAATGTATAGATGTGTGTGTGTGTGTGTGTGCATATATATATATATATATATATATATATATATATATATATATATACACACACACACACAGAAATCAATTCTGAAAATCATTACATTTTACTGAGTTACTTAGTTTTATTGTGGCAATAATAACGCTAAGAACTTCCATTAGGTTAATAAATAGGTGCAACAGAATGTGCAGGTCATTACTAATTGAGAGCAGATTGTTTTGTAAGGATTTGTAAGTGTGGCTAAGATATTCAGTCTTCCAATGAAAGCCCAGAAACTTAGATTATGTAAGAAGACCAAAAGGACACTACAGACAGAAGACAGAGGGGGTACATTTATAACAATGTTTAGCCAGAATAGTTTGGAAACCAATAAGTGCATCCTAAGGTTTGCTTTAAATTATTTTGGATTTATGATCTGCTTTAGGTCTTGTGGGGGAAATATTCGAACAGTTGGAAACATATAAGGAAGAAATTGCTTCTCCATATTTACTGTTTGGTCAACAAACCTGGCCAACATATGTTTTCTTAGACCTGAGTGATCTAGATGGGGAGTACCACAGAATTACTGTCTTCAGTGTTGGACATTTGCTTGGGGGATGAAGTATACTTTAGACCAGTCTAAGATTAGTACATGTTTTATAGTTGGGGAACTCCAGCTAGTTTTGTTGGTTAAATGCTAGGCAATGAGGAGTTTTACTTGGAAGGTAGGTTGCAAATTTTACTATTTTCTTATAAAAGTGTTCCAGATTTGTTAAAATGGAGGAGTTGACACTTGTTAGTTGGGGACAGTCACAGGATAGAGTTGGCAATCTAGATGAGAGGGTAGTCATTTTTCTACACTGCAGAGGACACCTTGTTTTATATGGGGTTTTTTGATAGCATTTTGGATGTGTAAGTAAATTTTAGATCATCTACAGTGACCTCAAGATATTTAGTATATGTGACAACCTCAAGTCTAATGTTTTGTGCAGATAATATAGTAAAGGTATTTTTGTGATCAGAATATTGTTTTGGGAATGAAAAGTAGAATTTCTGTTTTCTTTGGGTTCAGGAGAAGATTAAACTGGTTCAAAAAGATTTGTTGGAGGAGTAGAATTATGTAATAATTTGTTGCAATGGCATGCTTGGAGCTGAGAAGATTAAAGCGGAATCATCTGTGTACAGAACCAGGGTGTCCCACTGCAGTATGAAGGCTGTTTATAAAAATATCAAAGAGGAAAGGACCTAGGATTGAGAAATGAGGGACACCAACGGCTATGGCTAGATAAAATGAGTAGCATGTTTGCCATTTGATACATTGTATCCCAACAGATTGGTTTTAAACTATCTTAAGGATGGAAGTGGACAGACAAAGGGAGAAGAGTTTGTAGTGGTTTAGTATGAGAGGCTTATCAAATGCTTTTGATAGATCCAGGAATATGGAATAAACTAGTTTACCTTCATCCATAAGTTGATTTATTGAGTTGTGGAAGAAGACAAGAGCTGTAATAGTGCTATGTGAAGGGTGAAAGCTATGATGGGTGGGAGAGAGTAGGTCATAATTGAGGAGAAACTTTAGTAGCTCGGAAAGTATACAGCTTTCCATAATTACTAGCAAGGGAGATAATATGGCTATTGGTTGATAGTTGGACAATTCCATGGATTTTCCAATTTTATACAGTGGGATAATACATGTATTTTTCCATAGTTTGGGTAAGTACAATTCTGATATGGAACTGTTGATTAGTATTGATATGGGTTAGGCTATGGTAGATTAGTATTCAGTAGGAAGTTATCTAGTTGCTAATACTCTTAAGTTTCAGTTGTGTTAGCAGCTTTTGTTTTATCTCAGTTTGGATTGGTTGAAGAGAAAATGCTGAGATCCTATTCTGAATAAACTGAAAGGTATCTAATGTGTCACCTGCTAGAGTCTTTAGTGATGCAGATGTTACTTGAATGAAGTGGAAGCTGAGTTGTTGGGTAATATTTTGTTTCATGTAGTAGGAGATTTAGCTGTGTATTTTTTCCAGGATTTTGTTAATGGCTACTCAATAGCCCTTTCGGTTAGAAAGATTATTTTGGAGTTGGGTGAAAAAAATGTTAAAACTTTCTTGAACAGATTTCTAAGCTGTCTTTGTCTGGTAGGAGATTTCAGTTTTATATCATTGCTGAAAAGAATTGTGACCAGTCATTAGTACAATCTGGCACGTAGTAATGCTCAAGTGCTGTAAGACCTGTTGGGGACTGTTCATGTAAAGTGAGAAGAGAAGTGACATTAAGTCAGAGCCCTGAGGTCAGTCTTTGTAGATGGAGCCAGTTATATATAGGAATTGTGCCCATAAATAGCAAAAAGATCCATCAAATAAGTAATTTCTGAACCATGTAATCATTTCTGAAGAGAATCTATAAGGAGTTAGTTTGCATGGTAAAATATTATAGTTTACTGTTTCAAAGGCTCATAGGTTCACATGAGGTTACTAGACTAATTGCTTAGGAGTTCTTAGCCAATATAACCCAACTTTACCCAGTATATGGCCCCCTAGGGGCAAGAGGATGGCATGGATCTGTGCCCATGCCTTGAGTATCTTACAGATAGTATGTCCTTTATGGACAGGGGCAATCCCAGGTGTGAATTTGCAATTCCCCATCCACTGATCCAAATTGCATTTAAAGAAGGCCAGGGAAGGGCTAAGCTTGTGAATAGAAAGCCTGTTGCAAAGAAGGGGAAATCTTTGAGACACACAATCCATCTCTCCATATATCTAAATAAAGAAAAATAACTGCAGTTAATAGACCTTTCCCCATATTTGAGTGGTCAATGTGAAGATTGCTATCTGAATACTATAGGGCAAAATGTGCCCAGACCAGTCACCCCTTTGCCTCAGCTTAGTTATAACTCTACCTATGTTTGCAGGGTGGGAATGACTGGTTAAGATGGTATCTGGGGAGGGTTGGAGTACCATTTTCTTAGTAACCTGCTGCAAGATTACTGTCCCTAACATTCTTTCCTCCAAACTGTGATCCAGTTTTCAAACTCTGCCATCAGTGCAACTGTGATGGGGGGTGTTACTAGGAGCCATTGTGATATGTGTTCTGGTAATTAAGGATGAGCACAAAAGCAGTACTCAGAGAGAAGGGGTCTGGATAGAACAGCCAGGGACTAGTTTCAGACCTGACCATTATGGCAGGAGAAGCAAAACCTGTACCTATGACTACAATTTATGATGCACCCAAGGGCAAGAAGTGGGGATCTGGACTGGCTATTACTACTACTACTACTGTTGAAGTCTGTTTCCATTGAGGAATCTTGGAAGGAGTTTGCACTCCACCATATACTCTGTGAAATAGGTGACCAAAAGGATGCACATGCTGTAGAACAGGTGACACAGGATGCACATTCAGAACATGACTTCTCATTGAAGAGTACAAGGCTATCCAAGAGACAAAATCCAAAGCATCAGCAGAGTTCAGGGAGACTAGCATTAATGCCTTAAGCCTTGCCCTCATCTTCTGCCTCTCTGTATCATGCCAAGTGTAAGGACTACAATAATAATCCAAGAAATACCATGAGCAATACTGTTTCTGAAGCCTTTCACTTTATGCAGGGAGAGGGAGAAGTTCCCCTGCATCCCCATTTGAAGGACTGTAGTTCCATACCCGTTACTTCATTATTCTCATAGCCAGGGTTTCATGACCTCATAGATTAGTGCATTATCTGGTTTTACAAAATGCAAGCACTGAGCTCATCTCTAACATTGTTGAACTTTGCAATGATAATTTCAGAGTCTGGGTTTGGACATGCATCTCCAACATAACGGTGCAGGAGAACTTGCATATCATACATAGTTAGACAGACCATTATCTAGAACTAATTTTTCAGGCTTAGATACTGTACTTAAGCATTTTTAGTTTCAGGATTTTGTGGTTCATGGTAGAGGACTAGGGAATTCTTAAGTGATGTTTGTTCTGGTGTAGTCTTTTAATGTTTTAATGGTGTATTCTGACTTGCAATGTAAGCTAAATGAACTATATCAGTATTGTGCCATTGCACACATATACAGTTCCCTAATCTCCAATATGTTGTGAGTTTCCAGCTTTTAAATCAAATTTCCTCCCACTCATAAGCTTGAATAAACCTCACAAAAACTAAGACTTCTCTTGCTTTCTAAAGTAAATATTATTTTTTGGATAAAGAATAATCTGAATATAAAAGAACGATGCCCAAATTAGCATCCTGGTGTCAGAGCAAGCCTGCTGCCCTACATTGGCAACTGTGCTGATGTTATGTGGAATATGTAGTACTACACAAGTATAAAAGCAGGTATCTGGCATAGTTGGCACTTTCTCAGAGATTACCATGCAGGCATGTCAACTAGGAGTTTAAAAATCCACTAGCCACAAAGAGTAATGCAACTGAAGAATGAAAATTAATTTAGACTGGCATTTAAAGTCCAGGAACAGGCATCAATAAACTAACAACCAGTCACATCTATAGGTGTGCAGTCAAGAAAATGAATGGCAACATAAGGGATATAGAGCAAAATATCTCAAGCAGTGATCCTTATTTAAAATATTATTTTTACACTGCAATACTTCAGTAAGTACTGTCTTCACATCACAAAGCACTGAATTCTAAGGATATTGTTTAAAATAAGTTTACAGCAGTGTCTAAGACTTAAGGGCATTCATCAAGCTTGACCATTTTGATACAATTCCATTCTGGTTTATGGACAATACATTCCAGTTTTCAAGTTTTTTTTTCTTTTTTTTAATAAAACTAACTGTACAACTTCATACAAGGAATACATGCTTGATTTTTCTGTGTAATATACAAAGGGGGGAATGTATTGTGAACAAATAATATCTAAAGATCTTTGGGGATTGGGGTCAAGGTGTATATGAAAGCAAATTACCAACAAAGTGCCCTAACAGGACCAAGCAGCTTTGCCTGTGTGTTTACATGAAACTAGCTGAAATGCATTGTCATGGCTGTTATTCTTTTCTCTTAGTCTGAAATCATTAGTCTGCATAGGCAAAAACATGGCTATTTATTGTGAGGGTGGAGACGGTCTATGGATGAAATCTGACTGACCCCTGATATGCTTGTAGTTAAAAATGTGTTTGTCCATAAGAGTGATTACAATGTATGCATCCAACAGCATTGACTTCAAATACATTATCATGGCAATTTTTTTTTTACTTGATAACATTATCAGTTAGACATCTGAGTAGTGTACTGTCAGGAAAAGTGGTTATTTTTGGTGGAGATGCATACAGTCTGAAGCCTGACCCCAGCTATTATGTGATCACAATTAAAAAGTCACTGATCTGGCGTGGCAAATCTAGTGTGTGCGTGTGCAACATAACATACACTACTGCAGAAATTCTTTTAAATTGCTCAGAATAAAACCTTTGTTGCATATGCAGTAATTAAAGTGGTTATGATGGTGAGTATGAAAACAGTCTGTAAATGAATGTGACTGATCCCCCCTCTCATAAGTATTCATTGCAAAATGCTATAAATTGCACCAAAAAAGCATTGAAAACCTGAGGCTTGCCCCAAGAACCTCTGTATAATTTTTATTACTTCCTCCAAATCACTTGCAATTCTCTAGGTGAAGTTAGGCAGGCATTGTTTGATTTTGTAAGTATTTATAACTCAAGCTGCTTTAGGTTTTACACATCAGAATCCACAATTTGTTTCAGTTACATATTGTTACAGGAAAAGCAAAATGGCTTATTTTTATATAGTTACACATCATTGAAATAGAATATAAATACTCCAGAATATAATGATAAAACTGAAATATTCATTAGATGTCAAGTGCTGAGGGTCATGATACATGTGTGGATCACAAGGACAGAGGAAAAAACTCCAAAAATGCACCCTGAGCATTTAAAACCCTGTGGCTTCTGGAAGGAGAGCAACCCTCAGACTGCATATATAATTTACTTCCTTCAGCAAAACATTCAAAGCTCCAGTAAATCTTGCTTTTTTTAATGAGAAACATCTTTATTAAACTACAGATGGTGTAGTGGTGTAGCGGTTGCGTTGTCACCTCACAGCAAGAGGTTCTCCAGTTCAATTCT
The DNA here is from genome assembly GCF_019279795.1 of Protopterus annectens. Lineage (NCBI taxonomy): Eukaryota > Metazoa > Chordata > Ceratodontiformes > Protopteridae > Protopterus > Protopterus annectens. Next base: position 4,982,490 of record NC_056735.1, on the reverse strand, counting down.
CAGCTGGGGTGCCTTCTGTGCCAAGTCTGCACGTCCTCCCTGCATTTGTATGTGTTTCCTGTGGGTGCTCCGGTCTCCACCCATATTATAAAGACATGTGTCTGGAGCGTTTCTCCCCGGAACACCACTGAAAATTGGCTTTGTTCCAAGTCGAACTTTCCCGGTAAACAAATGTAAAATAAATAAATGTAAAATAAAAATTATTACTTATGACATAGGCAATCATACATTTATATAAATTAAAACAAACTATATTGACACATTTTCAGTTGCAAATGTTATACATCACTTATAAACTATTCAGTCATTTTAGTCAAACATTTCAAAGCTCACTCAAACATTTCAAAGCTCATTCAATTCCTGCCTTTCCTTAAACCTCATTCCTCCTCCAAAATATTATTCTGCATGTATTGTTTCCCCAGTTCACATTTGTTTCCATGTAATTTGCTCCTATCCTTTTTTAAAGATGCCACTTCCAGTTGTTTTACCTCTGTTACTATATTCACTACTTCTACATAGACTGATTTCCATTTTCTAGCAATTGCTTTTTTGGCAGCTACCAAAATTAAACTCAATAAGGCCTTGCTATGTCTAGGCAATTCTGATTCTGTATCATAGCTCAAAAACATCACTTCCTTAGTTATACCAATTTGCTCACCTAGTATTTCTGTTAGAGTAGTCTGCAGGAAATTTTAAAAGACTGACAACTCATTCTCCCAAAAATATGTTCCCAATCACCCCTTTCTTCACCATCACACTTCCGGCATTTGCAATCTACCTTAGGAAAAAATCTTTGGAATCTGCTTGGTGTATAAAAATACATATACAAATACCTCCAGGCAAAGACCCTAAATCTTCTAGATGTTGGTGCATATTTGGCACCATACATATGTCCTCCCCATTGTTTTTTGGTATATTGCTTATCCAATCTCTCTTCACAATCTTTTCTAACCACCAAAGACTGATTCCTGTAGTTCTCGTGCAATATTTTATATGCTCTACTAATTATCCCTTTTTATTAGCAACATCTGTTCTACATTCTACTAAAAACCCTACCAGTGATGGTCTTTCCCCTTAGGATCACCCTATTTCCTTCTCTTTGCCTATACTCTGATATCAGTCCTTGATAGGGAAGGCAATCTCTAGTCTACAGTCCAAACAAATTCTCAGCCTCTTCCCATTCTGTTACCTTTCTCTCTAATTATTTACTCCTAGTACCTTGGTTTCTTTGTCAATTTTCTCCAGTAAATTCTAGCTCCCTCATGCCTATTCTCTGTACCTCTGATTACAGTCACCCCTATTGGCAGAACATCCTTTTGTAATCCCTGTGTTGGTTTAGTTCTTAGAATACTTTCTGAATATGACATTTTGTATAGTTATTGTTATTCTCCTTAAGGATCTGCATCCAAAATCCCAGTCTCTCCTTGTTTCTTGAGCTTCTCCCTGTTTTGCCATAATCCCCTTTCCAGTTTGAATTATAGTTTTCTGCTTGTCCTATGTACAGGAGCCTACAAATCCTTTCTTGATACTTGAAGGATATGCTCAATGTCCTTCTTACTCATCTACCTTTTAGGTTCCATCTGCATACAACAATGTGAAAATTAATTCCATTTTAGTGATCCTTTTCCTAATAATCTTTCATTTAACACATATGCAGTTATAACAGTGGTGCAGTTCACTTACTATCTATTCCTTAACAGTGGTGCTTTATTTAGAGTCTGAAAGTAACAAAATGTCGACAGAGTACTGTCTTGTTGTAAGAGTAACTGGAAAGTCCTTTTGCCAAGGAGAAAGCCAAAATCTTCTTCCAGCAAAACCTGCACATAATGCCTGACACTCAACACTGAAAACAAATATGCCTTCTGAGTTAACTTCTGTTTTTATTCAATTTTAAATAAAAAATAAGAGACAAGAACAGATGTAAGGTTTTGCAAAGAAAAAGAAGGACTGAGACCGCCTAGTCAGGGATATTACTTTACTTTTGCCTAGTCAGGGATATTACTTTACTTTTATTTTCAAAGTAAATCATTAAAAGAAAAAAAAAGTATGCACACACATTTTAAGACTTATTACAAGTTTCTACATTATTTTAAAGCTTTATTGAATTTTGTCCCCAAGCTGAGTTTCTTCTTTGAACTTGAACTTGCATATTTCCTCTTTTGGGAATACAGTTAATTTAGGTACTGGATCCTATAAGATAATGTTGATGGTTCTGTTTACTTCCCATTTCTGATGAGGCATTTCCATGAGATAATTAAAATGTTCTGAAACATGAGGGCAAGTGATTTTGGAATAGGATTTGAAGTGGAACTCTATGACATTTATGAATTATAGCGTCCTCACACACACACGCAACATTTATGTAATGTTGCCCATATGTTAAATAAGTATATATACAGCTGTAGCATGCACCCCACCTTCTATAATGTTTTAATCATCTTCTACAACAGTTTGGAATATCTTCATAGAATCTGTGAAGTTTTTCTGCTGAGTAGATGATGTACATAGTTTTCCAAATATGCATTTGTACTATAAGAATAAAATAAGGTGGGCACTAAAAGGATATGATGTTTTATTTTATCGTCCATTACATTTCTATAGTCTGATAACACAGCTCCCAGCTGGATGCAGACAATGTGTATACTGTGTCTGTAGGGACTTACACCAACATGATATATTAGTCATTTATTTCTTTATATACTATTTTACATTAGTCCACTAGAGGTGTACTTACAGCTGAAAAATGTAATGAGTAATGGAATACATTTAGTGCTTCTCCATAAAAGTATTACTAGATAAAATAAAGAACTTCTTCCATATAAGCGATAATTGATTTACCATTAAATAAGTAAAAACTTTCAAGGTTCTAAGAATATATTAAGTTTAGATGAGATACAATTACTCTTAAATGAGTATCTTTATTAGTTTTTAGTTTCCTCAGAGTTTGTAGCTCATGTTTCTCTAAAGGAAACTTATCTTAGTAGTTTTATTTCTTTATTTAATTTATCTGCATTGGTGGGCTGGTGTATAGACCATTTCAGCCATGATCCAGGCCAGTGAGGCAATTATAAATTTCAACAGAGTTACACTTGTATGGTAGTGCATACTAGTAGAAATATGCAGACAAAACATAATAGCTATCAATGGGTACTGAAGTAAATGACAGAATACCTGACTTTCACGTACTTCTTAAACTACTAGACTTACTTCCAATTAGCACAACCAAATTATTATTTCATCACTAGCTCTCTATTCACACTCAGATTTGCTTATTGCCTCCAATACCTCACACTTCTTAAATTACTCTTACCCATCTTATATACACCACTCTTTTGTCAGTAAAGTCTCAGTACAAGGCTTGTAAATTTAATGTTTGTGAATATCAATACAAATTTTATTATACTGACTATTATGCTCTATATTCACTGAAACTGCATTATAAAAGTTGTTATTGTAAATACTGATTGCATTAAATATGATAACTTGTAGCTTTTCTCCTGGACCTCTGCTGAAAAAGGGCACATGTGCCTAGCTGGACTTTCCCAGTAACAACTTTCAAGAATTACCAATAAATAAATAACAATTGTTCTTACAGATTAGCAACAATAGCATCTTTCCATGGCAATGAAAAATGAAATCTATACAATTTAGAAGTATGCAAGGAGTCAAGTGGGATATATCACGAGGTTTGCCATATGTGATTGCTGCTTGATGTCAGATTTTATCCAGTATGAAAACACTAGTTTTATTTATTTTAGTTATTCATTGACCTAAGCCCACTAGACACAACAATTCCTTTTCAGAGAGACTCAAAGAGCACTGCTTGGTTAAGTCCCTTATTCAGAGTTGCACATTAGGCAAATGAAGATTGTGTCCTGGGCCAAGGGAGCAACTCATTAACAATTCAGAGCTATAGTCATCTGTACTAACTGCCAGAATTTAACTAATGCTAGTTATTTAGAACACGGAAATATTTTAATAAGTAAATGCAGTTTAAATACATTAGATATTTGGGGATATTAAACGGCCTATGAGAAACAGGCTACTTTTCAGTTCAGTGCCATTTTTGTATATGTAATTTCAATTTGAATAATTTCCATGTTGAAACAAGCTTTTGTTAGCTATAATGAAACATGTTAAGATAAGATACACAGCAGTATAAAGGACTAGAGACATGTATTTCACCAACTTTAATACATATATAATTGTTTGCAGTTCAGTTTTGCTGCAGATGAATGCCACCTAAATATGATTTTCTTTGATAGAACATACAACTTGTATCAAAAGGTAATAACAGGCTGTCTTGAGATCTGATGTAGTAATTTAGATAGATGAGTAATTTTAATTATAAGTCTGTGGTCTTGCTCAAATTATTTTGCATTCCAGTTATCTACATATGCTTACATTGTTTCACTAAAGTGTTTATTTTATAAAGTTTTTTTCCTTGATTAAAGACATTTTTGAATAGATATTGACACAAACAGTAATGAATTCCAAAGACCACTTGCTATTAAAAATTAAAGCCCATCCCATTATTGTTTAAAAGTGCAGTATTAGTATTTACATACAGATTAGATAACGTCATGGAAAGAAAACTTTCAGTGGGGTGGTATGAGTTAAATTTGGTATAGAAATATGTACTTCATCATTAAGTACTTATATATGCGTTGCATATTTAAAATGTGCTTCCATAAAAATTGAGGCAATTGGATTATTAAGTACATACACTAGCAGTTCCATTGATTTGATGACTAGATATGGTGACAGAGGGCATCCATGTCTTCTGCCACATTTTAATACTACTTTTTGTGACCCAGTTTTATAGCAATGTTCATTTAATTTTAAGAAAACTTATAACTGGAAACAGGAAAGATAATTAGTTTTAGTAATCAAATAAATAGAATTGTGGTAGCTTATCAAAAACCTTTTCTGTGTCAAGTGAAAAACTGTTAATAGTAACTTGGAGAAATGTGAATTATTTATAATAATTTTATTACACAATCTCTAGACTGCTTGTTTTTATATAAAACTGGTTAGAATAGACTAGGGCATTATAGAAGTTTTGTACTTTCTGAGCTCATAATGTCATATATTATTTATAATTACTGTTCAATAGTAAAACAGAACAAATGTAAAGATAATGTGCACATTTGTCTGGTTAAGACAAAACAGATATTAATGCTTCTTTCCAAAAAGGTAGCAAATTAAAACAAGTATTGGTATTCCACAAACTTTGCTTTTTATACCCTCTCCAAAGTCTTTTAAAGTAAAAATGTTATTCAAGCTTGTTCATCTGCACACATTTCTTTCATTATAATCGTATTAGGAAGTGACGGTGTTCATCCTCTGATATTTACTTAGTGTACTATTCATTTCTTGAAATTGCTTATGTAACATGTCTCTTTTTGAAATTACCTAATTTAGCTGCCATGTTGCCCATTCTATCTTAGTCTTCTTTGCTCAAAATTCGGGTTTGAGAATATGTTGCTCTACTAAGTTTAATTTTTTCTTCAGAAACTTTGACCTTATAGTCTAGGAAGTCTTTGATATGAAGCCTGCTTGTTCTTTGTTATTAGCTAAAGGGGATGTAAACCTATACTAGTTCTGTATTCTAAATTCCATTTTTTGTAAGATAAATGTCTAAACAATAATTTATTAAAATGTAGTCACAGTGGGCTGCATTCATTAAGGTACCATGATTTGTACAACAGGTATACACATTGCAGTAGTTTTTTTTGCTATTCAGCAAGCCCTCTTACATGGTGCTGCATGGTCCTCCAGCATAAAGAGTCTGGCCTCATGGCCATGCTGAGCACTAAATAACGCATTCCAAGACAGGCATATGATAGTTAGCCATATACACTCCCTCCAGAACCACCTGTAGAAAGTAATCTATATGGCTGAGCAATTCAAGAAATTGCTCAGCTGTGTAGATCAGCATGGCCATTATTCGTCGATTGAACAGGAACATGGTTGGGAATCACTACATGCTAGAGCTTACTTTAAAGATGCCACAATGGCACTGACATAAAAAAACAGGGATCTGAGGAACCATTGGACACTAAGGATCAATGTTTAAAATACTGTACCAGCACCATTGTAACCATGGATATCGGGGGATACACACTAAAGTGCTGTTCTGGCACCAGCATTACTACTGGAAATGCGATGGTGTTGGGGCATATACTACATACCCAGGAAAATCGCCATAAAGGGACCTATGGCACTGAAAAACAAAGGGGATGGGGGATCCCAGACACATACTAAAAATGCCATAATGATACCAACAGTAGTACAAGGATCACATAGTGGAGGGATACACTAAACCAAGGCCTCATACATATGTACTGTAATGGCAATAACGTATTGTGAGGGGTGGGTGGAACCACAGGAGGGTAGCAGGGAAAGGTACAGGGATTGTGGTGGGTGTTTGTGCAATTGTGTGCATGAATGACTGATGGGTGGGGGGGATGCCACTGCCTAAATGCACAGCAGGTTAATATCACAACATGCAGCTCAGCCTTGATCTTCACATTGCAGTAGTAACTGAGATTCAGAAAATATTCATATTAGCCAATAATGCGGTCTTACCTCATCATGGATAGCATGATTCTGAACTGCAAATGGGCATGTCATTCTGGAAGGGCAGTTCCTAGCATGAGCTGTATGGCCAAGAAGTTTAATGAATTACCTGAAATGTGCATGTCTCAAAATTATACTGATCTTTGTTAAAAATTCAGATGGTTTTGTATAAAAAGAAGTTACTCTCCATGGGCCATAGCCAAATTATGGAACTCCCTCCCACCCACAATTACCTCCGTACCATCATGCACCCACTTCAAAACTGTACTAAAAGAGCACCTAAAAACATGCTGGCTATGCCCTTGCAACTCCCACTCTAATATCGAACACCCCATACAACCACTACCTTTCTTTTCACCCCACTAACTACCTTGATTATAGCAAGCTCAGATGCTTATAAGCCTAGTACTTATTATACAGCAGGAACTTCTTATTGTAACATTTGTTAATGTCTGTTATGTACTTCGCAGATAAAGATTCTAGTTGTCTACTGATGTACTATGTTCTTCATCTGTAAATATGTTTGTAATTAATTGCTATGTTAAATTGTTAATCGCTATGTAACCAATGTAACTATTGTCCGTTTATTTTAACTATGGAGCTTTTCTCCCCGGGCCTCCGCTGAAAATGGACCTACGTCCAGTCAGACACTCCCAAGTCAACAAATAAATAAAATAAATGGGGCATTAACAAGACCATTAGTTTCTGTATTAGATGACAAATTTAACTAACAGTGGGCAGAAAATGGTAGCAAGCATGCTTCCAAATTAAAAGTGATATCAGCTTAATTTTAGATCTACACTACTTCAGGAGTTAAATCTTACAGATTTTACAGAATAAAGTGTATATACTGAAGTATATCAGTGAAAAGTGGGAAACCTATATCTACTAGCCCTGTCCATTCAGAGAAGTTAATTACACCATTTACTAATGCATACAAATGTATGGTGTGTTGGTGATTACCATTTAAAGTGGACATTATACTACTGAAAATTCCTGCTAAAAATCAACATCTTTTTGTATTATAAATTACATCTAAATAAGCCACTTAATGTGAAGCTGACATTATAACAAAACATATATTGAAGCAAAATTATATATAGAATTATTTATAAACATGGACCATCTTCAACTGAAGAGGCGTCAACTAAAGGGTAGCTTTTCAAGGAAATCTTAATAAAATAGCAGCACCTCTTTATATACTATATCTGAAAGAAGGGATTAGTAAGTTATAGCTATTTTTAGTGACGTATTATATTCAGCATTAGACAGATGTGTTTATTGTAATATGGTCAGTCAGCCTTCATGATACAAAAATGCTTGAGAAATCTGGATCATAACTATAATAATAAAAACTACATAACTTATTTTAAATACTTGCAATGTATATAAAGACTGAAGAAATATTACTATGTGGAATGAATGAATGAATGAATGAATGAATTATATTTTAAACAAAACAAAATGCACATCTACTTACACTATATACAGCGATGGCTTATTAAAGCCTTGTGGAAAAAAGCCAGAAATGAAAAAGGTTTACTGGAAGGGTAAACAAAAAGAAAGGGGGAATGCCTGGAGTACAAGCAAGAGTCAGGTACTGGTAGAGTTTTTAGATTAATCTATAACAGAAGCTGCCATTAAAAATGGTTAATAAGTAGGGCCTCTAAAATATTGCATAACTGTACGAATCAATCACAAGGTTGGAAAGGTTTGTAAGAGAAACTGGATAAGCAATTTGCAAGGAAGGAATGGAGGATATATGTATGGCTCCCAAATATGCAAAGTCTACAAGATTTAGGATTTTTGATTGGAAACATTTGTATAGGTATTTCTATACCCCAATAAGACTTCAAATAACTTTTCCTCAGGTATATTGCAAATGTTGGTGTGATGGAGAAAAAAAAGAGGTAATTAGGTACATTTTTTAAGAGCATAATGAGTTGGCAGATTTTAAAAATTCCCTGCAGACTACTACGTCAGAAATAATCACCAACTGAATACAAAAATCCAAAGTCCACAACTACAAGAGCCAGGAAACTTCCCAAAATTTATTGAAGCATGAATAAAAACTGTCTAGTACCTCAGCCAAACGGCCTTTCAAGAGTTTAAAAATGTACAGAAAACTCACCCTTAAATATCATCATTAAAATAATTAAACAATTAGGCATTCAAACCAATAATTACATTCACCTAATGATATTATTATAACATTTTCCAATTGCATTCTACATCCAATCCATCAGGTGTCAATGTCCCATTTTTATGCTTTAGAGCTTTCCTGGCTCTTGTAGTGGTTTTCTATGTCACAAATACTGGGTGAGCAAACTGATGTAACTATTTTTTTTTTTGAGCTGCGATACAGGTTCTGATTTGCCTAGACATAGTAAGGCCTTGCTGAGTTAAATTCTGGTGGCTGAAAAAAAATGCAGCTACTAGAAAATCAAAATCAAACTCTAAATCATCCACATTAGAAGCAGTAAATATAGTAAGACAGCTAAAAGAACTGCAAGTAGGATCATTAGAAAGGGTATGAGCAAATTACATAGAAAATGGGAATTCTGGGAACACTACATAGAATAATGTTTTGGAGGAGGAATATGGTTTAAGGGAAGGTAGAAACTGAATGAGGTATGTAATTTTCTACTGACAATGATTGTATAGAAGACTGTATGTGATGTTAAATGTCTGCAACTGAAAATATGTCAGTATGGTTTGTTTTCATTTATAAAAATGTATGATTGCCTATATCATAAGTGATAATTCAGTAAAGATGTTTTTCATAAAAAAGTAATTGGCACAAGATCTGAAATGGCTATTGGATGTGTGTCAGTCTTAAATTTAAATATGCATGTTGCTGTGAAATATAATTTCTGTCTAGTCTAGCCCAGTTATAGTACCTTGAGGAATAATATGAACATTTTCTCCAAGTTCTGACTGTTGAAGCCACATCTTCCATGCCAAATATTTTCATAAATGTCTTCAGAAATCTGCCTTCATTTGTTATATTTTCCCTCTTAGTCCCCCAGATACATCCTCATTGTTGCAAATCAAATTCCAGTCCCCATTTATAAATAATATTCCCTGCTGAAAGCTGATAATTTCTCCCCACAGCTCCACAGTAGCAGTTTTTAGGTGGAATATAAATACATGCCAGAATAATCCTTATCAATTGCCAATAGCCCCTTACTACCACAAATCTACCATTATCTTTTGTCTCATCTACTATTACTATTGGAGCTCCTCCAGAACTTTATACAAGTACTCCTCTTTTCCTTTGTCCTGATATTCTGCTGAATATCCATCCTGAAATCCTTTCTTTATCAAATTCACATGCTCAGTTCTTTACAAATGTGTCTCTTGTAGCACTACTATGTTCACTCTGCATTTCCTAATATAATTATTTTCTTTTTGTCAATACTGATGAGACCATTCACATTCTAAGATAACATGGAAAGTATAGCCATTACGATAAAAAGTCATTATTCCCACCCATTACATGACAGCATTTTTAAATGCCTACTTCCAGCTTTGGTGATACATGCGTCAACTAATGTTTGACAGTTTGATCCTTTATACAGTTTTTTCCCTTATCATTAACATTGAAACCAATGTCACATTTTATAAGACTTTTAAAAGACTTTGTTTTAATGAAAACCCTAAACACCCCCCCCCCATAACCTGTTAACTTTATATATGCACACAAAACTATATAAATCTTTAAATAATGAAGTTTGAACCTCCTGCTAGGAACAATTGTCTCAAACAGCTGAAAACACAGGCCTTAATTAACCTAAAATTGAAGTTATCCATGTTAAGGTACATGTTATTGCCTGGACTTCCACTCACTAATTGGAGTCTGTTCTTTTTTATCATTATCCCTATCACAGATGTGAACTTGCATGCTTTCAGAAAACATTAACTTTTAGGTTTGAAGAAACCAGTGTTCTGGCTTTTAGTGCCATATTATCAGCTTGTTTCCATGGAAGTACAAGATAAAAAAAAAAGTCCTCAGTCACAGGCCTCTAAAGACAATCTGGAACATTTACTGCTAAAAGAAAATATTTTATTATATTCAGTGTTCTCTTATTTATTTGTTTCTACTTAAAACTTATTAGATTAAGTCAATGTTCTTAATCCAGGAATACACCTGTGCAAAATTAGGAGAAAACATATCAGCTCTACATATTTTATGATCTGTGTATATTTACACCCCACCTCAACAACCCAAGATTACAGCCTGTTAACTCAAATAAACTTTTCTAGCATTTTTTCCTCTTTTTTTGCATTGTAATGCCTACATTTCTTAATACTGGAAAAGAAGAGAGAGAACAGGGACAAAAGGTATCTGTCTACTTTAGTATCTTTATCGCATACAAGATCAACTAAGAATGCTTTACTATAAACATACAATTTATGTTGTGAAAAGTTCCATAGAAATCCTGTTAAGAACAGAAATTGCTTTATTTAGTTACCTTTTTCCTTTCTCATCCCCTCACCTCAGTGTCCCTCCAAAGATTAATGATGTGAAGTGAGGCAAATGCCTTTTTGCTCCCCACAAGTTTAAGAAAAGGTACAGTCTTTCTGTATTTCACAAATGTGACTGAGGCTTTGCAGTCTCAAATGTATTCAATAATTTCTGTGTTGCTTGTGGTCTTCCTGTTCATCTTCATCTCCCAACTCCAGATTCCAGTTCAATTTCAAGGGACTCCTGATTCTTTTAGTCAACTTATGTGCTTTTCTCTGTCTCTCAAGCATTATCATTTGGAATAGTGGACAAGTTTTCATTGGCAAAGTCTGTCCATGTGCTTTAATTTGAGAAAAATACAAACCAGAGTCCCCTTCTGCTTGATATTTTACTTTTTGTTGCTGTTTTGTAATCCCTGCTTAGCTTGTTCCTCCAAGAAAAAAATATTTTGAAGACAGTTGGATACAGCAGCTAGAATCTCACACCCACCTTACAACATTCTCTGATTGCTGGAATAAATGTTTCTCTTCTGCATGATGTACAGTGAGTAATCATTTTCAACAAAAACCCTAGTGTCTCTTCTGCCACTGTTTTTTCAGGATCAACTCTTTTTGCTGGTATGATTGCATCTGCACTAATACAGGTCTTTGTTATTTTCCCATGGCCTGATTTGGAGCACACACATTGTGTGCTCTTTCAAATTATTAGTTCCTGCTGTGGCATACCAGTCCAGTTGCTTATTTGTGCCTTTATAAAATTAGTACAGTCTGTTACTTTTAAGTTTCTCTGGTACAGCAGAAAATCTCTGATTTCCCCTATGTGCTCTGTCCTCTAATTCTAGCATTTTTGAAACATCTCTTCAACAGTCTCATATTTGCCAGCCTTTTCTTCATTCAGACCTCTGTTTTTTGCAGTTTTATCAGCTCTTCTGAATATCTGTTGAAAGCTCCTTCCATTTCCAGCCTTTTGTTATTTAAGTTGATGTACTTGATCAGTGTTTCATTTATTTTAATCAGCTCTGAGCACATTTTACTTTTTTCCTTAGATTACTGGAAGCCATGTCTTGCACCAAAGCTGGAGCTTGAACTGCTATTTGCTGAACAGCTGTAGAACTCTTCCCAGTCAGTGTTTTCTCTTCACCTTTTCTAGATGATTTTCTTTTAGGCTCTTAGGTCTTCTTTGCTGGCATCCAAGGCAGTGTAATTACTAGCCAGTAACTGAATTAAAAGTGACAGAGCTTCTGGCCCTTCTCTTTCAGTTTCTTTTTTTTTTCACACTGGGAGAGCTGAAGTTAAGCTGTTAAGTGTGCAGTCATCTTGGAATGTTCTTGTCTTTGTGGATTTTATCCAAGTGCTTTGGTCTCTTCTCCCACACACTCCACACTATGACATATGCCTCTGGCCATTTGTTCTTTTACTTTTTATTCCAATCTAACACCAGTATGGGACACTGAAGATAACGGTCTTTTAAAAGGGGTAGGAAGCCAGGCACTTTTTCCAGAAAGACTGCATGTATTTCCTTACTAATTTTTGTTCAGACCATCATCATCAAGTCAAATGTTAGTTAGAAACATAATCTAAGATGCCCCTCAATGCATCTACACCTTTAGAACTTATGGGGTCCTAGCAGACCCCCATTTTAATTTAGTTATTTCCTCCAGACAAATTACAGTGGAGTCTTGGACAGTCAGAATGTTAAAAACATGGGGGGAGGTAAAAAGTATGGGGGGATTAAAGCAAGAAAGAAGTAATCTGGATGATGTGGGGCTGAGATGAGTGGAAAAAGTACAGTTGTGTACACTTAGCATAAATGTAGATGTTAGAGTGTATTCACTGTTGCAGTCATTACATTTGGGTTATCTGCTGGCATGTTGCCCTCAGTCGGCCTGATTAACAAAGTCTTGGGTCCTGCATCGGTTGCTGTACCTTCTTCCATGACATCAGGTCACCAGGGGTATAAAACTTGCAGTCGACGCCATTACATCAGTTTATCTTGCCCCAGATGTCAGGTGCCCCCCAAATGGGGAACAATATATATATATATATATATATATATATATATATATATATATATATATATATAAAATCTAAAACACAGAAAATATACCTCCCAACAAAAGCAAATACACCCAAAAGGCTTTTAAGCATAATAAAAGAAAGAAGAGGTATAGCAAGAGAAAAACAGGGGGCTGGAGGGTGGGTAACCAGGACTGCAACAGTGAATACACTCGCACATCTATATTTATGGTAAATGTACACAACTGTACTATGTTCTTCATGTTTCACTGTTGCAATCATTACATTTGGGTAGAATCCCAAAGCTATGGTTGGGAGGATGGATTTATATAGCATTAGGAGCAGCTATAAGGCCCTGCAGGACAGCAGTGGCAAAGCCAGCTCTGGATTTAGAGAAGAGAGGTAAATGGTAATGTTTGGTGAACGTATGAACTGAGCTCCAGGTAGCAGCTTCTAGAATGTCTCTGGTAGGAACCCCTCTGAGAAAGGCTGCAGAAGTAGATGCAGCCCTGGAGGAATGAGATCTGATCCCCTTGGGGACTGGTTTACCATGGTGCATACAGCAGAAACAAATACAATGGCTTATCCATTTTGAAATAGTCCGCTTTGAAATAGCCTTTCCCTCTGCCCCTGCAGCAAATGCCACCAGCAATTGTTCAGATTTTCTTAGAGATTTTGTCCTGTTTAAGTAGAATCATGGTTGTCTGTTTACATCCAATGAATGCAGAATCCGCTCACCCTTGTTCTGTGGACTTGGGAAGAAAGTTGGCAAATGAATGGTCTGATTAAGGGCCACACTAGATACCACTTTAGGCATAAAGGATGGATTGGTCCTGAGGGCCACCTTGTCCAGGTAAAAAATAATGAAAGGCTCCACTGCCATAAGAGCCTGTAATTCTGAAATCCTTCTAGCTGAAGTGAATGCTAAAAGAAAAGCTGTTTTCCATGAGAGAAATTTAGGTCCGCAGTAGCAGCTGGAGGAGGTAAAGTGAGTTTTTCCAAAACAAAATTGAGGTCCCATGCAGGAGTTGGTGCTCTCCTGGGAGGTCTTAAATTTTTGGCCCCTCTGATGTACTGCTTTAGCAGAGGATGAGAAAAGAGGGGTGGGCTCTGTGTTGTAATGAGCTGAAATGGCAGAGGCATGGAGTTTTATGGAAGAAAAGGATAGGCCCTTGTGAAGAATCTCAGTTAAGTATTGCAGAATCTGAGGGATATTGGGCATTGCTCTGCTTATTCCTTGTGCTTGGCTCCAGGCACAGAATATTTTCCATTTGTCAGCATAAGATTTTCTAGTACTAGGCCTTCTAGCCTCCAAAATGACATCCATCACTGGCTTGCTGAGGGATGTCAAGGGTGAAATTAGTTGATTAGCCACACTGCAAGATTCAAAGTTTGGAGTCGAGTGTGCAGAATTTGACAGTTCTGCTGAGACAGTAGGTAAGGTGTCGGAGGCAGGTACCACGGAGGAAGGTGTGACATATTGCGCAGCAGCGGGTACCAGTGTTGATGAGGCCAGTCTGGAGCAATCAGAATCATTTTTGTTTTTTCCTGACTTTTAGTAAGACCTTGGAGAGCAGAGGCAGAGGGGGAAAGGCATAGACTGATAGGTTTTTCCAGCTGAAGGATAGAGCATCCACTTTCCAAGCTTTTTTGTGACGAATTCTTGTGCAGAATGCGTCCAACTGATAGTTTTGGGGTGAGGTAAAAAGATCTATGTCTGGATTCCCCCATTTGTTTGTCAACAATGCTGAAGATTTGTGGATCCAGTTTCCATTTGTGTGGGTCCATAAGATTTCTGCTTAGTTCGTCTGCCAGAGTATTTTGCTTTCCTGGCAGAAATTGAGCTTGTAGATGTATTTGATAAGTCAGGGCCGTGTTCCACAATGCCATGGCTAGTCTGCAAAGGGGGTAGGGAATGTGTACCCCCCTGCTTATTTATGTACCACATGAGTGTGGTGTTGTCTGTCTTTATCAGTAGTTGTCCTGGACGAAGATAGTCCTTGAAGGCTGTCACTGCATTCTGTACAGCTAGCATCTCTTTCTGATTGATATGTAAGTGCATTTGATTTGGGCTCCATTGGCCATGAATGCATCTCCCTGCCAGATGCGCCCCCCCAAGCATAGTCTGATGCGTCTGTAGTCAGGGTTTGGGCAGCAGGGGGTGGAATGAATGACAGTCCCTTGTTTTGGTGGCAGGCCTCTGCCCACCATAAGAACTCTAGTTGCAGGCAAGGAATGATGGGAATCCTGTTTCCAGGCTGTGACAATGTTGACGCCATAAGCTTTTTAGGTACCTTTGAAGTTTCCTTATATGCAGTCTTGCATATGGAATTAGAAGAATGCAGGAGGCCATGAACCCCAAGGCCTGCAGAATTTGTTTTGCAGATAGCTGGGTTTTTGTGGCCACTTGTTTGAAGTAATTCATCAATTGAATTTGTTTTTCTGGCATAAGGTAAGTCATCTGGGCAGTTGTATTCAAGCTTGCATCCAGGAATGTAATTATTTAAGAGGGTATCAGTTGTGATTTATTTTCGTTTATGGTGTACCCTAGACAAGTTTGAAGCCTTTTTACAAACGCCAGATGTTTTAGAAGAGAGTCCTTGTTTTCTGCCTGAATTAGACAATCATCCAGGTATGGATAAATTTGAATATTTTTTTGCCTGCAAAAAGCAATTACCGGTGCCAGGCACTTTGTGAAGACCTTGGGCGCAGTAGATAAGACAAAAGGGCAGTGCAGAGAACTGGTAATGCAAATAGCCTGCTTTGAAGCGGAGGTATCTTCTGCAAGATTCCCTGATTAGGATATGCAGGTATGCCTCTTTTAAGTCTCGAGTTACTAACCAGACATCCTTGCCTAGCATAGGCAGTAACTGTAGAGGCAGCATGTTGAATTTTGGAATGTCCAGAAATGCATTTAGAATGGATAAGTCCAGAATTGGATGCCATGTTTTGTCTTTTCTGGGTACCAGGAAAAACTTTGAATAAAAACCTTGTCCCTTTTCCTTTTCTGGTACTGGTTGAATAGCCCCCATATAAATGAGGGACATAACTTGTTTCTGGGACCTCTGCCCACTGATTTGGAGGCAGATCTGGCAATCCGTTTGGGGTTGGCAACATGTGGGAATGAAATCTGTATCCCTGGGGTACTATATTTAAAACCTATTTGTCCTGGGTAATCAGTTGCCAGTTTTGTGTATGAAGTGCCAGTTTTCCGCCCAAAGAGGCAGCCAAAACATAAGTGCTTGGTGATTGCAGTGGAAAGTCATTGAGCCTATTTACCATAGGAAGGTGCCTTGTTGCTTCCAGATTTGGAGGTGGAGGCACCCCATTGCATTGTTCTAAAAGTCCCTTGCGACTGAAACCTGGAGCCTTTGGAATGCCTGGGTTTGACCCGAGTGGCTCTAGTGGGTACTGGAAAGGACCGGTTCTTAGTAGGCCAGTGCCTGCTAAACCTGGGTAGCTGCACTTGTAGAAAATCTTTCACAGTTTGCATAGATTTAGCTTTATCTTCCATCTTTTTCAAAACTTCTTCAGCCTTATTGCTAAATAGTCTGTCCTGTTGTAAAGGAGGATCCAACAATTTTGCTTTAACATGGTCAGGCAGACTTTGATCATTGAGCCAAGCATGCCTTCTTATCACAGATCCAGTTACAGCAGCCCTGCAAGAGGCCTCCAAGGAATCAAAACCACATTGTAAAGTATGTTTTCCAACTTGTTCAGCTGAATGCAATAAGTCCTGCAACTCTATTTTCCACACAGTCAGAAATCAACATAATTTTCTGTTTAAGTAAACCCATGACATGCTGTTGATATTTAAGCATATGAAATTGACAGTTTGAAGCCCTGATTGCCAAGGCTGCAGATGTGTAAACCTTCTTACCCCATCTATCCAGTGCACCCTGGAATCTCTATCAGAAGGGGTAGGATTTTTAGCAGAAGAGGCCTTCACACCCTTGGGACCTTGAGAAATGGTTTCAGGGTCAGCAGTAGTGTTTTTAAAAAGAAATTTGTGGGAGTCAGGAATCCTGTAGTATCTGTCTGGCTTACTTGGAGCCGGAGGCAGGGAATCAGGAGTCATACTGAATTCTGAGAAAACATCATCAACAATGTCTAGAACAGGAGGTATAGCCAAAGGCATATGCTGAGGAAGAAGAAAATCCCCAAGTCTCTTTTTAGATTCTGAGAAATCCTGACTCTCTGTGAAAGTGTTCCCTTAAGGTATGCAAAGTTTCTCCAAAAGAAAAATCCTCAGGAGGAGAAGCAGAAGAGATGGAGTCTTCTGCATCAGAGTCCTCATAAATGGGTATAGATAATTCCTGATCAGAAGAGGAATCAGAAGAAATAGAAACCTGATCTGAAAATTCATAGTCAGTGCCTTGCCTAGGCCTCTTAGCAGGAGGGGGATGGGTACCACTGATCAAGGTAATTAAATCCTCAGCCATTTTGATCATTTGTTTTTTAGGCATTGAGGCCTGTACACGTGGCCCATGCATCAGTTTTTCAGACATAGAAGTAGATTTTGGCCTTAATTTGAAAGATGGCGTCGGTTTAATATACAAATCTTTAGGCCTGAAAACACCCTCAGAAGCCGGTGCCTACTCAGCGGCTCTGAACCCATCTAAGGTAGAGACATCCGCGGGTTCGATACTTAAAGTATCTTGCGGCATACAGGACTCCAAATGGGTCTCAGTAGAGGCCTGCGAATCAAAAGTAGCGGGTATCAGGAGCTGCAAAAGCGCCTCACTGAGTACTGGTGACCCGGCAATCTGTCTCTGACTTGTTCTTTGCATTTTTTAGGTATTCCGGTAGTCGGATTGCTAACCAATGACATTTCTGGATAGTTAAATCTTGAGCCAAAATATTTAGAAGCAAATCTATACCAATGTTTAATAGTGCGTTGATTAAATTTAGCACAAAAGCGACAGCAAGGCACACTGTGGTCAGGGCCCAGGCAAGGAATGCAGTACAAATGAAAATCCTTATGAGGTATTTGCTTCCCACAAGTAATACAATTATTAACTTTTACTGACATCAGTAAGGAGCAAAAAAAAGTTTCCCCAATGGGGTATTTAGCTTTTAGTTGAAGACTTCGATTCTGAAACCTGAAAATGAAAATTTCAGGAGTCGGCCAACCGGCACTTGTGAACTGCTTCTGCTTCGGGCACCGCACGGCAAGAAAGACTGATATAATTGCGTCGGCTGCATGTTTTATACCCCTGACGTCATGGAAGAAGGGACAGCAACAGACGCAGGACCCAAGACTTTGTTAATCAGGCTGACTGAGGGCAACCTGCCAGCAGATTACCCAAATGTAACAACTGCAACAGTGAAACACGAAAAACATCTGAGGAGGGCACTGGGGGTGCAGGTTAGACTCGTGGGTAACAGGGGATCCATGAAGTGCTTATATACACCTTAGATATCTACCCTTAATCATCAGTAAAGTGGCTATAATGAGTGGCTTTTTACTGAAACAGCCCATGGATGACAGTGAATGACCATATCTGTTTGATCATAGGTAATGGTTAGTGACCTGCTGTAGTACAGCCTTGCCCCAATGTATTTGGCTCAACCCATTCAGTTGCTTCCTGCAGCCACCCCCAACTTTGAAGTCACCAGCTATCACAGCGCTGTACTCAGTCTCTTACAAAATCCTCTGTGCTGGTCTAGGTCTACCCTTTCTTGCCATGAATGATGCCATGGCACTAATGTTAAGTAGTTTGTACTGTAGTTAGAGTTGATAGCTAGGTAGGGGTTCTAATCTCACTGCAGTCAACTTGGGCACATCTGTATTTGTGTTTGGTTAGATGTCATTCTGGATATCCCAGAGACTACCCCTTCTCTGGAATGGGCTACCCATGGGCACAGTTCCTCCCTAACCCAATTCAAGTGGAAACTCGGATGACTGGATGGAGAACAGGAAATTCAAACCTGGTTTGGCATCTATGTCTCTAATGGACACAGGCAGCCTGTGAATGCTTCATCTCCCAAGCCCCCGCTTGTAAATGTTTCACCTACCAAGCCCCTGCTTACACTTATCAAGGGTACCAGAACTTATCAGAGACTTGGGATGAATGACTAGGCTTAAAAAGGCCCTTGGGGTCATTAGCCTAGTAAACATCTATGAACCTGTAAACTTTGGGGTTGGCTTAATTTTCAAATTCTTCGCATTATAGACACAAGGTACATGGTTTGATTCTGACTGTGCATTATTGGCTGTGCTTAAAATGGTCCTTCAGGACATTTAGCCTGTTTAACCATGAACCTATAAATGAACCAACACCATACAATCTCCTATTCATTCACAGAACTAATGGTACAGAAGATACTCTTGTTAAAAAAAAAAAACTACACCTTCATCAGCAGATAAGACACTTTGTTCTGATAGATTCTTACCAAACATATCTCTCACCTCTGGAATAAGCTTTCATTTCATGTCAAACAGGGTAGCACCCTTGCCACCTTCAAGGTAAACCTAGATAATTGGATGGGCAGCCTCAAATTCTCTCCTGGTCTATCTTGTCTTGCTCTCCTTTAGGCTAAATGTACATTTTAATAAGGATTTTTGGAGAGGCTTGAAATGTTCTGCAGAATGACTCTCTAGTATTTTACCTTTGATAGCCTAAATAAGAAGAAACAAGAATAAAATATTTCAGAAAAAATAGCTACATAATACTCATAAGAAACTCCAACACTTATGCATCATATATTACCAGTATTACAGCACAAAAGTTCACTTCAAAAATGAAATGAGAATGGCATTTCTTCATTTTAAAATACATTTCCTTGTTTCTATATATTGTGAACAATTTTATCAATGCACCATGAATACATTTACACATATAACCAATTCATATTCATCAGTTAATCCATGTTCTTATTTCAGGTTAGATTGCGAATTGCAGTCACATATAATTGCATAACCACTAAAGTAGTGTAACACACCCTATACTTCATAGCTCTGAAAGAAAGCATTTACGAATGTCTGTAAATAAAACTGTTAGTTAACTCCCAGCACTGTGCCTTTGAACTCTGCCAAAATTATTTAATTAGAATGTTTTGAAAAGGTATGAAAAGGGAATGCATATTCACCAAAGAAAAAAAATGAATGGCATTTACACATTTCCTTTTAAACAGAACTCCCAGCTTACTACACTGTGACTGACTTTTACCAGTGTATCATGAACTACATGTACACTTATAACTAATGTTATGAATTAAATCCATTTTCTTACACTTCAATTACCTTTGTAAGTTGGACTTCAGCCACTACAAAAGCAGTATAATACACTGCATCCTTGTCAGTTCTACAAAAAAGTTATTTCAAGAATGTCTGCAAAAAAACAAAAGTACACTGTATTTTTTCTGATAACTCTGTTAAAGCTGATTTGCTAGTCTTAAAGCCTGTAAGGAAGAAACATTTTTCCCATACTTAAGTTTCTGAAATAGCAACATTGTTACATATCATATACAGTCACTGAACTTCCTATGATCACCAGTGATGTACCGGAGAAGACTTAACAGTGAGTAACAAGGTCACACAGACAAACCAATCGGTAAATCTGCAAGAAAAATCTAGCCAAGCTACGTTTTCCATTGTGTGATTCTGTTAGAAAAATATGTATTAATGTGTGTGTATTAGTAATATGCTTAGTGCATTCAGAGCCTAAAAGAGTTAACACATTTATTCTATTTCATACTGCATAAATCTGTACAAACTGCAGTTGCTTTTTGACCTTGTACTGTCAGCTAAATCTTGCTTGTGCCTTGGAAATTTACTGAGAAGCAGATGATTTCTGCTTGCGTTAGGAAAATAATGAATAGAACAATACTGCTTATATGAAACTTAGACAAGAAGTTCTGCTGTGCTATGAGAACATACACAGTTGTAGAAATAACAGATAATTAGGACAAAGTCTGCTTGAAAATATGAAATGCAATCAGCATTTGCTTGTATCTGTATCAGAAAAGTACCTTGAAAAGTAACAGTGTACAATAGACGCTTGTAAATGAAGTACTGGTCACCAAGGCCAGGTTGTTTTTCTGAAAAGTTTCTCACAAATCTAGTCATGTCAGCAGAAAATCTGAAGTAACACCTGCTGTAGTACAATGCTTAAAGTTGTGTTTGATTACGTCAGCTTAGAAGGCCATGTCTTGTAAAACAGTATAAGAATGAAGATACTTCCTATTAGTAGTTAGACAAATCCTTGTATTTACATGTTTTTGTCTCCTTACTGCAAGTAAATTAAAGTGCCTTAACTGAACCTTATGTGTATTGGTCTTTGAAGTTTTTTCCTTTGACAAATTGGTCCTTCGGACTGGAAACCTTCACTTCGCCTCGGATCAGACAGACTTGAAACTGTACGGGGAAGAAACCACATCGGTTCTTCTTATTTGAAAAGTCCTCCGACTGAATTGTTGTACAAAAGAGGCCAGCCACTTTCTGATCTGCGACTGAAGGACGGGTTTACTCGAACCAGGTGATCAATCACGAAGGCTCAGGTAAGGTGAATCTACCTTCTTTTAGGTTCACAGGTTCATAGGTTTATACTAGGCTATCTGCCCTAAGGCATTTATAAGCCTAGCCCAAAGTTTTGTGGCTTACGCCACCCCTTATATGAAAAAATACTGTGCCCATTAGTTTGTTGTGCCTCTGTCCAGCAGTGACACAGAGATGATTCCCGGGGTAAACCTACGATCTCCCATCCACAGGTCAAGATTTTTCTTGAACAGAGCCAGCGAGGTGCTCTGCCTCACATGGACCGGGATTTTATTCCACAGCATAGGGAGTCTCCGAGTGATAAATCTATCTCTCCAGCATGTCCTATTTATATCCGTGCTAAGGTTTAAGTCACTTGCTCTAGTGGTTTTGGTGGATTTGGATTTTTTGAGGTGGAGCATGTCCATTAATTCCGGGTTGGACATGGCCTTGTATGTCAGGCACATGTCACCTCTGAGCAGACAGTATGCGACTGAATAGAGCTGGAGTTTCTTCAATCTGGCAGCATATGACAGATTTTGGAGTCCCTTTATCCTTTTGGTGAGGAACTTTTGGGGTCTCTCCAATTGCTGCAGATGTCGGGTGAGATACATCCCGAATGGGGCATTGTACTCGATCATTGGTCTGATAAGTGAAGAGTACAGGGGAACAATGACCTCACTAGATCTGGATGTGAATCCCTTCATGATCAGGTGGGCAATGTAGAAGGTCTAACCACTTTAGCACCGTGAGTGTCAAAAGAAAGGCCACTGTCAACCTGGGTCCCCAGGTCCCTGATAACCTCTTCTGTGCTTAGTGGATTGCCACCTATATGGTAGCTTGGGGTTACCTTGTTTTTCCCGAAGGGTATGACTATACATTTTTTGGCATTTAACTTCAGGCCATGGCTCTGGCACCAGCTATCTGTTTCTGTGAGTCCCTTCTGAAGGATATCCGTGTCCGATGCACTTTCCACTATGGCACCCAGTTTGCAGTCGTCTGCAAACTTTGTCAGCCAAAGTCCTCCCATGTTGGCCTGTACTTCTGAGAAGTAGATGCCGAACAATAGGGAGCCAAGGACCGAGCCCTGTGGGACACCACTTGTGACCGGCTTGGAGTCTGACATAGCGCCAGCAACTCTAACCCTGTGGGTTCTGTCCTTAAGCCAGTTTGCAACCCATCTTGTGACATATGGGTTTACATTTAAGCCGGTAAGTTTTTCTACAATACCCGAGTGGGGTATTGTGTCGAAAGCCTTTGCAAGGTCAAGGTAGGCTGTATGGACTGCCTTTCCCTCATCAATGGCCTTGGTGACTGTCTTGAAGAAGTCGACCAAGTTCAAAAGGCATGATCTGCCCTTGATGAAGCCAAACTGGGTCAGGTCCAATGTGTGCAAGTCCCCTATATCTTTGTTTATGAGATCCATTATGATCCTCTCCATAGCTTTGCAGACTAGACTTGTTAAGCTTATGGGGCGGTAATTACCAGGGTCCGTAGAGGCACCGCCTTTGTGGAGTGGGACCACAGTTGCCGTACGCCACTCCTTGGGCACGTATCCTGTGGTAAGGCTGAGATTAAACAGCTGCCTTATGTGCGGGTTTAATTCCTCATTTAGCTCGTGCAGCACACAGCCGGGGACACCATCCGGTCCCATTGATGCTGTGTTTTTAGCTTTAGAGAGAGCAGCTTTCACCTGCACATTTGAGATGTCTGGGAGGTTACACTCCGCTGGGATAGTTATCTCTCCTTTAGGGGGGGGAGAGGGGGGTGAAGTTTTCACTGAACCGGTCTGCCAGTATGTTGGCAATGTCTGTGGGTTCAGTGATTTTTGTATCATTTTGGACTAATTCTGAGCATATCTGGGAGTTTCCACCCAGGTTCCTAACATAGCTGAAAAAGGCCTTATGATTGTCCTTTGAATCCATGGCAATTTTTCTCTCAAAATTGGCCTTAGTTGATTTTATGAGTGCTCGTATTTTTTTACTAATAATGATCAGGGGTGACTTCCCTTTTATGGATTTTGTTCTATCATGTAATAGCTTTCTCCTCTTATTGTACAGTTTGTTAATGGCTGGGGTCCACCAGACTGGACGTTTGCCCTTTGTGGAAAGAGTCTTGGTTTTATTTGGGATTGCCTGATCCATGCAGTCCTGGAGGTGTTCATAGAAGGCATTTGTAATGGCTTCCGCATCTTGGGTTGTGGTTTCCACTGGCTCAGGGGCCTTGGATACCACACCAGTCTTGAGTAGTGTGAAGTTTGCTTTAGAGAAGTTCTTCACTGTGGTCTTTTTTGTTTGGGGTGGGGGCGGGATGTGGATTTCCAGTGAGATTAGTTTATGATCAGATCTCACCGATGAGGGATATACTTCTGTTTTAAGATCAGGGACTATATCTGTATTTACTCTGTTAGAGACTTTGTTTATAAGTCAGGGACAGAATGATTACGGTCTTGTCATAGATCAGGGAAACAGAGCAGGTAGGCAGTCATTCTGAAGAGAGTATATAAATATCCGTGGTACCATGTAAAAATAAGGTGTTACGTAACGATCCAAAGGGTAGAAAAAAATGGGTAATAATTGTACAAAAAGGTCCCAAAATCCGCCGTTAACCAAAGACGCGAAATACATGCAGTCACAATGTGCTGATAATATTAAATGTTACTCAAAATGGGTTAATAAATATGAATTTGATGGTAAACTAGAAAAATCCCCACTTGTCAAACTTGTCAAACAGCTTAAAACCGATTCTAAAGGTCGGGTAAAAAAGCAACGTCAATTAGGAATTCCTCAGGCACACAGGTGGATTGAGGAAGTGAACCGAAGGGAACAAAAGAATAATAATTCAAAAGCAATGTTTTTAATTAAGAATGATATTAACTTAGTAATAGCATCAGCACCTCCGCCTCCCTTACCAGAATATGAGGCAAGTGAACAAGTTAGTCCACCCTGCGATATTCTGCTGTCACTACAAAAGCGAAACCGTTTGTTAGAGATCCCGTCGAGACCAGGTCTTGAACACGGGCAGGAAACTCAAAAGGGGACATTGAGTTATATCAAATGGGTAGAAATTCACAATATATGAGTGAAGAAGAAATATGCCCACTTATAGAAGTACCTAATCCTCAGGCAGGGCAAGAAGGTCAGGACCCAACTATTCTAGTGTATAGACCCTGGACTCCAGAAGACATCCAGAAAGCCACTGAGGGAATTCCCCATCCAAAAGTTAATTTTAGAAAGTTTTTAGAAGATTTGCAAGGAATGAGGCTGAGTTATAATTTAAACGGAGAAGAGGTAGAAAAAGTTGTCAGACAAATTGTGGGGCCATTGCACCCATAAGCAGTTTTATTACAAAACACAAGGTAGATCATCGAACAAGCAGATTACAGTCATTGCTTGAATACGCTAGACACGCCGAAAGGCATTTTAATAGCAAAAAGAAAAAGAAAGCCCAAGTATTTTCTGTAGAAGATAGAGCAGAAGTATATGTAGTACAGTCTGGGAAAAAGGGCAAGAAAAATGCCCAGGGAAACAAACAATCTGATCAACGATCAGAGGACTTTGAAGGGCGAAAGAAAAGGGGTTAATGTTTTAAATGCGGTAAGAAAGGACACTTGGCAAGGGATTGCAAGAAAAATAAGAAAGCAATCACGGAGGGTGAGGAGTGACTATATGGTAGTTAGGAATCACTAGAAGGGGATAGCAGAGAAGGGACAAATGAGAATGTGATAGAGGGAGTAGAGAATGTGACAGAAGAAATAGAGGAAGTGCAAGAAGTCATGGATAGTGAAGAAAATGAAATATTGGATTTGGCTTTATTGAGCTTAGAGCTCTATTTAGCAGACACAAAACCAGAACTCACACTCCTGGTAGAAGGGGGGGAAGTCACATTTTTGTGCGACTCAGGGGCCTCATGGACCTTGGTACATCCCTCCAAACTGCCAGAGAATTCAGAGTCACCTGATTACATATTAGTGAAAGCAGCTAATGGACAGCTGTATCGGGAGTCCCTCTCCCATAACATTGTGATAACTGATCCTGTTTCAGGATTGACCCAGAAAAGCAAAATTGTTGTATCTGCAAAATGCCCAGTAAACCTCTTCGGCAGAGACCTTATGCAGCTATTTGGTATAGCAGTAGTTCCGACTATGCAGGGTATGGAAGCACAGTGACAAATTGATACCTTTGCAGTGCAACCGGAGGGTGCAATGTTTTATTGGTACAGCCAGGACTTGGTTACGACTGGTCGAGAGGCAGTGACCGAGGAGTTGATGAACGTAGCCATCAGCAAGTTCCCCTCCCTTGACAATGATAAACAGCATTTGTTGCACTGTACTCTGTATTATTGTAATACACCAGGACCTGAAAAGGAATATGAGCAAGAATTGTTTAGAAATCGTGCAAACAGATTGGTATTACGTAATCTGTACTGGGACACAGAAGGGAACAGTGTAGCCAGCTGTTCACTGCCACAGGAGTTCTTTGCACTCTACAAATCTAATAGATTACCACATGTTAGCTTAACTAAGAACAACACTGTGAAATGGGTAGACTTAGGAGAAAAAATCACGAGATGGGAAAAACAGACAGAGTTAGAACTGTCAGAACAAGGAATACAAGTGCAGAAGCTGAATTGGATAACCCAGATCCACCCCAGCTGTACACTTGCAGTCTAGTGAGGACAGCTGATCAGCACTCCTATTGAAGGAGGAAGAGAATGCCTTACAGAATATACCAGAAAATCTCTGGTCAACAGGAAAATCAGATGTGGACTTATTCATACAGCCGGACCAGTTACTATTATGCCAAAGTCAGCATTTAGACCACAAAAAAGACAGTATCCCTTAAGAAAAGATGCAGAGGTAGGAATCAACCTATTATAGCAGCTTTACTTAAGGAAGGGGTGCTGGTGGAATCTCCTGATTCACCATGTAACACACCCTTATTTCCTGTTAAGAAAGCGAATGAGGAGTGGCGTATGGTCCAAGATTTACAAGCTGTAAATGACGCAGTAATACCAAGGGCACCTACGGTGCCAGACCCACACACCCTGTTGAATGATTTAAAACCTCAACAGAAATATTTTTCTGTGGTAGACATCAGCAATGCATTCTTCTCAATACCGATACACCCTGACAGCCAGTATTGGTTTGCATTCACATTTCAGGGGAAAAGGTATACATATACGTGACTACCACAGGGGTATTGTGAAAGTCCAACAATATTCTCACAAGAAATGGCAAGCAACTTGGCAGGGTTTACCCCACCGAGAGGTAGTCAGATTTTGCTTTATGTTGATGATATCCTGCTGGCATCCTCCACCCAGCAAGATTGTAAAGAAGACACTATAGCACTATTACAATTTTTAGCCACTGAAGGACATAAAGTAAACAAAAATAAACTGCAGCTTTGGAAAAGACAAGTTAAATACCTAGTATTTGTAATATCCAAGGAGGGTAGGACATTAGATGAGGACAGAAAAATAGCTATTTTACAAGCACCAAAACCCATTACCAAGAAGGAAATGATGTCCTTCCTGGGTACAACTAATTTTTATCGGAGTTGGATTCCAAACTATGCCTTGGAATCTGCACCACTGACTAACCTGATTTATAAAAAGCCTATGGCAGCACAGGATTTGTTACAATGGACACCAGAAGCAGAATCTGTTTTCTGCAAACTGAAACAGTTAATGGCATCCTCACTAGTTTTGGGATTACCAAACTATCATAAGCATTTTTTCCAAACTGTATATTGTAAGCAAGGTTATATGACATCAGTGTTAACACAGCAGCATGGGGACAAGCAACGCCCTATTGCTTATTATTCATCACAACTGGACCCAGTGGCATGGTCTTTAGCTCACTGTGTACAAGCAGTAGTTGCAGTTGCAATGGCAGTACAGGCTTCGGCCTCAGTAGTGTTGTTCCACCCTCTCACATTGAGAGTGCCTCATGCAGTCGTGATTATTTTACTGCAAGAGAAGGTAGCATATCTTTCCCCTGCTAGGCATCTTTCCAGTATGACTATATTGTTGAGCCAACCTCATATGACAATTGCACGATGTATGACTTTGAACCCTTCTACCTTGCTCCCAACCCCTGCGGATGGCACACCACACAGCTGCCTGCAGGTGATTGAGCAAAAGACACTACCTAGAAAAGATCTTATGGATGTTCCCTTGGATAATGCCGAGGTGACATACTACGTGGACGGCTCATGCAAAAGGGGTCCTGCAGTCCTGCAAGACAGAACCTAGTAGGATATGCAGTAGTTTCTGACACAGACATTATAGAAATGAAATCTTTACCACACAACTTATCTGCACAGGCAGCAGAATTGATTGCCTTGACACGGGCATGTACCTTAGCAAAGGGTAAATGTGTGAACATTTTTACTGACAGCCAGTACGCTTTTTCTACTGTACATGTTTTTGCGCAACAGTGGAAAAATCGAGGAATGATGACATCTACTGGCAAACCGATTAATTATGCACAGTTTATTTTAGATCTTTTAGAATCTATCCAGTTACCTCAGAAAGTAGCTATTTGTAAATGCACAGCTCATACCAAGCAACAGGATAGGATTTCAAAAGGTAATGCGAGAGCTGCAAAGCAGGCAGCTTCAGAAGTATTTCTTTTGAATGAGGAATTACAACCCTCTGAGATTTTAGACTTAGAAATGTTAAAAACAATGCAGACACTTACTACAAAAGCTGAAAAACAAAGATGGGTAAAACGAGGAGCAATTCTTGAAAAGGGGCTGTACATCTCTAAAGAAAGGAAACCGATATTGCCATCTAATTTGTTTAGATATGCAGCTTTGTTGAGCCATGGGCAGAGCCATGTCTCAACAGGGGGGATGGTACAGCTGGTGAACCAAGTGTTCATGACATATGGCTTCACAAATTATTCTAAAAAACTCTGTTCGTTATGTCACACCTGTAATAAACATCATGCACAAGGGGCGTTAAAGCCCAAGCAAGAGAGTTTCCCTACCCCACCGTATCCGTTTCATACTATCTGTATGGATTTCATAGAATTGAATAAATGTGAAAATAAGAAGTATTGTCTTGTCATTGTAGATATGTTTTCCAGATGGGTGGAAGCCTTTCCAACTAAAAATCCAGATGCTACAACAGTAGCCAAAGTCCTTGTCAAAGAAATCATCCCTAGATTCGGAATTCTGGAAAGGATCTACAGTGACAATGGCACGCACTTCGTGAATCAGACCATACAACAGCTAAGTAAATATTTTGGAATTTCTTTAAAGAATCATTGTGCGTATCACCCTCAAACAGCAGGGCTAGTAGAGAGGCATAATGGGATTTAAGAGTAAGCTAGGAAAGTTAATATCAGAAACACAGAGAAATTGGGTGTACTGTCTGCCCCTGGCACTGTTGAGCATGAGAACTATTCCAAATGCAAAAGGATTGACTCCTGTTGAAAAGCTCTTTGGAAGGGCTTACTATTTACCTCAGTGGAAATCTCTCATGCCCGCAGACCAGGAAGCTGATGGTACATTAGCAGAGTATATGTGTAAGTTATTAAATTCTAAACATTTGTTGCAGTTAAATTCTGTTTCAGATAAAGAACGAACCAGACTGTCAGAAGTGGCAGTGCCCCCTGGAACTTGAATCTGGCTGAAGGTGGTCAAAAAGAAAAATTGGGCATCTTCAAAGTGGGAAGGTCCATATCAAGTGCTTTTGTCAACGCCCACTGCAGTCAAGATCGCGGAGCGTGCCTCTTGGATCCACCTGCTGCACTGTAAATTAGTTAAAGACTTTGAACTAGACAAAAATCTTGTCACATGCCAAGAGCAAAAATGATAGAGTCCAGAAGAAACAGGAATGCAGAACAACCCTTTCCTCAGAAGTATTGCATAATCATCCTGTTAACTGTATTTGTGACAATAATCTTTTTGTTGTGGCCTTTACTTTTCCAAGTCACACAGACTGAACTGAATAAATGTGAAGAGTTACTCAAACTGGCATCCAAACTTTAACACTTATCAGGCAATTAAATATGTGTATGCTGAGACTTTTAATGTTTCGAATTGCTGGATTTGCACAGCTTTGCCGACAGCATACGGGGGGTTATTAATGACTACAGTCCCCCTAGGGGTCAATGAGACCTGGGAGAACTTGATTTATGATACCTCAATCATTACAGCACAAGATAAAATAGCATTGTACTTGACTGTTCCACAAAAGGGAACTGTGTGTTTTTATAAAAATGATACTGTTCAGGTGGGTTGGAGCAATTGCAATGTGACTGTTCCTTATAGATGTTATACTAAAGGAAACAAAGTAGATCTTTATTGTAATACAAACTATGATTCATTTCTTGGATTGATGCATAAAACACTTGAAGTAAAACAATTCTGTTCTTTATGAACAGCTGTCTCTAATTGATAGTAAAATGTTTCATGCAGGGCGAGTGTACATTCATAGCAAGGTTAATACTAAAGAAGAGGATTGTTATTTTGTGTGTGGCAGAAAGGCATACAAATGGTTACCTGAGAATTGGTCCGGCAGTTGTTTTTTGGGTTACCTGGTTCTGGCCATACGACACACTGCAGTTTTGCCTCATGGGAAAATTCGAAATGTTCGATAAGTCGTCAAGAAACCTGTAAAGCCAGTGGGACAAATCGATGCGCGTTGGAAAGACCATCACTCTCTAGGCAAAGGACTGACACACATGGACTTGAGTGATAGCGTTATATCACGGGCAGGCATATTACCAGCATATGGAGCAGTGAAATCGATTTAGGAGCTGAGAAAACTGTCAAAACTTCTCGAAGTAATGAGCAATGCAACTTTTTCTGCTCTCGAGTTGGTGACTGATGAACTGAATGCTATGAGAACTGTAGTGCTCCAAAACTGCATGGCACTCGACTTCACCCTAGTGGCGAGAGGTGGTACGTGCGCTTTAATCCAAGAAGAGTGCTGTTCGTATATTCCTGACCATAAACATGAGATAGACAATCATCTTGAGGTGATTCAGCAAGTGTCAGCCATGACCAAACCAGGCCCAAACCCACTGACGGACTTTTTCCAGAAATGGTTTTGGGGGGGGTACCATCCTAATGAACATCCTGATTGCCATTTGTGTAGGTATGCTCCTACTGGGAGTATATGTTTGTTGTGGTATCCCCTGCATGAAAAGGCTGATTAAAGACCTTATAGACATGTCACTTTCTGAGACCTTATATCAAAGTACTGAGTCTGAAGAACTGTTAAAAGACTGAAAATGCTTTCATAAGTTTAAACTGAATGACTCTCTTAACTGCAAATCCTGAGTGGAAGAGGTTAGGAAAAGAAAACAAACTGTTTATGCTTATTTTGAAAGTAGAATAAAAGTATTAATGGGGGGAAATGTTAGAAAAATATGTATTAATGTGTGTATTAGTAATATGCTTAGTGCATTCAGAGCCTAAAAAAGTTAAACACATTTATTCTATTTCATACTGCATAAATCTGTACAAACTGCAGTTGCTTTTTGACCTTGTACTGTCAGCTAAATCTTGCTTGTGCCTTGGAAATTTACTGAGAAGCAGATGATTTCTGCTTGTGTTAGGAAAATAATGAATAGAACAATACTGCTTATATGAAACTTAGACAAGAAGTTCCTCTGTGCTATAAGAACATACACAGCTGTAGAAATAACAAATAATTAGGACAAAGCCTGCTTGAAAATATGAACTGCAATCAGCATTTGCTTGTATCTCTATTAAAAAAGTACCTTGCAAAGTAACAGTGTACAATAGACGCTTGTAAATGATGTACTGGTCACCAAGGCCAGGTTGTTTTTCTGAAAAGTTTCTCACAAATCTAGTCATGTCAGCAGAAAATCTGAAGTAAAACCTGCTGTAGTACAATGCTTAAAGTTGTGTTTGATTATGTCAGCTTAGAAGGCCATGTCTTGTAAAACAGTATAAGAATGAACATACTTCCTGTTAGTAGTTAGACAAATCCTTGTATTTGCATGTTTTTGTCTCCTTGCTGCAAGTAAATTAAAGTGCCTTAACTGAACCTTACGTGTATTGGTCTTTGAAGTTTTTTCCTTTGACAGATTCCTTAAAACCTTTTTTATTAGAGGTACATGGGATATATGCAAATGACTCCTTAAGGACATCAGGAGTTTCAGCTATATGACAGTTCTGAATGTCCATGACTTTTTTTTTTCCTTCTTAAGTCTGTTATGGACATATTCAGGCCAATAAAGCCAAACCCCTCTAGCCGTGGCCATGCATGTTTCAGCCTTCTTATGGCCTTGTCAGCATAGCATAAATTGACTGTTTGGCTAACCTTTGGAAACACAGGGTTGTCCACAGCTAGTGGGGTTTAGCTTTATTGGCCTGAATTTGTCCATAAAGTACAGTTTTGTACCTACCATAAATGTAGATGTTCGAGATCATTGCTGCAGTGCTCCAGTCCTAACTATTGGGTAGTCCAGTGTCAGTCGTCCGAATACCATATGGCTGGCGTCGCCGACGCGGGCGCGATTGACTGACGCCAGCAGTGGGTACTAATACTGCATGACCTGACCCGACATCTCTCCTCAGTCTTTCTTGCCCCAGATGTCAGAAGAAAAAAAAAAGACAAAAAAAAAAACAAAAACACCAACCATACCCAAAATATATATATACAATATATACAAACCAGAATAAATATATCACACACTACACACCACTAAACAAACACAGGAGGGGAGGGAAATTGGTGGACTGCAGCAATGTGGATCCTCGAACATCTACATTTTGTACATGGTTACTAAAGATGTTCTGTATGTCATTTCACATTGCTGCAGTCAGTAGAATCCCAATCCCAAGGCAAGAGCAAGGGAGGCTCATAAGGAGCTGATAACATGCCTTGCAAAATAGCTGTAACATGCAAAACCTAGACTTAGAGTAGACTAGACAGGAAGAGTGCTACTAGACTTAAAGTATATGTAGAGAAAGTATGCACTGAGCTCAAGTAGCTGCCCACCCCCCAAATCTGTTGTAGTGCCAGCCCCAGCAGCCCCTTGAAGTGGAATGAGCTATAGTGGAATGAGGATGCTTCCCAACAGGGGAATAACAAAATGCAATGCAACCAAACCAAAATGAATTAATTTTGTTTTTCCACACAGAAATGGTTTGTTTCAAAACAAAAAAACAAAAACAACTCAAAAAAGAAAAAAGCTAACAAAATGACTGCTAAAATAATAACGCTGCATTCTAATAATACGCAAATGTTTTCCCTGTACTTTTCTAGTGTTCAAGGGTTTCCCCCTTTATTAAAAAGTTTGGTGAAAAAGCCACAAAATGAATACAAAAATTTGGCAACACACTAGAAACCACCTTAGGCAGGAAGGAAAAGGCTAGTAATATAAAAATACCTAAAAAGGAAAAACAAAAAAAGAAAAAACATGCAAGGCAAAAAGGGCAACAAACAAAGTCAGTCTTCACAAGTAGCAGAAGTACAACTCAAGAAGGCAGTTTCAGTTGAGCAGTATTTCAGTTCAGCAGTAGTAACAAGGCTCATTCAAGCCTGTAGAGTAAGTTTCCCATTGGTAATCTAAGATTTCCCTTCTTAAATCTCTGGTCCCACGGGGGTTGCTTGCAGACAAATGGTGTGAAACAATGGTGAGCTGAAATTGCAATGGCATGAATCTGTAATGGAATGAAAATTAATGGAGCAAGAATTGAGAAAGTCAAGAAAGAGATAACCTTTGTCCAAAACAATAAGAGATTGAAGAGCCACATTGAATTAGAGACAAAGCAAAAATAAAAATCTCTCTTTCAGTTTTTTCGTTGTTCTTGGTCTTCTGGTCTCCTTTTCAACATGTACTCAATTTGGTTGTTCCATGATGATTTGAGATATGTCAAAATATGTGAATGATGCTGTGAGGCTGAGTGAAGAATGCCATAGCACTCTGTGAGAAGAGGTGACCGTCTCTCTGAGACACAGGTGCGTCCTCATGGAGACAAGGCCATGGAGGCTTCCTGTAAAGACTCCATGGAGGCTTCCTCACCTCAGACTCCTCAATCATGGGTACCAGTGTTGCCGCATCCTTCTGGGCTGTCTGAGGCATCACTTTAAAAGCACTTGTCTGACCTTAGAAGCACCTGGAAAGAGATACACGCAGAGGTTGAAAAAGCACACATGAAGATTTTTCCAACTTTGAGAGCTGTGATGAAATCCCCAAGCTGTGTGAAACTTTGTAGCTAGTGGTGGTTTATTGGAGAAGCGAACAGATCTAGTTACAGATTAACTTATTTCCACACAAGTTCACTGTTGTGGAGTATCTCTAAAGCATGATGAATTGAACTACATCCGTTTTCAACAGTTACTAGATCAGTCTGTATATAAGAGCAACTATTATGCTACTTTTATAAACTTTTTTAATCTGATGACATCTAGAAGAGAAAAGCACTAACCCAAATAAGCTCTCTTTAAAGGCATTTTTTTTTTTTCAAAATTTGTTAAAACCTCTACTGGTTTAAGAACTTTTTAAGGGATCAAAATCTTTTTATGTCGAACATATAGCAAGTATTAATTTTCAACAGAAACCCAGCACTGCTTGTGAGCCAATCCCTTTGGCTTTTTTTTTTTTTTGTTCATCTTGGCAGTGGCCTCTGGATTTCCCTGGTCTGCTTTAGCTTGATTTGGGTTGCTGTCACTTTATGGAATCTGTGATTCTGCCTGTGTAACATCTTACAACTTGCAATTTAATTCCATTTTTCAGAAAGTGACTGCCTCAGAAAAAAGATGTTACTACCAATATTTTATTCCTTGGAGACAGTCTTAGCCTTGTAGGATACCTTACAGAAAATGTAACAGTCTACTAAGTTACTGAATCTTAAGATTCTTGCTCAAGGTCTGGCACCTGGTTCCAATGATTTTTCAGTTGAACATCCCAGTGCTCTTAAGATTTTACAGGACATGTTACAGTCACTACCAAAGGTACTTTCACACCATTATGTTAAAAAGCAGTCAGATTACCATTTTCTTCACATTCAGAAAGACAAATATTATATTGTTTCATCAAGCTCTATCCTTATAATATATTAACTTGTTCCTCAAGGCAAGAAAGTTATCTAAATGAAACTAATATTTTCTTCAAGTTGCTTAATTTTGTTAATAGTTTCTAGTAATGAAGACAATGTCTTGATACTGCAACCTCGACTCTTAATTAACAAGAGTTTCACAAATGCTTTTTACAGAAGTAATTACTTCATTAAGGTTTAAAGGAGAACTGGTGTTTTCTTTACTTTATGTCAGTTATAGAACTTTGTCGAACATTTGCATTTATTTGCGCATCCACAGGTTTCATTAGGTTGGCCCTGTTACAGCTGACACAGTTTAAATTAGGTTTGGAATGCTGATTACGTGATTGATTCTCAGCTAATTCACAGATACTCCAAACTTGTTTCTGACTGATTTTTTTAGATCATGTTTAAACATAACTTTTCTAGACAGCATCAGGTTGCAAATAACAGAAAAGGTACTTTTCTGAACTTGCCGATGACAGAATGCATATGCCTGCATGCTCAGAAGTTCTCCAAATATATCATATGGGTGTAAAAAACAGATTTTTTCACTTTGCTGATCCTGACTAAACAGTAGCACTGATGCATGATATGGAAGCAGTGTTACGCCATCCTTTCATTCTTTGAGATCTTCTAGCTAAAGTATAAATCTAACAGAAAATAAACTCTAAAAATACAACACAGAAGACATGTCTACAGATACAGGACATTGAGTTAAGGTCCAGCCCAATGTAAGCCCTCACTCCCAAAGCAATGAACCATTTCCATGTGATCCACTACACTGTCTGGATAAACTGAAAGCCATAACGATTACCCCCAAGGTGGGTGGGTGTGGCATAATTATTAAGGTTTTCACCTTATAGACACAAGGTACAGGCTTTAATTCAGACTTTGGGTTATTGGCTAGGCTTAAAATTGCCCTTCAGGACAGTTAGCTAATATGAACCTAAGAACCTATAAGGTGCTGTATGTGCCCAGAAGGCCTATTGCTTAAAGGAAGGCCCTATATTTCTGAATGCAGTTCATGCGTCAGTTAGTTTAACAGTATTCACAGCAGGATTACTACTCATTCAGTTCCTCACTGGTTCTTGATCTGTTATATTTAGTGACTATGAGAGGTTATTTAGTATGCTTTCTTCAAACTAAACATCAAGAATTGACAGAAATAACAGAATGAGTAGAGTACAACTAATCAAATCACTCTTCCATAAAAAAGCATTTTTTTTAAAGCACAGGTAACCTTGTCCTGTAGTTCCTTTGGCAATTTTATTACCTGCATCATTACAACTAGTACAACTTACTCCAATGTTGCATAACTTGGGGCAAGTTATAATCATTTTTTGCAAATTTCCTATTCATTCTGCCGGTGTTGGCTGCATGGGCTTTGCAGAAAAATATCAGGACAAACACCTAATAAAATATTACTCTGGCAAATAGCACCACATAGGCAATACTAAAATTAATGGCCTGACCTGTACTCATCATACAAAAAATATTCACTGAAACATGAAATAGAACACATTTAAACTTACATTTGTGAAAGAAAATGAATCACCAATGTTAGTTGTAATAAAGTAATACAAATGGTGTTATTTCATCCACAAAAAAAAAATACGTGACCCTGGTCATTATCAGACCTGAAAGCATAGTTACTTTTATAAGTCTGAGCTCAGTCTCTTATTAGACCTGAAAGTACAGTAACTTTTATAACACTAGTTAAAACCTCTTTCCTTACAAACATAGATACATTTTCCAAATTTAGTGATAGATACGAAATGCTTAAATATATTAATATAAATATCCACAAGATTCTAAATTCAGCTTCTCCAAGGAAACTGTTTAATTAAAAACAAGCGCTAGGTTGATTTTAGTCCATTTTGCTAGTATTAATGTTTTTTAAACTACAGCTGAAGTTTTTGAAAACCTGTATGAGAATAATCCCCACAGACACTGTGGTGAATCCACAAAGCATTCCCAAACAGTCAATGATTCCCACTTTATTCCATTCACGGAAAAGAATGGCTGAGGCTAGTAACACCAATATGGTGAAAACAACGTAGTATGTAGCAGCAAAGACAGAGGAGTCAAAGTGCTGGAGAGCCTTGTTGATATATTTGAATTGAATGAGAATACTGCACGTTAGTACTGTCAGGAGCGCCAGGAAAAGGTACCATGCTCTTTCACTAGATTCGCTGCCACTAAATGCGTTCTGAGCTGCCAGTCCAATACCCTTACTGCTAGGCACAGTGAAGCTGCCCAGCAAGGAACAAATGCTGATGTAAACCATGATGTTCGCTGGTCCATACGCTGGTGCAATCCAGAACATGAGCAGAATTAGCAGCAGAAGTACGATGCAGAGGTAGCCCACGAATACTGAAGAACAAAATGAAAAAAAATCTTACTGTGGCACCATCAGAGAAGATGAAAAGCAAATATGCAAAGCCAAGTAAAAACACAAAGCTACTGAACATTGAACAGCTTAACAGAAACATATGATATGCTAGTGTGCAAATGAGTACTATATGTCAACACAAATTGCAAATCGGAGCCCAGAAGTTCTACATCTTACCCAAAATATGAGCCAACACCAGGCTGGAATACAGTAATATGCAGCTGGAGAGTTAAGATCAACACCTTCTATATGGGTGCAACATACCACACATTTGAGGCTAAGTTCTGCTAGCACACTTGAAGACCATAGGCAATTTTTTTTTAATCTGTTTTTCAACAAGAGTGCTCATATACAGCTTCAGGATCATGTCTACATTTTCTCTTAAAAGAGATTTTTTAAATAGTTACTCTGTGTATTTTATACACAAGACAGACATAAATGTTTAGACAGACATATGAAGGAGAGCTTCAAAAAGTATCCTCACACATGGAAGCATGTTTCCCAATGCCCTGCATTAATTACAGCATGCAGGCACCTTGTAATTACATCACAGACCTTGTAAACACTATTAAAGGGTAAAGGTTAAGATCTAAATAATTATGGTGGCATCATCAATTTTTTTATTGGCTGTTAATGACATGCAAGCTGTACATCTAGTAATTTCAGGCACATATTTTTGTGATGTTAACCAAATCGAAGAAGGATTTTTTGAAAGCTAACATGTTGCATTATTCTTGGTTGATAAAATTAGTTTTTTTTTGTCCTCCTGAATGTTATATTGCCCTTTTCTATTTTTTCCAACTAAAGTGTTTAACAGGATGGCAAATGTCAAATTACTTCACAATTGTTTAGGCATTACAACTACCCCTAATTAGCACTTCCCTGATTAAAAATGTAATTTTGTGCTAACATGTTGTAATTAATTCAGGGCATTGGGAGGCATGCCAACATAGCTTCCCCATTTGGATGGGGTTAAAGCTAATTTCTTACAGTAGTACTACTAGTAAAAGAAAACTTTTTTTTTCAACAAAAAGTATTTGTATGCATGAAGAGACATGTGGGCAGTGTTTTCTATGAAAAACAAGTTAAAAAAAACATACTCCTGATCTTTTTAAAGGAAACAATGAATGGTGATTAGTAAAGTGTTCTGTTTTCTCTGTCAAATCAAAAGTAACCTACACAAATATCCTAATGATGACAGAGTGCTAATATGAGTATTTACTGTGCTTGCATATTTCTGAGATGAACTTGTGAAGAAGTGCCATCCAGTCAGCAATGTTCTCTGTAAGGTCACAGTAACAATAACGCAGAGACTAACTTTCATTGCTTATGTGAACCATGACAGTTAGCAATTAGGAAGGGGTAATAAATTAGTAGGCAGCCTCTTCCACTAGGAGGAAGGATGTCCTCTGCTCATACACTAATTTTCCTAAAGACAACAAAAGTGGCCAAGTGTATTATTCACACGATCAAAGGCTTCACCTAAGGTAGGCCCAGATGACCATTGCATCTTCCAGGTATATTCTTTTTTTCCTATATGCTCCCAACATTCAGTGAATTCAATGAAATGCATTTTAAAGCCAGAGCCTATGAAGGCCAATTAAAGGCTTGCTTTAATTTAGACCCTGTTGAATATAACATTTTAAACCATGAATATAATAACAATTTAAACATTAGTAAACTATTTGCACACCTAATATCAATAGGTAGAGTGTTGTACAATCTACCAGCCCCAAAATGAAAAAAAAAAAAACAGACCGCAGTTTAGAATTAACACTAAATAAATTAACTAGTAAGTTATTATTCCTAGTATTTAAACTATGGTTAATAAAAACCACACCCAACATTGCAGAAAATGCTTCAAGCTTAGTACATGTCTATACCAAGATTAAATCAGCCCATAGCAGCCTCTAAGCATTTTATTTTAAAGTCACTTAACATATGCTAAGGGTTTCTGTACAACTATACATTTTATAAATCTTCTTTGAATATGCTCATGCTCAGCCAAATGAGAAACATCCAACACATGAAACAAACCACAATATTCTATCATAGAGCAAATATTTGGCATAATTTAACCTCACCATAACAATCCTGTCCCTAGATGTAAAGGTCCTAAGAATATGCTTTATTTCGTAACAATACAACTCATATAAGAGAGACAGATGAGTCCACAATTGTACCTAAATCCTTAACTTGCTTAATTGAGTAGCACAATTTTTTTTCCAAAGCATATTTATATCCGTTATGTATAGCACCAAAGTATACCTGCACACCCTCAGCCCTCTTCTATTGCTGTCATCTCCGCACCTTTTCTACCTTGGATTACTGTTTAACACATCACTCTGTAGTGGGGGATACAGAGTATTCACAGGAAATTCGGCTTGTAGTACCTAAATCCGTGATCAAACAGAAGCTTGACGAAACAGTCAAGCAGGAAGTCATCATCCAGGCAGCCAGACAGCATGGTTAGCATCACACCCTATACCAAGCCAAACCCAATATCCTGCAGTAGGGTCAACATGCTTGTTCCACTAGGTCTGACCCAGAGAAACATGTACACCCTCACATATTCTCCCATTGCATCAGAGCTCTTCCCATTGACACTAATGCAGGGGATAAAGCTGCCATTCCCTCCCACTAAGGTGGACAAGCTAGCAATAGCCAGCAATTACCAGTCTCCCTGCTGGTGCTTCCAGATCCTAGGTTGCCTTACTACACTGTGCCAGGAGCATACTTTGATATCCTTAGACAGGCTAAGTTGCTTATCTGGAACCAGGAGCCACCAAATCACACATGCACTCAAGTCATTACACCACAGGTACCAGTATGACTCCATCACAGACTATTGTAGGTGTAAATGACCCAAGATATACCTTCCTGGACTATATGAAGAGAGACATTATTGCTGTCTTTCTGGTGTCATTTGAAGGGGATCCAGTAATTGTCAGCTTGGGAAGACATGGTTAACAGACCACATTGCTTCATCAAGGATGGCCTGCACCTTCCCCTCTGTATTTTTGAATAGTGGCTAAGGCTTTGCCCAATCCCATGCTGCTTTTGTTTTTTTTGTTTATAAAGAGAATGCCAAATTGGCAAACCTACTTCCAGATAATGTTGTCTCTATTCGTTTGTGTTCAAAACTAAGTAGGCTTTAATTTAACATAATTTAACATAATCAGAATTATTTTTTTATTAGTTTTTAATACCATAGAGCCTTACCTGAAGGAGAAAATGAGAAACAGGATTGGGGCAGACGTTTTGGTTAAATCCGACAGGAGGCAAAATAATGGACATTACAGATCTAGCTATGCATCACACTTCAAATATTCCTGGGCTAGGAGATTTTTCCAGCCCTACTAATGAGGAAAGATTTGGTAGAAATTGAAAATGGATTCAAGAGACTGATTCTGATTATGTTAAGCTTGCTAAACAGAGAGGTCATAAAGGTCTGCTTAGTTTTGAAGACAAAAGACCAGAACCGACATTATCTGGAAGCGATGGAAAGGATGAGGATCCTGCTTGGTTAAAGAAATGCACCTGCCATTGAAGACCCCAAAAAGGCATCTTCCTGGGCAGCTCCTGATTACATGCATCATGTGGAATTTCAGAAGAGCAAAGGCGCTGGACATTATCATTGTTTTCATGCACCATTTGGAACGGATGGCAATGCATCCTGGGAGAGAAAGAGAATAAAGTTATAATACAGGTCCATGTGGCGAAGCTGAATTTTTGTGCGTCTTTTACAGATTATTTTCAAACTGGGAGAAGTCACTGAATCCTTCCAAGATGAGAACATCCTTCAGGAAGGTCTAATACAGACATGCACTACATGCCAAAGGCATGGTTTAAAACTCTGTACCAAGAAATGCTATACAGTACCTTTTGGGAAATCTGCCACCCAGGTAAGTACCTCATCAATAAAACACCCTTAAAAGTTGATTCACTAGTCAGAGAGCTGGGAACTCATGTA
Source organism: Protopterus annectens (assembly GCF_019279795.1). NCBI lineage: Eukaryota > Metazoa > Chordata > Ceratodontiformes > Protopteridae > Protopterus > Protopterus annectens. The sequence continues at coordinate 4,941,550 of NC_056735.1, read as the reverse complement.
GATAGTAACCTAGACTTTGACCAGCATGTGTCCAAGGTAGTGTGAATATCCTTCTATGTTGCTGAATGTATAAGCAAGGGCATGGCACCTAGGTCCAGAGAGGTCATCATAACACTGTACTCGGCCCTCATTAGGCCCATCATAGAGTATAATGCACCCTTCGGTATGTACTTGACCAGACACATTCAGCAACTGGAACATCCACAAAGGTTTCTTACACGAACACAGGGAGCAAACACAATGTCCTATGCGGATTGTCTGAAAGCCCTGTTTACTCAGTATCAAACAGACTTCTGAGATGTGATCTTTGCCTGCCATACAACACATCTCTGGATCTTGTTTTGATGAACCTTTTGCACATCTACAAAACAAACAGCATCAGAACTACTGGATTAAAAGACCTCAATTTTGCTTGCAACATAAACAGGAAATGATGGACAGAGAGAGATGTTTCTCAAAGAATTCACATTTTTTGCAACAGGCGCTCCATCCATGTAAAGCAGAGTTTCTCCCTCTCCCTATTTTAGTGAAACGTGGACCAATGGATGGGTAATTGGAAATTTACCCCTGGTTTGGCTCCTATGTCTCTGATGGACAGAGGCAATCAGTAAATCACCCCCTATAAATCAAATAAAAATCAAATTTGTGGGTCACATCTGGGTTGTACAGCTAAGTTTTTAAATGAACCTAGTGGCCATTAGCCTAGAATATACTTAGAAGCATATGAACCGATAAAAAAATAAATGTAGCAACTCCTATTACTACTTTTAAGCTACGGTTTTTATTGACATCAAGATCTAACAGAGGTATATTACTGAAGGAAGAACATGACATTTTTTTTTAATGACTGCATTCTGACCTATACATTTATGTTCAGCATCTGTCCTGACTTACACCATTCAGTTAATTCTAGTCTTCTCTATAGTGACAGTGTTTGACACTCAACATGCAGTACGGCAATCCCTTTTCATATAAAAAGGGTCAAGTACATATACAAACACACACACACACACACACACACACACACACACACACCTAATTTGGTACTAGTGAAAAAAAATCCTTTTCTGTTCTCTTTCACTAGAGCATAACTAAGCAATGCATTTAAAGAAAAATAAAAATCAGACACTTCACTGACAAATGACAATATGTTTTTCCTTCATTTGGCTGCCTGACAAGAGACAGACTAGCATTATATTTTTGTAAGGGAGGTGATACAACATTCTGCAGTGGAATTAGAGAGTAAGTGTTTCTGTATATGTGTGCAGGAGTGAAGGTCCCACTCTCCCTATGAGACACTTTACTCTTGAATCCCTTTACCAGTTTAACCTAAGTATGACTTAAGGAGATGGTAATTGGCAGTGGAGTAGCCTCCACTGAATTCTGTGCATCACACTAAAGAGACAGTGGGCAAGAGTCTCTCAAAATAACTAGCTACCACTTGATTTATAGGGAATGTTGCAAATAGGCTACAAATGTTTGACTCAGGAAAGCTGTTGGCATAATTTAAGTAGCAGTACTCCTTTAATGATTGGCAATGACAGATCCATAAAAATTGTTCTTGTTTTTATCTGAGATAATAAATAAAGGGAAAAAAAGATGATCTGAGGAAATCCTCAGTTCTTACTCTGGAATTAGGATAATCATCTTCAAACCATGTATGCACCCTCCCTTCCAGGTCACAAACTTCTAAAAGTTGGTTCAAACCATCATGACTTGATAAAATGCCATCTTAAGATCCACATATAACCTCACCACACACCAGGAACATCCAACACATCTACAAACACCCTTTGGACACATAACATACCTCTCACACCCAATCTTTTTCTTATACTATATACCCCTTCTACTCTTTATCCATCTTCCAACCCTTTCAGAATCCTCTGCTGCAGAAGCTTTACTATGGTCCACAAAACAGTTTCAAAAGGGCTCTGGATTTTCATTTCCTTAGATCTCACTTGTCATTTTTCTTGCACAGGAATTTAATCATCCCTGTAGACAAATTCCTTCTAGCGGTTCCCTTTTTAAAACAGTTCCTGTACTCTTATGTAAGCAATTACATTTGCTATGTATTTAACGTCTTATAAAAGTCTTCCCCAATCCATCTACTTCTGCCACACTATTGTGACTCCTATTTCCTCCTATATGGTAATTTTATTTAACAGTTCCTTATCTAACTCCCATATTCTTGCAATTGTATTATTTTTCCCATGATATGCTAATAACTAAAATGCCTGGTTAACAGTGCTTTATAATCCTAAGTCTGTTCCGAACCTTTCAGACCACCTGCTGTGAATAATCATACAACTCTCTGCATTATTCTTGTTTTCGGATGCCCTCTACCAAAACATTGACACCAGTAGGGCTTTAGGCTGAAAACTGTATTTCTGCTTATGCACCAACTTTGATCTAATTTTTGAAAGCCTGCATATATTCTGCAACTTGCATGTTATCCTTCTTGTAAATGGTACTATAATATTGTTCTGGCATAGTACTATATTCCTTCCTTCAATGAATTTTTTGTGTATACATGTACAATGCTATACTCCTGTTTTCTTTTCGTTTTTTTTTTTTTTTCATTCAATACATTTAATCTAGGAATACTAAAGCTCTATTAGTAACTTAGACAGATAAATTGTACCAAGCATTATTTGTTCCTTTTTTCTTACGTGGTTCTGACATTCATATTAGATATCAGCCCCCCCCCAACAAATTTTATTTAATTATTTGTTTATTTGACATTTGTTTATCAGGAAAGTCCGACTGGACATGAGCCCATTTTCGGCGGAGGCCCAGGGAGAAAGGCTACACAGTACAAATTAAACAGAATTAAAATGCTGAACAATGATTACAAGTATTAAGACAATAACAAAGTAGTACAATATGCAAATACAATAAAAGAAAATATAAGGCAGGCAATAAAGCTGACCATATTTTATATACAGACTAGAAAAGTGTTCCTAATATGCATGTTATACAGTGATGAATGAAAAATATATAACAGAATAAGTAATAAGTCGCAAAAGGCATATACTCTTACAGGTTCATAGGTGTGTACTAGGCTAATGGCCCTGGAGCCTTTACAAGCCTAGCCCATAGGATTACTCTGACATTGTGCCACCCGACTTTAGTTCCCAGTGCCTGTCAAGTAGAGCCACTGGAGTGATCCCTGGGGTGACTTCTATTTCCCATCCACTCATCAAGATTTGTCCTGAAGAGGACAAGTGAGGTGCTCTGTTTGACATGTATGAGAAGTCTATTCCATAGCATGGGCAGTCTCTGGGTTATGAACCTGTCCCTCCAGCACGTTCTGTTAATTGTGGTAATGAGGTTGAGGTCTCTGGAGCGTGTGGTTCACAGGGATTGGGATTTCTTTAGATGCAGCATTTCTAACAGAGCTGTGTCAGACATGGCTTTGTAAGTCAAGCAGAGATCGCCTCTAAGTAGGCAATGTGAGAGAGAATAGTTGGAGTTTTTTTTTTTTAGTCTGTCCATATAGAACAAGTGTTTAAGGCCTAGGATGGATCCTCTTTGTGAGGTACTTTTGCAGCCTCTCCAGTTGTTGGAGGTGTCTAGTGAGGTACATGCCAAATGGGGCATTGTACTTGATGACTGGCCTAATGAGGGAAGAGTAGAGGGAGACAATGACCTCTTTCTTCCTGTATGCAATTCCCTTAGTAATGAGATGTGCCACATAGGACTTTCTGACCACAGTGGCAATGTGGTGGTCAAAAGAGAGTTTGCTGTCAACCTGTGTTCCGAGATCTCTTATAACATCTTCTGTGTTCAGTGGACTACCATCAATGTGGTAATTCATGGGAAACAGGTTTTTCTCAAAGGAGATGATGACACATTTTTTTGGAATTGAGCTTAAGGCCATGGTTCTGACACCAGTTGTTGGTCTCAGGTGAGGCCTTTCTGTAGGATATCAACATCACTTGGGGAGTTAATAGCTCCCAACTTGTAATTGTCTACGAACTTTATCAGCCAGAGTCCCTTCATGTTGGTCTGGACTTCAGAGAAGTAGATACCAAACAGAAGTAGATACCAAACAGGAGAGGACCCAGGACTGAACCCTGTGGGACTCCACTCATGACTGGTCAGCAGTCTGATTTGGAGTCAGCAACTTTCACACTGTGGGTTCTATCTGTGAGCCATTTTGCAACCCACCTAGTGATATAAGGGTTGATACCTAGCTTAGTGAGTTTTTCTATGATTCCTGAGTGGGTAATGGTATCAAAGGCCTTGACCAGATCAAGGTAGGCTGTATGAACCACCTTGCCTTCATCCACACTTCTGTTGACTGACTCAGAGTCATCGACCAAGTTGAGCAGGCATGATCTACTCTTCACAAAAAAACAAATTGTGTGGGATCCAGAGTTTGGAGATTCCCTATATTCTTGTTTAGTAGGTCCATGATGATGTGTTCCACAGCTTTGCATATCAGACTCATCAGTCTAATGGGGCAATAGTTCCCAAGGTCTGTAGTCGCTCCTTCTTTGTGGAGAGGGATGACTGTAGCAGTGCGCCATTCAGTAGGTACAAAGCCTGAGGTGAGGCTGTCACTGAACAGGGCACAGAGGTGAAGTGCCAGTTCACTCTGTAGCTCATGTAGAACACAGCCAGGGATATTGTCAGGTCCCATAGAAGCTGTATTCTTGGCCTTGGACAATGCTGTTTTAACCTGTGCAGCAGTGATACTGGGTGTCCCGCAATCTACTGGTATTGTGATTGGTCCTTTGGCACTGAATCTGTCAGCCAGTATATTGGCAATGTCTGTTGGCTCGGTATAGGAGGTACCACTGTGCAGTAGCTCACAGCAAATCTATGTATTGCCGTGGATATTCTTTACATAACTATAAAAGGCCTTGTGGTTGTCTTTACTATCTGCTGCAATTCTGTTTTCATAGCTAGCTTTAGAGAATTTGATGAGTGATCTCAACTTTTTGTTGAGGCTGATAAGGGAGTTTTTCCAGTCTTGGGACTTCACCTTATTCCGCATCAGTTTTTTCCTTCTGTTGTAGAGTTTGCTTATGGCAAGGGACCACCAGATTGGCTTCTTTTTTTTGGAGGAGAGCGTCTTGGTTCTATTGGGTATGGTGAGATCCAAGCATTTGTGTACGTGTTTGTACAGTGCACTGGTGTATGATTCGGTGGTCATGCAACTATTCTCCATTTGCATGGTTGCCAAGAAGTTAATCACCTCCGATTTTTAGGAGCATAAAGTTAGCTTTGGAGAAGTTTTTCATGGTGGTTACCTTTGCAGGGGTGGGTGGAAGAGATGTGGATTTCCAAGGTGATTAGTTTGTGGTCAGATCTAACCAGGGAGGAGTTGACTATTGGTGCAGAGCAACGGTCGCCTATGTTAGTAATGACCAGGTCAAGGATGTTGCTACCTCTAGTGGGGGTAAGAATGAGCTGGTCCAGGGCATTGGAATTAATGAATTCCAGGAAACGCTGGGCAAGGGTATTGGTACAGGAGTAGTTTTCCCAGTGAATGGAGGGTAGTTGAAGTCGCCCAGTATGAGAGTGTTGGGCTGAACTCCAATATTCTCCAGGGTTCTTAGGAGCATGGAGTGTGAGTCTTGGGACATGGTTGGGGACCTATAGCAGGCTACAACCTGAATCGCTGTCTTACCCAATGTTAGCTGCACCTGAAGTATCTCCGATGCGTTATGTTGGCCTACCAGTCTGGAGGTGTGTGCATCCTTTATGAATATGAAAACACCACCGCCTTTGCAGTTTCGGTCCAAGTTCTGGGGCCAAAACATGTGGAATGAGTTATAGCCTGGTAGTGCAGGGTGCTTTCTGCTGCCTTGAACCAGGTGTCTGTTACAGCATAAATGTTGATGTTCAGCATTTTAAGGAGTGCTTCGAGCAAGTGCATTTTGAGATTTAGACTTGTAGCATTGAGCAGCATGACCCTCAGATTGCATTTGTTTGTATCTGTTATGGTGGTAATTTGGTCTTTGGAACACCACCTAAAAAGGCACTATAGAGGTGACAAGAGCCCTGACCAGTATCCGGAAGCCCAAGGGGTGACAGATGCAGGTCATATCTGGCAAAGCATTGAGGTCTGTCAACCATGTCATCCCAGCCAGACAGATACTGGATACCCTTAGAATGACACCAAAAACTTAGCCAATTGTTGAAATCAATCATTTTCTGCTGATACTGTAGTATCATTCTGAGTGATGGTAGGATGCTGCTCAAGGCTAGGGTCATACCCGCCTGGGCTACATAATCCGAGAGCTCCTCCATGTCTCTTTTCATGTAGTCCAAGGAGGTACGTCTAAGGTCATTCACACCCACATGTACAACAACAGAGCCATATTTGTACCTGTTGTTGAGGGACCTGACTGCATGCGTTATGTGGTGGATCCTGGCACCTGACAGGCAGCTGAATGTTACTTTCTCCATACTCAACATAGTGAGTGGGAAATCAGTGTGCCTCACTATCAAGTCACCTATGACTAGTGCGTTGGGCATGCTGTTTTGCCTTTAGGGCTTTGGTTGAGTGGCGCACTGTTAAGGATAGTGATGCGTCTCATAATTAGTGTTGTGTTGGTCGAGTGCATTTCTGCCTTGTGGGTCTCTGCTGTTTGGGTAGATTTTTATCGAGAGTCCCTCCACAAAGGTGGGTGTGTGATTTGTGTTTTTATGTGAAGGCAGTGCTGGTGTGTGTTCTGGAGGGCTATGTGTTCCATGTGATGTGGTGCAAATGTTGACCTTCCCCTCTTGATTAGCTATTCCAGTCTTGCTTGGAGAGTCCAATTTGGATACAAGTGCATCTCTCGCAAGTCTGAGTGTTGGGAGGTAAGAAGAGAGGGTTGTCAGTGTACATGAGGCAGCTGCTATATTGCCTCAGGATGCCCAAGTTCACCAGCTTAATAGGAGAAAGTACAGGGAACTGACCTTTAGATATGCCTGGAGGGATGGACATTAATAAGTACTGGAACTGTTTCCTTGTAGAACATTTAGTGCTGGTAGCACTTTTGTGTGCTACAATAATTGCTACAAGAAGTCTGGTAAAGTGCTAGACTAATAAGCTAGTAAAAGTGCAGGAGAGGTGAAAACTAGCAAATCTAAGGGAAAAATTGAAGAGCAGACTTTGGCACTGCTCATAAGTTACAAACAGTCCTGGATACAGCAAATCTGTATCTGGACTAGACTAGTTACAGAAAGGCAGGAAACAAGCACAAATGCAAGCTTTTAAACCAGAAAGTTGAAAGAGATGGAAAAACTGCCCAAATGGTCAATAAACTACAATTTCTGGGCCAGAAACCACTCCTCTTGTGATAGATAGGCTACCTAGTGCTTGCCACTCCCACTGATAAGCTAGAAGGCTTTTCTCCAACACAGAAAGTCTTGGGGGGGGGGGCTCAGAAGCTTACATACACTCCTGGATAAAGCAAATGTGTATCTGGACGAGACTAGTTACAGGAAAGGGGGGAAAAGTGCAAACGTGGGCTTTTAAACCAGAAAGTTAAAAGAGATGGAAAAACTGCCCAAACGGCCAATAAACTACAATTTCTGGGCTCTGGCAGGAGAACTAGACAGTACATTTCAGTCATAAATTCATCACAAATGAATACTCTCTTAATTACTCCAAGAATAGCCTTTAGGGTTTTACGGTTTGAAAACCTTATTCTAACTGAATCTCATCTAAAGGCTCCAAAAAAAAAAAAACAACAGCAGAACACATAGCTAATAGTGTTTTCCAGTTGGTCTCTACATAATGTAAAGGCCACTTTTCCCTGTGCATATTAATGCTAATGAATGTATAATTTTCCATCGTGACTTCATACCTCAGTCTAAATTAACAATCTCCCTTGTACTACACTCCTCTACTGTACAGACTGAAATCCCTCTTCCACCAAGCCACTCTCTGTATGCGTAGAAAAGGCCTATCATCTTCTGCCAATTCAAAGACTGGTAAAGCTGGTTAAAGACAGAGTGAATCACATTTTTTTAAACAACCATCTTTACTAAATTATCACTTATGACACAGGCAATCATACATTTACATAAATGAAAACAAGCCATATTAATGTAATTTTATTTACTTGTTTATTTACTTATTTGACATTTGTTAATCGGGTTAGTCTGACTGGGCTGCAGACCCTTTTTTTTTTAGCAGATACCAGAGGAGAAAAGCTCCACAGATAAGCAAATACAAAAACAAAACATCATACAATATTAACATACAAGTGTATATACACAGGAGAAACAGAATACAACTTATAAATGAACATGATAGAATACAAGAGTAATACTGAGGGTTTAAACAGACATGGTAGATATTAAGTATACAAAATATAATATAAAAAGTTAGAGTCTAGCTAACAATTATCATCAGTGAGAAATTCAAGGTTGGTAGAATATCATAAAGACCTTAAATGAGTAGTTGTGATAAAGTGTGTGAGCTAAGAGGGGAACAGGAAGAGGAAATGCAGTAGTTTAAGTGGGAACAAGGACAGGTCCAGGAATTAGTAAATAGATCCTTAGAAATTGTTTTGAAGTTGAGGAAGTTGGTGTTTGTTCTTAGTAAAAGGGGAAGTTTGTTTCAGACAGTGGAGATGGAGTGTCTGTATAAAAGTTTGCCAATATTTTTACTGGGTTTGCAGATGTCGAAGAGGCGTAGGTCTGTGCTGCGTAAGTTATACTTAGAGTAGGGATTGATGACATCCGTGATGGCAGGACAGTGGGAGGATTGATTTAAGATGGTATGTATGAGGTGGAGTTGGGTAAGGAGATGGTTATGGAGTTGAAACCATTGTAGGTTTTTTCAAGCTATGCAGTGGTGAGAGCAATAGGGAGCGAATCCGGCTACCTTGCTGTAAGTAGTTTCAAGTTTAGCTAATAGATTGTATTGAATATTGGTGAGAATAGGGGCTGCATAAAGTAAGGCTTGGAGAAGGAAAGTCTGTGCTACAGAACGTTTAGCATAAATAGTGAGGTATTTTTTATGTCTGTATAAGAGACCAAGTTTTTGGTGGGTTTTTGCTTGCTGAATATGTATATCAAACTTTAGTTGGTCATCTATGATTGCATGTAGAAGTTTAGTATGTGGTTCAACACAGGTAAGTGCATTATTAAGAGAAGATTCTCTAAAGATATGTTTGTGTTGTAGCGATTTGGGGAGGAAGAGTAGAAGTTTTGTTTTTTTAGGATTGAGTAGTAGTTGATTACTGGTCAGCCATTTTTAAACTGAAAGGTAGGAATCTTGAGTAACAGCAAGGAGGTGGGGGTGATTAGAGAATAAGATAATAGTGGAGGCATCTGCATGTTGAATTAGTGAGGGGTTTGGACAGGAAGTGTGTAGGTTATTTGTAAAGATATTAAAAAGGAGAGGTCCAAGGATTGACCCTTGGGGACACCTGTTTGGATTAGGGGGAAGAGGCGGAAAGCCATTTAACAGACTGGAATCTGTTGGAGAGGTAACTGGAGAACCACAGTATAGCAGATGAGAAGAGGTTCAGGGAAGAAAGTTTTGACAAAAGTAGAGTATGGGAAATTGTGCTGAAGGCTTTAGATCGGTCAAGGAAGAGGCATGAGACTATGCAACCAGCATATTGTGCAGTTTTTATGTTTTATATTTTTCCCCAACAGATTTGTTTTTCAATTGAATTGTACAGATTAGAGGTCACATTAAAGGTGGGAAAAGTTTTGAAATGATTTATTGTGGTCTAATTTTTTTATATCACAAAAACCTGGCATTTTAATAGGGGTGTGTAAACTTTTTATATCCACTGTATCTCTCCATCATTTCTTTGTGAACTGCTTATCCAGTCTCTCTTCCCAATCCTTTCTAAACTCCTCTGACTGATTTTTATGGTTACCATGCTATATATTATATGCTCAACTAATTATTCCTTTTTTAACAGCAGTTCCTCTTCTATATTCTACTAAAAACTCTACCAGTGCTGGTCTGTCATTTAGGACCCCCTATTTCTTTCTCTTTGCCTATATACTCTGATATTAGTCCTTGATAGAGAAGGCAGTCTCTGACTTGCAGCCCAAATAAATTCTTGGTGTCTTCCCATTCTATTACCTTTCTCCCTCTAATTGTTTGCGCACAATATCATGGTTCCTTGGCCAGTTTTTTCCAATAAATTCCGGCCGACTCTTGCCTATTGTCTGTATCCTTAACTGCAGTCATCTCGGTCAGTAGAATCTCCTTTCTCCAACCCTTGTTGGCTTAGTTCTTAGAACACTTTATGCTACTTTATGAATATAATATTCTGTGTGATTATTGTTATTCTCCTTAAAGGTCTGCATCCTAAATCCATGTTTCCCCTTGTTTGAGCATCCCCCCTTTCATCATCATCCCTTTCCACGTTGAATTATAGATTTCTGCTTGTGTTATGTACAAAAGCCTTAACTGTGTAGCTCTGAAATACCTCTTCAAATCAGGTGATCCCAATTGCCTTGTTCTATTGGAAGAAGCAACTTATCACACTTGACTCTTGTCATCTTCCCCTTCCAGATAAAATCCTTCAGCTGTTTTATTAATTCCTATCCACAACTTCTCCTGTGGTTGATAAAAATGTCTGACGTGTATATAAGACTAAAGGGACTAAAAACATTTTAACTGCCTGTATCTTACTATCTATATCCATGTAAAATAGCTTACAATTTCTCAGTTTTTGTATTATCTTTTGTTTAGTTTCTTCCCACATATCTTTAGCTGCCACACCAGAATCCATTTTTAATCCATACTCCTAAGTACTTAATTTTATCATGTCCCCATAAATATGGATATTGAACCAATTCGTGTGTGGGTAAATAATTTAGAGCTATTGCCTTTGTTTTAGCTTCATTAATTTTGTATCACAAAAAGATCTGAAACCGTCTCAAAACATTCCACGACACTGAAATGTCCTTTTCTGGTTTTGTCCGGTATAAAATAATATCTGCTAACAGAGCCAGATTCTCTTGATAACCATACCAATTGTATATTTGATTTTCTGAGTCCCTTATTTTCTTTGCCAATGGTTCTAAATAGAATGCAAATAAAGGGGAAAAGTACACCCCTGCCTGGTTCCTCTGCTCAAGCAGAAATTATCAGAAAGGAACCCACCCACTTTAATTTGTGGCTCCAATGCCTCATATATCCTCCTAATCAACCTTATTTTTTCAGGAAATGCAAATGCTTCCATTGCCCTGCTCATAAAGTCCCAGCTTACTCTGTGAAATGCTCTCTCTGCATGAAGACCCACCAGCAACAGTGGTGTTTTCTTACATTCTCCTTCCCTCTGGATCATCAATGTTTTGTTAGTGTTGAATATTTTCCCCCCCTCCACAAATTCTACATTGATCCATATCTATCAATTTTGGCAACACTTTTGACATTCTTTTAGCCATTATAGACAAACAATTTATAATAATGGTTTAGTTTTTAAATGAGCCTGTATGACGCTGGATCTGATGGGTCTTTACCCTCTTTAGGTTTTACAGCCACCATAGCTTTCTTCCAGGATGTTGGTACTTCTCCTGCTATTAAAATACTTTCAAACAAAACCTTCCAGATCTTTATCAGTTTTTTCCCCTCCTAGCTTCCAAACTTCCCCAGGAATACAGTCTATTCCTGTGGACTTTCTTGTAGATTGGTTATACATCACCAGTTTTATCCCATCTCCTCCTGTTAGTAATTGAGCCTCATCTTCCAGTAATCTTGGGATGTTTAATTCTTTCATAAACATTTCTATTTGTACCTTTGTTGATTTCCATATGTCTCTGCTTTATACAGACTTTCACAGAACTTCCTAAATATTTCTCTGCAGGACCTCTTGTTACCTTCCTTGTTATAGGCTCCTTATACTTGATGACAGCCCTTTCTACTTTCTGTTGCCCGAGTTGTTGTGCTGAAAGCCTTTATTATCAAAAAAAGAGTTGCTTAACAGCAATTTTTTTAAACTCATGCATATTATCACGGTAATCCCTTATTTTCTGTTTAGCATTCTGCTTTTGCTCTTCTCCTTGTTCTGTGAGATTCCCCCTATTTTGCAATACTTTAACAATTGTAAGTCCCTCTAAATAATTATTTTTACTTCTTAAAAATCTCTCTCTTATTTCCACCCTATGTTTAAACTCTACTTTAATTTTACCCCACTCCCTAACTATATTTTTAGAAGAAATTTCTATCTTCTCCAACAGCTCCTGAATAATTTCCACCCACTCCTTAAATTCCTCTCTTTTCAGCAGACAGGTAGGAAAGCACCAGTGTCTCATTTTTATTTCCCTACCCTGTGTTTTTATTTTAGTTATTATTGGCACATGATCTGAAATAGTTATTGGGTGTGAATCAAGATTTTCAATTAAATGTACATGTTCCTGTAAAAGGTAAATTCTGTCTAGCCTAGTCCAGTTTTTGTACCTTGGTGAATAATATGTAAATTAAGTCCAAACTCCTAGTACTGAATTCTCATCTTCTTTGCCAAATGTCTTCATAAATTTCTTCAAAACCTACCCTCATTTGTTACATTTTCTCTTCTGGGCACCCCAGACACACATTCACTGCTGCAAATCAAATTCTAGTCCCCACCTACAAGTAATGTTCCTTGCTGAAAGCAGATTATTTTTCCCAGAATTTTCTTAAGTTCTATTACAGCAGTTTTAGGTGGAATATAAATACATGCCAGTGTAATACTCCTTCGTTGCCAGTAGCCCCTTAGTACTACAAATCTGCCATTATTGTCTCTTTTCCTCTTCTATTACTATTGGAGTGCTCCTCTTGCAAATACAAGTACTCCTCTTTTCCTTTGTCCCAGATATTCCGCTGAATAACCATCCCAAAAACCTTTCTTTATCAAATTCACATGATCAGTTCTTTTCAAGTGTTTCTCCTATAACATAGCGATTTGCAGTCTAATGGTTCAGTATCTTTTTTTGTATTTATCTGTGAGACCATTGACATTTAAAGACATTACAGAAAGCATCACTGTGTTAAAAAAGTTATTATACCCACCTTTTGTGTGTACAGAATTTTTAAGTGCCTAGCTCCAACTTTAAGTGTCTAGTTCCACCTTTTGTGTTACATGTATACACTGTTGGGTGGTTGATCTTTTATATAGTTGTTTCCTGTCATATCAATTTGAGCCTATGTCACATATTACAAAACTTTGTTTTATTGAAAACATTCAAACAAAAAATTAGACTCACCCCAATGCCCCCTAAAACCTATTATCTTAATACTAACAAACAAAACTATGTCCATCTTCAAATATTGAAGTTTTACCCTCCTAATAGGAACAGCTGTCCCAGACTGACAGCCATACTCACAAAGTTGGGTTAACCTAAAGAAAGGTTAGCTATGCTAAGACACATGGTACAGCCTCTGCATCTATGTGCTGTTTTTTTTTTAATCTTTATAGCTCTTCCAGACAGGAAAACACTTGAATGCTTTCAGAAAACCATTATCTCCTAGCCATTTCTCTTTATCAAATTGTCTCCATGGAGACATGAGGACCAGATACTAAGTTGCTACTAAAAGCATACATTTATTCTTTATAATATTGTACATTTTTTTCACTTACTTGCTTTCTCTTAAAAGTTGTTACTAGATCAAGCAAAGGGCCTTATTCCAGTCATTCCGCTGTGCAAAAATGAGGAAAAAAGTACATCTGTTTTTCTTTTGTCATGCTGTTTTGACCAGACTTTTCTTCTTTTATACATTACAGTGTCTATATTTCATAAAACTGAACAAGGAGAAAAACAGGAGAAGGGAGATAAAGAAGAAAAAAAAAAACAGGAGCACCTGTTTACATTACTATCTCCATTATGCTTAAAATAGCTGACAAAATGTTACTTTACAGCAAGCAAAAAAAATCATGTAATATAAAAATGTTACTTTTAAGAAAAAAATATTTTACTAACAGTTGACTTTCTCCCTTCTCTTCCCCTCTCCTAAATATTTTTCCTAACAGTAAAGACATAATGTAGGGCATAAGCTTTAAGTCCCCTACAAGTTTAACAAAGTCAAAAAGTCCAATATTTCCAGATTTTCACAAATATAATTAATGTTTTGTAATCCCATATTTGTCAGTTTCCAAGTTACTGGTTTTATTCCTGTTCATCTCCATTGCCCAAATCTTGTCTCTGCTTCATTTCCAATGCACTCTCAATTCTTCTAGTCAATTCTTGTACTTTTCTTCCCTATCTCAAGCATTTTCCAGTGGAACATTGGAAAGGGTTTCACTGGCAAGGTCTCTCTGTGGTCTTTATTACCAGAAGAACAAGAAGCAGAATCTCCTTTAGTTTCACAGCTCACTTTTTGTTGGGCAAACTTTTGTGTTTCCTCCTTAGCATGCACTGCATCAAAATGATTTTGTCCCTCTGGGAAAGAATATTTTGAAGATAACTGGGTAGAGCAGTTTGAATCTCATGCCTGCTTTGTAACATTCCCTTTTTCTTCATTACGACCTCTGATTTTTGCAGTTTCATCACCTCATCTGAATATCTAAGAACAAGCTGTGATCCTCTCCAATAGTGCTAGGAAACACAGACATAACAACTAGCACTTTCATTCACTTTTATTAATGGTGAACTTCCTCAGAAACAACAAACTCCACCCTTTCACTTAATTTCTACTCCAATTAATCGCATGATTGATTACTTCATAAATCACTTTGTTTTTTAAAAAAAACATATGCTTTAAAAACATTATATAAATGTACACATGTACCTACCAAAATAAATATATAAATGTCATTAAAAAAAAAAAAAAAAAAAAAAAATATATATATATATATATATATAGATATAGATATAGATATAGATATAGATATATACACACACACACACACACACACATAAATATTTTTTTGCAAAATTAATGAAATCAGTATTTCATAGTCAACAAACGTTTGATATTAATGGCTTCATTCAAACCGGGCTTAGTATCTGCCCCAAAATGAAGTTGCCACAAAGATTCTTTACATTCCAATAAGGTTTTAAGATCCTCTGCATATGGTTGCCTAACATTATCTATTACAGAAAAAAACATATTTCTTAAAAGTAAGTCAAATTAAAGAATGCATTGCTAAAGCATTAACTTGTTCTTTTTTCTTTATTGCTAATAAGTGTTCACTAATCCTTTTTCTTAGATTTCCTGTCGTCATTCCACTATAATAACTTGGACATGATAGACACTGGGCAACATATACCACCATCTCACTGTTACATGTGAAATAACTCTTGCACCAATAGGTCTTTTTCTTATGCTTAAAGTAAACAGAGGAACAAGTGCCAATGTACCTGCATTGCCTGCAACTATTACAGGCATTGGTCCCTTTTGTTCTAATAAACCCACCTTCATTTTCACTCTTTGTATTTGTTCTGTTTTTCTTTGGTCATGCTGTTGTGACCAGACTTTTCTTCTTTTTTACATTATAGTGTCTATATTTCATAAAACTGAACAAGGAGAAAGACAGAAGAGAGAAGGAAAAAAAAACAGGAGCACCTGTTTACACTAGTATCTCCATTATGCTTAAAATAACTGACAAAATGTTACTTTACAGCAAATCACGTACTATAAAAATGTTACTTTTAAGAAAAAAATATTTTACTAACAGTTGACTTTCTTCCTTCTCTTCCCCTCTCCTAACAGTAAAGACATAATGTAGGGCATAAGCTTTAGAGCCCCCTACAAGTTTAACAAAGTCAAAAAGTCCAATGTTTCCAGATTTTCTTGTTCTTTCATATTTCACAAATATAATTAATACTTTGTAATCCCACATTTGTCAATTTCCAAGTTACTGGTTTTATTCCTGTTCATCTAAATTGCCCAAATCCTGTATCTGCTTCATTTCCAGTGCACTCTCAATTCTTCTAGTCAATTTTTGTGCTTTTCTTCCTCATCTCAAGCATTTTCCAATGGAACATTGGAAAAGGTTTCACTGGCAAAGTCTCTCTGTGGTCTTTATTACCAGAAGAACAAGAAGCAGAATCTCCTTTAGTTTCACAACTCACTTTTTGTTGGGCAGACTTTTTTGTTTCCTCCTTAGCATGTACTGCATCAAAAATGATTTTGTTCCTCCAGGAAAGAATATTTTGAAGATAGCTGGGTATAGCAGTTTGAATCTCATGCCTACTTTGTAACATTCCCTGAATAGTGAAATATAGTCCTCTTCTGCCTAGTGTACAGTGAGTAATCATTCTCCACAAAAGCACTCTGCTGTCTCTCACTTTTAATACTTTTTCCTTCTGCTATAGTTTTGTCAGAATCAACTCCTTTTGCTGGTAGGATTGCATCTTCACTATTAAAAGTCTAGGTTACTTTTTCATGACCATGTCTGGAGTATGCACATGATGCACCCTTTCAATTAACAACTCCTGCTGTAGAATACCAGTCCAGCTCCTTATTTTTGCTTTAATAAAATGAATAGTCTGTTCCTTCCAGCTTCTCTGATACAACAGAAAACCTCATGTTTTCCCTGCATGCTCTGTCCTCTAATTCTACCATTTTTGAAACATTCTTCTTGAGCAGTCTCGTGTTTGGCCAGCTTTTTCTTCATTACGACCTCTGATATTTGCAGTTTTATCACCTCATCTGAATATCTGTTTAATGCTTCTTCCATTTTTCTGGCCTTTTGCTTTTTGAGTTGAAATACTCCATCAATGCTTAGTTTATTTTATTTTAGTTTATTATTTTAATCAGGTCTGTGTGCAATTGTTTTATATTTTCCTCTAGGTTACTGGAAGTCAAATCTGGAGTCTGCACTGATTTTTGCTGAAGAGCTGCTGTACTTTTCCTAGTCAATGTTTTTTCCTCACCTTTTGTATCTGAATTTCTTTCACATCCTCTCTCTTTTTTCCTGGCATCCAGGCAGTGCACTTACTACCTAGTTACTGAAATTTACCCAGAAATATGTGTCCACCGGCTTTCTGTCCTGAGTTTCTGTTTTCACAATGGGAGAGCTGAAGTTAAGCAGTGATCAGTGTGCAGCCATCTTGAAAAACAATCAGTGAATCCCATTTTAGCAGGACCAGAAGTAAAAGCCAAAGTTGCTGCATCTATTTCCTCAAGATCCAAAGACGTCAGAGCTTTGTTTTGCTTCTCCACACAGAAAAATTAAATCTGTGTAACGCAAGTTTCCAGTACCTAGCTGGCAGATTCAGGCTTCTTTCAGCCAGCCTTTAAAAAAACAACATAGAATCCCTCGTCAGTATTCCATGTATTCTAAACTTAACATAACCCAAGTTCAAATATAGCTCACTATATAATAGTAAACATGGTAAACCCTTACTTCCATGATGCAGAGAGACCATGCTTTACATGAGCAAATAAATTGTCTAAAGATTTAACCAAATTCCATTTGAAGAAAAATTAGGTAAAGAAAATATAGCAACAGCTGTAAGAAATAGTTGCAAATAAAAATGATTCAATTATTTAAGTACCTTTTATGTTTTCTTTTTGCTGAGTGAAAGTAACTATTTTATTAAATTCCTGTTTTAAAGAAAGATGCAATTCTATGCTATAATAGACATTTTAGTTATAATGTACGACTGTTTGAGTAGTGCCTTTAGAACCCCAGCAGGAAGAGTGTGAATCAAGTTAATACCCCAAAACATGGTCTGTGATGCCACAACATTAACACTGGTGAGACTGATAGTTGTGGTTTAATAACAGTCATATACTGTCATCCACAAAGTGCCTGTTTCATTGAGTGGCGTTTTTAATTTGATTTTTTTAACATAACAGTATGATATGAATCTGTATAAGCTCTGCTGGTGGATCTAAGTATCTATCTCGAGGTAATGTGGTTTCTAACAAATATGGATACACCACCACAATTTGCATCTGGTCTAAATGACTGGTAAGCATAAAACCCCTCTTAAGCGAGGTGAAATTCTCCAGTGTGCCATGTGTGTGAGGCTATTTCTGAGTCGTAGTAATGCTTTTATACATACTGTATTGCTCACATGCACCTATACTGTGTACCAGCTGTTGCTTTAGTATACAATAACACTTTTATATTTTATTCTGAACTGGCCTACACAGTGTTAAATATACCAATGAACCTGGCCTGTAGTCTATGATTCTGTGGTGAAGAAGTTACTAATTCAGATTAATGACCAACATTTTCTTTTTTTGATTTTTATTTAAACCATAGTTTAAAAAGAGGCTCTAACCGTCTTTACATGCTGCAAGAATTTGTAGTGCTGATGGATAGTGTGTTTTTCTGTTTTACTGACTGCACATTTGCTATAAATATGTTCTTACCAGTTCAAATGTTGAAGTGAGATATGCTATAGTAATCAGATGTTAATGTAATGGTTGTTTTATCTGGGTCTATATTAGATGAACGAAAGTTCATCTTAGCAAACGCTTACATGAGTGAATATCCAGGTACTTGAAACTGCAATTGTGGTGGGCTGTGCCCTCACACCCCCCCCAATTATATATTCCAACTCCGAGATCGCACTACAGTGAGGAAAGGGCAAATATTCCCATCTTCACTGTACTGCGATCTCACAATTGCAGTTTCTCGTTCCACAATATTCGCTCATGTGAGTGTTCGCTAAGATGAACTTTCGTTCATCTAATATAGACCCGTTTTACCTTAACCTTCCATTCTGTTTGACTGGTTTGCACATGTGCACGGACTACAATATTTAATATTTTGATACTATGCAAATACACATTTACTTTGTACTATACCTATTTAAAAAAAAAAAAAACAAGTTTAGATGTAAAAACACAAACTATGCATTTACATGACTTCTGTGTTACATCATCAGATACTCCTTCAGTTTTCAAGGCTAAGAGAATAAAATAAGGAATTATTGAATAAACCACCTAAAATGTGTTTCAGAAAAGTCAAGTTACAGTCAGGGTTTAAGGTAACAATACCTGGATGAACAAGTTTCTCCTCCAGCTCAGTCTGTGATGTCACACTGTCCGACTTTGGGGCATGAATAATGAGGATGACCGAACCTGCACAGCTCAGCAAGCAGCCCATCTTTCCCAAAAGGTTAAGTCTTTCCTTCAAAACATATGAGGCCAGCATAGCTCTGGTGATGTCATATTGAAAATACAAAAACTTTTAAATTTTCCCTCTGCAAAATACTGTACAGATAGAAACATTACTAAATTGTGTCGATTTTCTAGAAGAGATTATTTAGACACAGAAGAAAATAACTGCACACAGTTTTATTCATACTCTGGTCACCCAATGGAGCACACACAACTTAGGCCTTAAAAAGGATAACAGCGAATGTACTGTACATATATATGCTGCTTTTTTACTCATTATTCAGGGAAATGGTTTCTTAGTTTAATATCTCATCTGAAGGATGGTACCTCAGCAATGAAGACAGCCCCCTTAATACTGCATTGCAGAGTTAGTACCAGAACCTGCTGTGGAGATAGATCAGAAGACTGTGATTTCTTTCTGGAATAAAGGGCGGTATTACCTTCTGAGCCACTGCCACCAATCATTTATGCAAAAGATTAAGCCCGCTAAATTACAGGGTGTAACAATAGGTTATGAACTAAGGCTTGACATATGTATAATATCTGCCTTAATTAAAATCAGTCAGAAACTAGGCCACCTTTATAACGGTATAACATTTTTCTTCCTAGTGCTAGAGAATTCTGTGCAGTTTGTTCATTTTTACTGCGACTTTAAACTTGGTGTAGTTATTCAAGACTTATAATCGCTTTCACTACATGAATACAAACAAGAATACCATAGGATATCCAGGTTCTACAGAGCACCATGGAAGAGTACAGTACAGCATAGCCCCAAACACATTTAACCAGAAGCGGTCTTCAAAACAGGAAAAATTGCTCAAAAGTTACTTTATGTGTCTAAAGGTCTGACAATCGCTCACATTCTAACTTGTCAAAAGCCTCTATCTGAGCTCCACAGCTTAAGCCAGTCCCTTGAATTTTAGAACAGATTTGGGGATACGTGCTACCCTAACTACACAGGTACTTTATGGCACAAACTTCCCTTCACGTCAAGGTTTGTATCAGGGAAATGAGCATTTAAATGTTCTATAATGGAACATTTCTCTAACCAATGGAACAACATGTAGTACGGCCTAAAATGCTGTACGACCTTTTACCTCAGTGTCTGCCTTTAATGCATTTTCTTACAGTTATTTAAACTACTCTGTGCTAAAGCTTTTATTCCCCAATTACTTATTTCTCCTTTTTTGTTGCAGCATAACTTTATATGATCCTAAGTTCTGAATATTACTTACTGTATTCAGCACAGCAGTTAAGTTATTATTTTACTTCAGTCAGGTGAATCACAACAGCTGAATGCAGACGTATTGTTTTTATAAGTTCATAAGTAAATACTAAGCGGACTACCCTTGTGAAGTATTTTAAGCCAAACCAATTTCCCTTTCAAAGGTGAGAATCAGGCCCTGTACTTTGTCTCTTTCATATAAATACCTTAACCATTATGCCAGCCCTCAACCCCTTGCTTAAATAATTTTGTCTAAACTGTGAATTAGCCTTGGATCAATTACTTTTTTTTTTTATTTACTTTATCAATGTTATGTCACAATGCATCTTATTCCTACAGTTGACAAGTTATCCTGTGAACTCAGCAATAACCAGAAACAAGGATGACAGGAACTCAGTTTTTACACATTTTTATTTTTTTTCGCACGTTTATTATTTTAAAATTGGTAGGCCTATGATTAAATCAACACCTTCCCACCTTAAGAACAATTATAGGGTGATTATTTCCACAGCATATTAATTATACTGATATAATAATTAGCATACAGCTTCCCATTAAAATGACTATAAATTAGAGCCTAAAAATTTGGCATCATGCTAATCATCAGCATGTAACTTTCCTTACCTCATACAGTAACACGTCCTGTTACTAAGTGACATAAGCACTTGAGATCAACTGCTTGAGTGACTGATTTCACTGATTACCTCTCAATCCCTAATCATCTACCTACAAACAAATATGGAGCAGGCAATGTGATCTTTGGGGACAGCTTTTCTCTTGCAAATATTTTTTTAATAAATATGAACAGGACATTTATCTGCGGGCAATGGTAATAGCACATACTGCTTACAGCAGTTTTCTAATAATTTTTTTTCCCTTCAGGGTTGGTTGAAGGGAAACATGTGAATAACAAATATAAAAATAGAATACTGTAACTATTACTTTTTTCACTGTCTTTGTGATCACAAATTGGCAGTTCTCCCCAAAAATGTCCATCTTTATCTGGGACTGAAAGCAAAGGGCAGTTACATGATCACTGTTAAAAGTGATATGGTTTATGGGGGACAGTGTGTGTGTGTGTGTGTGTGTGTGTCTTGAGAGTAATAAGTTTACAAATATATTTTACTATTGCTATTAAGTATTTTACATTCATCACAATCAAACATAAGAGGTGCGCACAGAACGACTAACTTTCTTTGTAATGGGGATTAGAGGCTGTGTATAAAACCCAATGGTAATCATATCATCACCATTAAATTACTGATAAAGGTTTCTGAGGGATGCAGACTATGTCTGAGAGCAACGACTTGAAATATGTTACTATGGCCATTCTGCTTTCCATTTACTTCATAATCAGACAAAGTCTGCACAAAAGTGTCTTTTTCGGTGGGAGATGGGCTGTGTGTGAAAGCAAAGTACAATTACAGGATCACTGCTAAATTATCACAGATGTGGTTTACTGGGGGTCTGTGCAACTGAGAGCAGTATAGTGAAGCACATCAATGTCACTATTACATTTACATGACATTTTCAACAATCAAAGAAAATTATCAGAAGGGTCACATCCTTGTGCACAGTACATATGTGAAAGCGGATGAAACAAATTTTTTTGTTGTATTTTAGAAACTCGATTAAGAGTTGGGGGTTGGTATAATGGTTAATGTGTTACCCTCACAGACACAGGGTTTGATTCTCAACTTTGGAAGGAAAAATTGACTTTAATGGCCCACAAAGGCAGCAAGCCTAGTACTTTTCTAAGAACCTATAAGATACAATCCAATTTTTGGTTTTCAGGTTATCACTGTATTACCACATTTCTACAACATCCCTAAATAAATGTGTTAAAATTAATTTCAAACCATACATGTACATCTTTACTTTTTGCCACACAGATGATAGCATGTGATACATAAAATTCATGACTATATTTTTCTTTTTTATAACCAAAGAAATAAAACCTCAATACAACTGAAATAACTCAGAAAAAGAAAAAGGTAACAACTACTCAAAACAGCTCCCAACACGCAACTGTTCTATTACCTTAGCAACTAAAACAACAACCTAGCTACTGTTTTACTTTCCAAAACATTTTATCAGAAAATGTCAGCATTTTCAGAAATATCATCATGCATTGATGGTCTTAACCAATAGTCTTATATGGTTACTAGAAAATGTTAGGCTGCCAAGTTGCATTATACTCTGCTTCCATTAGGTGTGAATGTGTAACTTTTGCATAACACAGCATAATTTAGGACATGTACAAAATATACATATTGTGTTACTTTATCAGAAGTAAAAATCCCAATACCTTGGTTCTTTTGCCAGTTCTCTCCAGTGAATTTCATCCCCCTCTTGCCTATTTTCTGTACCACTACTTGCAGTCATCCCTACTGAAAATCTCCCTCCTCAGTTCTTGTGTTGCTTAGTTCTTATAATACCTACTGCTACTGTATTAATATAGTATTTGGAATAACTGATATTGTTCTCCTCAAGGATCTGCATCCAGAATACCATTCTCTATTTCTTTAACTCCCCCACTGATTCACCATCATCCTTTTCCATGTTGCATAACCTAATACATTTATGTATATGAGCCTAACTATGTAGCGCTACAATATCCCTTCAAATAAAGTAATCCTAAACCACCTTGTTCTACTGAAAGGATCAGCTTATCCCACTTAACTCTTGCCCTCTTCCCCTCCCAGATATATCCCTTCTACTCTATTGTCTACAACTTCTCCTCTGGTTAATAAAAATATGCCTAACCCATATATCAAACTAAAGGAACTAAAATAATTTCACTATTTGTATTTTACTATCCATATCCATAAATAAGATCTTCCAGTTTCCCAGTTTTTGTATTTTTTTTTTAGTTTCTTTTACCACATCCTTAGTAGCCATAACAGAAGCCTCTTTAATCCATACTCCTAAATGCTTCATTGTATTGTGCCCCCATAAATAGTGGCATTGCTGAACCAATTTATATGTGGGTACATAATTTATGGCTATAGCCTGCGTTTTACCCTCATTCATTTTATATCCTGAAAAGACTTTAAACTGTCTCAAAATGTTCCACAACACTGAAATGCCCTTCTCTGGATTTATCAGGTACAAAATAATACCATCTGCAAATAAGACCAACTTTTCTCGATTACCATACCAATTATATCCTTGAATTTCTGATTCCCTTATTTTCTTTGCCAATGGCTCTAAATATAAAGCAAATAACAAATGGGGAAGAGGACACCCCTGCCTGGGTCCCATGTTCAAACACAAATTATCAGAGAGGAACCCTCCCACTTTAATTCTTGCTTACTATACTTCATACATCTTCCTAATTAACAGTGTTACTGTATCAGATAATGCATTGCCCTACTTATAAAATCCCAGCTTACTGTGATGAATGTTGCCCCTGCATCAAGACCTTACAACAGCAGCAGTATTTTTTTTAACATACTACTTCCCTCTGGATTGTAATTGTGCTATTAATAGTTAAATGTTTGCCTCCCCTCCATAAAACCATGCTGATCCATATCTATCAATTTCAGCAACGCCTTTGTCATTTTTTAGTTAATATAGACAAACACTTTGCAATCATGATTTAAAATTGAAATGGATGTATATTAATCTGGGTTTGATAAGTCTTTACTATTCTCTGGTAATACAGCCATGACAGTTTTCTTCCAAAATGTCAGTGCTTCCTCCGTTTTTAAAAAAAAAATATTGTTAAACAAAATATTCTGTATTGTTATCACTTTCTCTTTTTTCCTAACTTCCAAACTTTCCCAGGAATATCTTCTGTTCCTGTTGGCTTTCCTGAAGATTGATTATACATCACTATTTTTATCTCATCTTAACTGTTATTTGTTGAACCTCATCTATCTCTGACCTTAGAATAATTATTTCATAAATATTTCTATTTGTGCTCTTTCTTGACTTGCACATTTCTCTGCTTTATACAAATGTTCACAAAATTTTAAAAATATCTCTAGTACCTCTACAGGATTTCTGCTTATTTTTCTTATTATAGGCTCCCAAAGTTTGGCAACAACCATTTCTACTTTCTGTTGCCTAAGTAGTTGTGCTAAAAGTTTTGTGCTCTGGAATTATCATAAAATAAGTTGCTTAACAGCAAACATTCTAAACTTGTGCATATTATGCTGATACTCCCTTATTTTCTCTTTAACATTGCATTTGTGCCTCTTCCTGTTCTACGAGTTTCCCCTTATTCTGCAATAGTTTAACCTTTGTCATTAGAAATTCATACTACTTATTTAGCCATATATTTCTTTTTTATTTCTACTCTACTTTAAACTCCACTTTTGTTTTATCCTACTCACTAGGTATATAACCTCTGAAGATATTTCTATCTTCCCTAATAACGCTTGAATAATTTCCACTACCCATTCCTTAAATACCTCTCTTCTTAACAGGTAGGTGGGAATGCATCAGTGTCTCATTTTTACTTCATTACCCTGCATTTTTATCTTAGTTTTTACTGGTGGATGATTTGAACTAGTGGACGTGTGTCAAAGCTTCTAATTAAATGCACATGTTCCTGTGAAACAAAATTTCTGTATAGTCTAACCCAGTTACTGTAACTTGGAGAATAATATATAAATTCTATCCAAGTTCCTACTACTGAACTCATCTTCCATACCAAATATTTTCATAAATGCCTTAAGAAATCTGCCCTCTTTAGTTAATTTTCCCTTCTAGGTCCTTCTGATAAATCCTTACTGTTGGAAATCAAGTTCCAGTCCCCAACTATAAGTAATATTCCCTGCTGAAAGCTGAATATCTCTCCCAAAAATTTCTTAAACTCCACAATATTGATTTTTGGTTGAGTATAAATACATGATGGCATAATACTCCTCCCTTGCCAATAGCCCACTACTACAATAAATCTACCATAACCAATGTTTTTTCCTTCTTCTATCACTATTGGAGCCCCTCTAACAGTTAGTAAAATTACTCACCTTTTACATTGTCCCCAATATTCTGCTAAGTATCCATCCTGAAATCATTTCTTTGTCAAATTCACATTATTTCTTTCCAAACGTGTCTCCTCCAGCATTGCTATCTGCACTCTGCATTTCTTAATAATAATTCAATACTCTTTCCTTTTTATCTGTACGGCAATTTATATTCCAAGATAATATGGATATGTAGCCATTATGAGAAAAACCTATTGCTTGCACCTATTATACACATGACAATTTTTTATGTAAATATCCAATTTTTGACTGTCATGCACACACTGTTTGGCAGGCCAGTCATGTATACAGTTGTTTTTCTTCTCCATTTGAACCTGTATCACATTTTTCAAGATTTTTTATTTTACTGAAAACCGTCAAAAAAAAACAAAGTACATTTTCAGAACATCTCTATCCCCTACTAGCTTAGAACAAACACATAAAACTATGCATATCTTCAAAAAATGAAGTGTAACCCTCCAGATATGAACTGCCCTAAATCAACAGCTGCACCCACAGGCATCACCTTACCCAAAATTGAAGTTACCAATACTAAATCCCATGATGCACCCTATGCTCCCACTTGCTGTCTGTTCTCTTCTTATCTCTATTCCCCTCCCAGATGTGAAAAGCAGATTGCATGCATTCAGAAAACAGTTTTAGCCCTAAGAAAAAGTAAACTGGCTATCATTAAATACATTAGACTGGACATTGTTTTATTAAATGTAATAATGTATTAAGACTACTAGGGAGCATCTCCCATTTACTTCCCACAATTTCAAACTTTATTTTTTAATGAACTGCTTGCCACTTTGCATTTCCCTCAGCAAAGAATGCTCAGATCTCTCAAGATTAATTGCATGCACTACAGCTTGCTTACATCTACTAGTGGTCAGCAATAAATCTTTGTAAATTTCACTCAGAAGAGAATATACAACTGCCTTCAGTTGCAGACTTCTCGACTCTCGCAGAACATTTGCTAATGGAAAAAGACAAGCTAACATCTTTGCTGATATAAGAAAGTGAGCATTTTTCTTGGCTTTCATCATTTTGTCTTATTTTTCAATCCTACTTGCTTACAAAAACACCTACTAATAACTTAAGCCAGTGGCATTTATCTTCACATTCACATTCACTCTTGTAAAACTAAGACAAAATATCTCAATTCTACCTATAATATAATCCATGAACTTTTACACCCCCCCCACCTTCACCCAAGCAGCTCAAGATCGCAGCATATTAATACTAAACCTGCTTTTTTCCAGCCTTTCTTCTCGTTATACTGTAACACTTGTACTTAATACAACTAAAAAAAGTATTTGTTTACTTTAATACATACAACAGCACTGAAAAGACTCCCTCACATTTAAAATGTCCTTGATTACACACTACACAAAACTGCTTTACTATACACAACATGCAGTTTATATCATGAAATGCTCTATACAAATACTAAAAACAACATTTGTTTTACTTACACTTTTTCTCCTTTTAGTGTCATTCTAAACATCAACGACAAAGTGGGGTATATACTTTACAGTCCATCCGCAAGTTTAACAAAATTAACAAGTCTTTTTCAAACACTTTTTCTTGTAATGCCATATTTCACTGATGCGACTGATGCTTTACAGTCTCCAATTTATTCACTAATTTCAGTGTTGCTAGTCTTCTTCCTGTTCATCTACATCTTTCTCCATCAGATTCTGGTTCAATTCCAGGGTACTCATTCTTCTAGTTAACTCCTGTGTTTTATCTCTCCTTCCCAATATTTTCCTTTGGAACATTAGAAAAGGTTCCAGTGGTAAAGTCTCTCTATGAGCTTTAACATCAATAGAATGAAAAGCAGAGTCCCCTTCTGTTCCTTGGCTCACTTTTTGTTGGATAAAACTTTTCTATTTCCTCCTTAGCCTGTTCTGCATCCAAAAATGTATTTGATCCTTCAGGAAAAAATATTCTGAAGGCAGCTGGATAAAGAAGCTTGAATCTCACAACAGCCTCTTGATATTCCCAGATTGCTGGAAGAAATTTGCTTCCCTTCTGTCTCGTGTACAGTGAATAATAATTTTACACAAACATGTCACTGCTGTCTCCAGTTTTTAATACATTTTCATGTAATATACGTTAATGCATTTAACTTCATACATTTAGACCAACAACAGCACAGACTGGGACCAAAGGTGGAAGTCTCTCAACCTACATTAGCAACAAGCATACCTCCAGATTGATTAACTAGCATGATACCTTGGAGGTCATCTATGTGAAAGTCACCATAGATTAGGTCCCTCACCATATCATGAGTAGATACAGGTCATCATCTATGCTCCTAGAGTCTCAATTCTCACCTAAACCTACTAGAGGTGCTCACCTTCCAAATACCCTCTTCATGGTGGATTTTTAACTACTCCTCTACTGACTGGGAAATGTACACTGCCTCAGACTTAGGTTCATAGGTTGACACTAGGCTATCGGCCCCAGGGCCTGTACAAGCCTAGCCATAACAATTCCTTGACTATTTCTTCCCACAATATTTACTTCCCTGGACCCCATCCCCAGGATAAATTTCCTATCTCCCATCCAGTCATCAAGATTCCTTTTCAGAGGGCCAAAGAGGTGCTCTGCTTGACATGTATGGGCAGTGTATTCCAGAGTATGGGGAGTCTCTGGGTCATAAACTTATCCCTCCAGCATGTTTTATTCTTTGTGATGACAAGGTTTAGGTCCCTGGAGTGTGTGGCTCTGATGGATTGGGATTTCTTTAAGTGTAGCAAGTCCAACAGCTCTGGGTTTGACATGCCCTTGTATGTTAAGCAGAGATCACCTCTGAGTAGACGATATGTGACAGAGTACAGCTGGAGTTTTTTTTAGTTGGTCAACATAGGGCATCTGCTTTAGGCCTGTGATTCTTTTAGTGAGGTGTTTCTGCAGCCTTTCCAGTTGTTGCAGATGTCTTGTGAGGTACATATCAAATGGGGCGTTATACTCTATGATGGGTCTAATGAGGGATGAGTACAGTAGGACAATGACCTCCTTTTTTCTGGATGAAAAGTTTCCTGACTGTTGTGGTGATGTGGTTATCGAAGGTGAAACCACTGTCCACCTGTGTTCCTAAGTCTCTTATCACACTTTCGGTGTTTAGTGTACTGCCACCTATGTGGCAATTCATGGGTACATGGTTTTTCCCAAAGGTGATAACTATACACTTCTTGGCACTGAGCTTGAGCCCTTGACTCTGGCACCAAGCATCTGTTTCTGTAAGACCCTTTTGTAGAATATTCACATCAATTTGGGATTCAATTATGGCTCTCAGTTTGCAGTCATCTGCGAACTTTGTTAGCCAGAGTCCCTTAGTGTTGGCCTGTACTTCAGAGAAGTAGATGCCAAACAAGAGCAGTCCCAGGACTGAACCCTGAGGTACTCCACTTGTCTGGAGCTGGATTTGGAGTCGGCTACTTTTACAGTGTGGGTTCTGTCAGCAAGCCAGTTGGCAACCTGGGTGACATAGGGATTTATGCGCAGCTTAGTAAGTTTATCTATGATTCCAGAGATTGTGTCGAAGGTCTTGGCGAGGTCCAGATATTCTGTGTGGACTGCCCTACCCTCGTCCATGGCTCTGGAGATGGATTAGAAGTCAGTCAGTCAGGTTCAGGAGACACGATCGGCCATTCATGAACCCAAACTGGGTGGGGTCCAGTGTTTGAAGGTTGCCAATGTCTTTGTTTATAAGTTCCATGATAGCACATTCCATGGGCTTGTAAGACCAGGCTTGTCAGACTGATGGGACGGTAGATCCCAGGATCCAAGTTGGATCCCCCCTTGTGGAGTGGGATAACTGTAGTTGTGCATCACTCAGTGGGCATGAAGACTGAGGTGAGGCTATGATTAAACAAGACACTTAGGTGAGGTGCCAGTTAATTTTGTAGTTCATGTAGTACACAGCCCAGGATGTTGTCTGGTCCCATGGATGCTGTAGTCTTAGCTTTGGAGAGTGCATTTTTTACCTGTGTGGCCATAATTACTGGAATTTGGCAATCTTTTGGTATTGAGATAGGCCCTTTAGGGGTTGAGAGGGGGGTGAAGTTGGCACTGAATCGATCTGCCAGGATACTGGCAATGTCCTTGGGATTAGTACATTTCATGCAGTTCTATTGTAGCTCAGAGCAGATCTGAGAATTGCCATTTAGATTCTTGACAAAGCTAAAGAATGCCTTGTGATACAATGCTTCCTGGGCTTTTAACAACACAAAGACTCTGGAACACACAGTTTATGCTCGAAGCAGCAGATCAAACATACTGATCTGGTACTCCTCAACATAGGAGAGTGCTTTCTTGGGTCCCATCACCACCAGTTGCCTCCTCAATAGTCTAAAATACAACTTATCATGATCACTTGAGGCACACACTAACTACAGCCTTGAAATATGCTACATTCCAAGAGAATGGAGGACCACAACAGTAATTTCCCCTCCACAAGGGCAGACTATCAACCAAACCAGGAAACTACAGCTCCATCCATCACACAAGCCTAATATGTAAAGCCCTGGAACAAATCATCATTGAAATAGAGTTTGTACTTGTTGCTTATAGTTTCTCAGATCTCTGCTGAAACTGCTTTCCCCACCTCCCCCGATTTTCCGCCGTCTCTTCAGTTTTTTTACAGCTTGTGTGTTATCTACCTCAAGGATCACTTGCATAAAATTAGACCTGTTAGTAACAGCCTGCATTTCATTGCTGGAACCTGTGTTCTGAGACACTGCTTTTCAATCTATCTGCAAATATACAGAGCTGAGTATAATTTTTTTGGTTTTAGAGTTTGCACTTGTTGCTTATAGTTTTTCAGATCTCTGCTAAAACGGTTTGGTCCCACCCACCCTCCCTATTTCTGGCTTGTAGTTTAAATTTGGTGGCTTTTGCAGTTGCCCACCCCACTGTAGATTTGATCTGGGACACTCCCCCCAGGCCCATCCCTTTACCACATTCTACCTAATAAACTCTTTCTGCACTTGCTTTTAGTCCTTTTTAATTCAATTGCATTTTTTAAACTGTTTGGTCTAATATTGCTACACACTCAAGTGTGCTTGTTTGCACTGCATGTGAATTGTTTTTACTGCTGTTTTAGCTACTTTTCTGTAAAAAAAAAAAAAAAAATACTGTAAGCCTGTTCCTACCTTTCCTATAACTAGTGTTCCAGATACACATTTGCTGTATCCAGGACTGTATGTAAGCTTCTGAGCCCCCCCAAGCCTTTCTGTGTTGGAGGGAAGCCTTCTAGCTTATCAGTGGGAGTGGTAAGCACTAGGCAACCTGTCTACATACAATGAGTGGTTCTGGCCCAGAAATTGTAGTTACTGGCCGTTTGGGCAATCTTTTCCATCTCTTTCAACTTTCCGATTTGAAAGCCTGCATTTGCACTTGTTTCTGTCCTGTAACTCTAGTGCAGATACAGATTCTTAGTTTTAGCACTTAAATTTGCTTATTCGTGCTCAGCACTTGTTCAGAACTTGTAAGCACTAAATAAGCTACTAATTACTATAGCACTCAACCTTCCTCATTACCTAGAGGAAAACAGTTTTTGTACTTACTTTTCTCACTTGCTTAGACAAAAACAGCTCTTGTACTCACTTTCCTCACTTACCTAGAGGAAATAGTTTTTTATTCAGGCATGTCCAAGGGTCAGCTCCCAGTGTTCTCTCCTGTCTATCTGACGAATCCGGGCATCTTGAGGCAATGTAGAAATTGCTTCATGTACACAGACAGCCCTCTCCTTCTACCACTCAACACTACAACCTGTGAGAGATGCACTTATCTAGCCAAACTGGAGGTAAAGCTCTCTCCAACTAAGACTGGACTTGACAGTCAAGAGGAGAAGGTAAACATTTGCATCACACCACACTCATCACATAGTCTCACTAAATCTACACCACCAAAATCCACACATAGTAACACACAAAAACATTCACGGAGGCTCTCAATAATAATCTGTCTAGGCAAGAGACCTCCAAAGCAGAAACGCAAGCAACCTCCATCCCCCAACATAACCCAAATGACACATAGCCCACAGACTCAGTGTGCCACTCAACCACAGCCAATAAGGCAAAACAACGTACCCAACACACTAGTCATAGGTGACTCTGTAGTCAGGCACACTGATGTCCCACTCACCAGTCTAAACAAGGAGAAGGTTACTGTCAGCTGCCTGTCGGGTGCCAGGATCCGCCACATAACCCACGCACTCAGGTCACTCCACAACAACTACAAATATGACTCTGTCATTGTCCATGTTGGTGTGAATGACCTGAGACATACCTCCCTGGACTACATGAAAAGAGACATGGAAGAGCTCCCTGATCTTGTAGCCCAGGCAGGTATGACCCTAGCCCAGAGTAGCATTCTGCCATCACCCAGAATGATACCGCAGTACAAGGACAAAATGACTGACTTCAAAAATTAGCCAAGTTTCTGGTGTCATTCTAAGGGGATCCAGTATCGGTCTGCTTGGGATGACATGGTAGACAGACCACGATGCTTTGCCACAGATGGCCTGCACCTGTCACCCCTGGGATTCCAGATACTGGCTAAGGCTCTTGCCACCCCTATAGTGCCTTTTTTAGGCAAGGTTCAAAAGACAAATTCACCACCATAACAGGAACAGGCAAGCAAAAACTGAGGGTAATGCTATTCAATGCTAGAAGTCTAAATCTCAAAATGCACTCACTCGAGGCACTCCTTAAAATGGAAAACGACGTTATCTGTGCAGTGACTGCGACCTGGTTCAAGGCTCCAGAGAGCACCCCTGCACTACCAGGCTTTAACTCGTACCACACTTTTCGGCCATGTAACCTGGACCGAAAAGCCAAAGGCAGAGGTGTGTCCATATTCAATAAGGATATCCACACCTCCAGGCTAATTGCTCAGCATAATGCATCCGAGGTTATCCAAGTGCAACTAACTCTGGGCAAAACTGCAATCCAAATTGTAGCTTGCTACAGATCCCCCACCATGCCCCTAGGATTCCCACTCCTCTTTTCTTGATGTACTGGAAAATATTAGGGTTCAACCAAACACGCTAATAATGGGTGACTTCAACTACCCACCATTAACTGGGAAAACTACTCATGTACCAACTACTTAGCTCAACGCTTTCTGGAATTCATAAACTCCAATGTCCTGGATCAACTTATCCACACCCCCACCAGGTGCACCAATATCCTAGACCTAGTCATTACCAACATGAGTGATTGGTGTTCCACACCTGAAGTCAACTCCTTGTTGGTCTGATCCAACCATAAGCTAATCACCCTTGATATCCACATCCCGCTCCCACCCCCATTAAGGAAACCATGGCAAAAAATTTCTCCAAAGCCAACTTCTTGCTTCTTAAGACAGAAGTGGTGAACCTCATGACACCCATGCAGATGGATAATACAGTTAAAACTGCTGAATCCTACACAAATGCACTCTATAAGCACTTACACGAGTGCATGGATCATGCTATCCCAAACAGAACCAAGACACTATCCTTCAAAAAAGGAAGCCAATCTGGTGGTCCCCTGCCATAAACAAACTGTACAACAGATTGAAGAAAATGTTGCAAAAGAGACTACAATCCCATTAGTGGAGGAGCTCCCTGGTCAGCCTCAGTAAGAAGCTGAGATCCCTTATAAGATCCCCCAAAGCTAGCTACGAAAACAAAATCGCCACTAAAGGACAACCAAAAAGCATTCTATAGCTATGTCAAGAATTTCGATGGCAACACCCAGATCTGCTCTGAGTTACAGCACAACGGCACAAAAATTACAGAACCAACTGATACTGCCAACATCCTGGCAGATAGGTTCAGTGCTAACTTTACCTCCCTCACCCCCTAAAGGGCCCATATCTATACAGGAAGAATGCAGAGTCCCTGTAATCACAACTACGCAGGTAAAAGCTGCACTCTCTAAAGCCAAAAACACAGCATCCATGGGACCGGACAACATCCCAGACTGCGTTTTACATGAACTTCAGAATGAACTGGCTCCCCACTTAAGCACCATGTTCAATAATAGCCTTGCATCAGGCTTTGTGCCCACTGAATGGCGCACAGCAACAGTTATCCCACTCCACAAAGGGGGAGCCACCACTGATCCCGGGAACTATTGACCTATTAGCCTGACAAGCCTGGTCTGCAAGGCCATGGAACGTATCATCATGGAACTCAAACAAAGACATTGGTAACCTCAAAACTCTGGATCCCACCCAGTTTGGGTTTGTGAAAGGCAAACCATGCCTCCTGAACCTGATCAACTTCTTTGAGGCAGTCACCAAAGCCATAGATGAGTGTAAGGTGGTTCACACAGCCTATCTTGACCTCGCCAAGGCTTTTGACACCATCCCCCATTCTGGAGTTATAGCTAAACTCACTAAACTAGGTATAAATCCCTACATCACAAGATGGGTTGCCAACTGGCTTACTGACAGAACCCACACTGTAAAAGTTGCAGACTCCAAATCTGACCTCAAACCAGTGACAAGTGGAGTACCACAGGGTTCAGTTCTGGGACCTCTCCTGTTTGGTATCTACTTCTCTGAAGTACAGAAGGCCTCTGGCTAATGAAGTTTGCAGATGACTGAAAACTAGGAGCCATAGTAAAGTCCCCAAATGATGTGGACATCCTACAGAAGGACCTCGCTAAGACAAATGCCTGGTGTCAGAGCCATGGCCTCAAGCTAAATGCCAAAAAGTGCAGTGTCATCCCCTTTGGTAAAAACTCTGTACCCATGAACTACCACATAGGCAGCAACCTACTTAACATCGAATGTGTGATAAGAGACCTTGGGACCCAGGTGGACAGTAGTCTCTCCTTTGATAGTCACATTGCCACAGTAGTCAGGAAGTCCTACGTGGCACACATCATAAAAGGGTTCTCATCCAGGAAAAAAGAGGTCATTGTTCCCCTCTACTCGACACTCAGACCCATTATAGAGTACAACGCCCCTTATGGAATGTACCTCACAAGACATCTGCAGCAGCTGGAAAGGCCACAGACGTACCTCACAAAAAGGATTACTGGCCTCAAACAAATGCCCTACATTGGCAGTCTCAAAAAACTCCAGCTTTACTCCGTAGCATATCACCTACTCCAGGGTGATCTCTGCCCAACATATAAAGCTATGTCAAACCCAGAGCTGTTGGACATGCTACAACTAAAGAAATCCCAATCCCTCAGAGCTACATGCTGTAGGACCTAAACTTTGTCACCACAATAAACAGGACATGCTGGAGGGATAGATTCCTGTCCCAGAGACTTCCCAAACTCTGGAACAGGCTACCCATCTATGTCAAGCAAAGTTCATTAGCACTCTTCAAGAAAAATCTTGATGAATGGATGGGAAATAGGAAATACACCCCGGGATCACTTCTGTGTCGCTGCTCGACGGTGGCACAGGAAAATAACTTTCTTGGTACATGCCCCTTTTGGCAAGTATCTTACCAGACACTTGCAACAGTTGCAACATCAACAAAGGTTTCTCAACGGGCATAAATACATAAAAGGCATAAATACCCTGTCCTACACTGATCACATAAAGGTTCTGTGTTTATATTCAGCCTCTCACAGGCTGCTGAGAGAGTGTCTTTGCCTGGCTTACAGGGCTTCCTCATACCCAGTCCTGATGGATCTGTTGCACATAAGCAACAAAAACAGCACCAGAAACACTAGATCAAGGGATATGAACGTCACTTGTGACAAACAGAACATGCTGGAGAGACCAATGTATGTTCCAAAGGACCACACACACTAAGGAACAAGCTTCTCCATCCATGTGTAAAAAAAAGAGAGAGTTCAACCCCAGCCCTATTCAAATCAAACCTTGACAATTAGATGGGAAATTGTAAATTTACCCCCAGTCTGCCCCCCCCCCATTTCCATTATGGACAGAAGCCATTAGTAAGAAAAGTATTATCCCAACACCCCCTCCTCTACAGATCTTTAGTTACCTCCCTATTGACATGTCCCTGTATAAAAGAACCTGCCTTCCATTCCATGTAGACAGCTATGATACTCTGGACCTAAATTTGGAGGGCACAGCTAGGCTTGTAAAGGCCCTAGTGGTTATTAGACTAGTAACAACATATGAACCTATAATACTTTTCCCTTCTGCCACAGTTTTATCAGCATCAACTCTTTTTGCCGTTATAATCGCATCTTTACTAATACAGGTCATGGCTGCTTTCTCGTGGCTAGGTTTGGATCATACACTTAGTGTGCCCTTTCAGTTAACAAATCCTGCTGTGACATACCAGTTCATTGCTTATTTATGCTTTCAAAGGTTCATAGGTTGGTACTAGGCTATCAGCCCTAGGGCCTATACAAGCCTAGCCATAACAATTCCCTGGCTATTTCTTCCCATATTATTTACTTTCCTGGACCCCTGTCTAGCAGGGCGACTGACGTGATCCCTGGGGTGAATTTCCTTTCTCCCATCCAATCGTCAAGGTTCCTCTTGAAGAGGTCCAAAGAGGCACTCTGCTTGACATGTATGGGCAATCTATTCCAGAGTCTGGGGAGTCTCTGGGTCAGGAACCTATCCCTCCAACATGTTTTGTTTATTGTGATGACAAGGTTTAGATCCCTGGAGCGTGTAGCTCTGAGGGATTGGGATTTCTTTAACTGTAGCATGTCCAACAGCTCTGGGTTTGACATGGCCTTGTATGTTGAGCAGAGATCGCCTCTGAGTAGACGATATGCGACAGAGTATAGCTGGAGTTTTTTAAGGCCAATAATAAATAGTCTGTTCTTACAGTTTCTCTGATACAGCAGAAAATCCCAGATCTCTCAACTGTGCCAATTTTTGAAACCGCTCATCTTGAGAAGTTTCATACTCATCCAGCCTTTTCTTAAAGTCATTCTCTGATTTTTGCAATTTTATCAGTTCATCTGAATAGCTAGTTAAAGCTTCTTCTATTTTTTTCTGTTTTTTATTTGAGCTGATATACTCCTTCAGTGTTTTATTTATTTTAATCATCTGGTCATATTTGGTGTCAAACAGCAATGAAATCCTTAAGGAGAGAATAAAAGCCTTTGTTACATTTTGTATAGGTGTGTCTTTTTTAATATCTTACATCCTGTAAAATTGCTATGAGCTTTAAAAAGAGGAAGAGTCCTATGGCTTTTTTATACAGAGGTACCAAATGCAGGGGTTTGCATTGGTCCTTTACGGTCACAGTCTGGTATTTTGCATTATGTTCAGTTTTCACTGAGAATCTTTAACTTCTGCTTGAATGTAGAATACAGCACTGGTCCAAAACATATCTTTGTCTGATAATACGAGATATTCCTCTAGAATTTAGTTGTAACATGTCTTGGTTAAAATTCCTTTG
Source organism: Protopterus annectens (assembly GCF_019279795.1). NCBI lineage: Eukaryota > Metazoa > Chordata > Ceratodontiformes > Protopteridae > Protopterus > Protopterus annectens. The sequence goes on along the minus strand of NC_056735.1, from coordinate 4,905,008 downwards.
CCTGAAGCAACCAAACTGATACCAAATGCAGTGCTGAGATGTAATAAAGTCTTTAAGGGTAGAATATCACTTTTGCTTGCATTTTTGCAGCTATACGTCCTGTTGAGAAATGTCTGAAAGCTTTATGAGGAAGTCTCAAGGGAGGTTGGCATATCATATTTTATGTGTCGCTGACAAATGCACTTTTTTTTTTATTTATTTCCATGCTAGGTAAGTGAACTAGTTGACTGTTTTCATCCATAACCAAGACCCAAAGGGCATAAATAAATGCATATGGCAAAATAATATAGACAATGCAACAGTTACCAATAAAAATGGACTAAAAGTTGTCTACAGTATGTACAGGTAATTCTATAGATACATTTAACACCACTCTCAAGCAATGTAACTGGGAGCCTCTCAAATACCTATGTTGAGAAGTAGCCATTTCCTATTTAGAAAACTTTAACCATCCTAAATCAACAAGCCTTGCCAAGACATAAAAGAGTAAAATTAAATACTGTCCACTGGTTAACTTGTCAGACCAAAACACTTATAAAAGAAAGGGACAAAACCTGGAAATAACAACACAAAACAGAAACAAAGCAAATCTTGAAACAAGTGTGTGTCTTACAAACCATACCAAGAGACATGTTGTCAATGATAAAATGTTTTCTCCTCTAACAGACACACACACACAAAATTAAGCAGCTCTGGCAAAACAACCCCCCTCATAAATCCTGAATAAAACTCACTCTGAACTGCTTTCCATCTGAACCTAACAAATTAACAGCAGATAAATTTAACAGCCACTTCATTGCGCCTCCCTCAGCTCCCCTAACACTAATCCAAACTTGCTCCCTTCACAAACCAGTAACCAAACTCCACAACTCAACTCACCAAAAAACATTCCAACCACTGCCATAAAAAAAAATTCAAAATCTTAAACATACCTCTTTAGCACCACACAACTTGCCAGTTGACTATTATAGCACAGCTGCAACAGTATAACCTGACCAGTGTCTACCCTCAATAAATCCTGAACAAAAACACATTCCTGCCATATGGGAAGCCTCCTTAATTCCTCTCTACAAAGGTGGCATTATCCAATGAGCTGTCAATCACCCCATAGCAATCCTCCTCCATTCTCCAAAATACTTAAAATGTATTCATCAACAACTTCAAACCTTTCTACTTGAAAACAAGATACTCTTACCTACTCAACATGGATTTCAACTCCAACGCAGTACTGAAACAGCCCTATTACATTACCCTGATACCATTAATGAAAGCAGAAACTCAGGCCACATTGTCTCCACTCTTTTTCTTGATAAGTCAAAAGCCTTCAATACAGTGTCACACTAACTTCTTCTGTATAGGCTCCATCATATTGGCCTAGCACATCCCACTAATTAGTTGGTTTACTAGCTACCTAAGCAACTGCACCTAGACTGTAAAATGAAGGGATTCTTACTCCACTCCACATTCTTTCCAGTACCTACAGGGGTCCCCCAATACACCAGACATAGACCAATTCTTTTCAGCATCTTCATCAACTGGCATACACAAAGAATCAAAACTTGCTAAAAATCATACAATATGCAGAAGACTCTACCCTAGTCTATGCAGCCCCTAATATATCCACCCTACAACCCTCACAGAGGAAGCTTTCATTTCTGCTGAGAACTGGATAAGAAAATCCCGAATGCATCTAAACCCAAAGAAAAGCAAATTACTTTTATTTTTGGGGAAAAATAATAATAATCTCAATATTCTCACCTCAAGCACTAAAACTAAACAAGTAACCAACTTTAAATTACTAGACATTGCCATCGACAACAAGTTAAAGTCTGATCTCCACATAGACTCTGTAGTCAAAAAACTCACAGTAAGCTAGGTTCACCATACAGAGCAAAACACTTAAACTATCATAGTAAGAAACTAGAAGCCGTGTCCCTTCCCCTTCCTCACCCTCAGATATGTCTCAGCAATATTTGCAAATGTTCACTTCTCCACCAAATGAACTAGAACAGTGTTACAATAAAATTAGTAAATGCGCATGCAGTTTCCCAGACTGCACACATCACTGCTCAGTCATAAGCATCTGTAACTTGCTTGAACTTTTAGTTTACATCTCTCTTACCCAATTACTCAGGGCACACAAGATATTAAATCACCGGCTAAATATCCCCTCTCTGGACAGCCCTATCAACTGGCATGTGAATAACCGAAACATATACTACAAGGCAATAAACATAGCTGAAGCCAGCAAATCTAAAGACTAGTACAGAGGGACACTATTCTCAATTAGCATCTCTAAAGCATGGAACCATCGGACTTTTCAGCAATCTGGAGCAATTCAAAACTGAATTGAAAGTTTACCTCAGCATAAGCTATATGCAATTGCATTGTAACTCCAGGTTGACTGTTTTCTATCTGCTTCTGCTCTCCCTACCAACACTCACCCTTTGTATCCCTTCACTGCTGTCTTATATACACTTCCTCTTGCCTTCCTTTTCTTTCTCCACCAGGCCTAATGGTTAAGGTGTTTGCCTTACAAACACAAGGTGCAGGGTTTGAGCCTCACAGGGGATAATTGGCTAGGCTTAAAATGGCTCGCAAGGGCAGTTAGCTTAATACTAAATGTATGAATCTATGAATCATTAATATTTTAATATTTCCTACTACACATTAAATGCTCATTAACCACAGACACAGATCCTATAACATATTCATGCTTAATACAATAAAGGTGCATGCAAGTAACTAGTCCTCTCCCTGTAAGATGTCTGAAAATTGTTACACTGTAAAAATAATCTGCATTCCCATTATAAATGCTTAAATCTTGTTTCACTGTATAAATATTTTATATTCTTTTGAATTATGCAAATTGTAATGCATTTATGTTTTGTACTGCATCAATTGTTTATGTTAATAGAGCTTTTCTCCCCAGGCCTCTGCTGAAAATGGGCTACCAGTCACAGTTGGACTTTCCCAATAAACAAAAGCAAATAAATAAATATAATATGTGAAGTTAATTCTAGTACCTACACCACACTCAATTTTAGGGAATAATTTAAAGCATTAGTGGCAAAGAAAAATGACTAATGGATGAGATGCTAAGCTGAAACAAGAGAGTTTAGGAGACAGAAAGCAAGGGCTGAATATTTTTATTTATTTATTCTCTGGTGAATGGGTTAGTCCTGCTCGGCTAGTGGCCTGTTTTGAGAGAAAACCTGAAAATGCAGGCTATAAAGTCTGAGGGAGCAAACTAACTCCCATCCTGATGACAATAACATGACAAGCCTGTTCCTGCCACGCACTCCTTACTCGTGAAGGACAATTCCCTGAATCAATTAATTAGCCTTTAAATGCAACACTGAAAAGCTACCCCCCCCCAAAACACACACTATCCAGAGAAGCTAAAAAATAAGCATCAGGGGTGCAAACAAAGCCAACCACATGGCATATAACAGGAACAAAAATTACTGTAGTAAAGGAACTAACCTGCCATTTTAAACAGATTAGATAAACATGCAGGATATGAATGTCGCTGTCATTCTAAGTCAGGCTACTATGTCAGATATGAATACCTTTACTGAGCAAACACTGTTAAACCCAAGCTGTAGCAGCTCTCAACCAAAACCCTTTCCTGACCTGTCCTCATCTGCAACAGCCAACAATGTCACTACCAATTTCCTCAAGCCGTAACTACATTAATTAGCCAAAACACCACCTACAACCCTTACAGGGATCAAAACTCTTCTAAAATCTGTTCTCCTTTAAAACAGTTCCAAACTCTACTATAAAGAGCTATTCTTCTGAAACTAAAATCCACAACTCTGGCTGTGGACAACCTCCTGCCAGAATATCTAAAGATGACAGCTGGCGCCATTTCCTTTCCAGTATCTATATTCATGAACAGATCCATACAGGAATGTCAAGTCCCTACCATGTGGAAAAAGGCATTTATACTTTGTCTACATAAAGGGGGACAAACACACAACTATTTCAGTTAAGGGCGTATCACCATAGTTTCTCCTATATCTAAAAACCTTGAAAGGTGTATTTACACACAGCTACTAAACTATATGACCACTAACAATCTACTCTCCAATTCACAACACGGTTTTTGTCCTTACCACAGCTCTATTCAAAATTTCAGATAAAGTGAACAAAAACAGAAATAAAGGAAACTAGCATCCACCGTCTTCTTTGACTTGTCAAAAGCATTTGACACCATCATCCCTTCTTGCTAAACTACCATGAAAGTTGTCTCCTCTGGGGCTGTCATATAACTCTCTCCCTCTCCTGGCTCAGTAGTTGTCTTACTGACAGATACCAGTAAAATGACAAAATGTTTATTCATCTTTCAGACCCATTAACACAAGGGTATCACAAAGCATTACACTCAGATCTCCGTTTATTATTTTTATAAATGACCTGCACTCTGCTGCCTAACATGCTAATTTAATCTAATATGCCAACTCCACAATGATCTATCAAAACTATCATTATAAAGCCTTGCAACAAATACAGTGGCTGGAACTCTGCCATCAACTACAATACTTACAGCCTAACAGTGTATAATATTCTACACTACCTTGACAGATACCTCTCTCCAAGACATGATACAAGCCTAGTCTGCTCTAAAAATAACAGACTACTCACAATCACAAAACTCAGCTGGAAATGCCTTTACTCAGATTATGTCTCTGGAATGCCTTCCACCTTAACTCAGATTGATAACATGCACAGTTTCAAAAATAACCTAAAGCAGTTCCTAAAAAAACTTGGTTATGCCCAAGACTTTCATCCACGTGATATAACTACCATATTTTAGCTTATTGTTCCCCTTTCCCCAAACCAAGTCATTTGGCTAGACAGGTACTGTCATTTTCCCCTTATTCACTCCCTGTTTTCCCTCTATCTTTCTTTTCTCTACCCAACTGACTCACATCCTATGCACAACTGATTGTGTTCTGTGTATGTCCTTTCACATAGTTATTTACTGATTTGTGTAACATTTCTCGCCTGTTACATTTTATTTGTACTTTTTTCTTGTTTTACTTTAATTATGATTGTATTATTATATTATATTGTCAGCATGGGGCTTTTCTCATGGGCCTTTGCTGAAAAGGGGTTGTTCTGGCCAGTTTGACTTTCCCAGTAAACAAAAAAAAATAAATAAAACGCAATGTAAAATTGAATCAAACCAACCATTATAAGCTTTATAACATTTCTAGATAATCATTCAGCCATTTTACCCTGGTGGATGGATGCCAGGCCATCAGTGTAGCTTTGATTGAACAGGTTAAAAATCTATTTCTACCATGAACAAAGAAACTCGCATACTTGTTTGCAAATAGCAATGCTTATTGATACAATAAAACTGATAAAAATGTTGCCAAACATAGGAAACAAAAACTTCAATCATTCATAACAGCTTCTTAATGATGCCAAGAATAAATTTTGTCCACGTCCCCAAACTCTGAAATGTGCAATTAGCAAGACAAAGAACTGAAAAGGAACCTCTTCCCAGAACTCCAGAAAACGTCCACTCCCAAACCCCCTACCAGGACAGCCAGTATTAGAACTAGAGGACCATAATCCCTATGGGATAAAAGGGATGATTTCCAGAGTACCTCATCTTTACACCAGATATACTCTAAAAGTGACAACTTCAGAATGGTTAGTGGAGCATTTCTGAATAACCTCAAACATGTTTCACTTACAGAGATGAGACTTAAGACAGTACAACCCAACAGTATGCTAAGGCTCTGGACTACCACAAAAATGTGCAAGAGCTGCCTTGTGCATCCTGCCCAATAAAGCACCAGAATACCGTTGCAAGTCGCCTCCTTACTGGATCCAAATAGGATAATCCTGTAAGCTACATGCCATACTGAACTTAAGCAGGCCCCCCCCCCAACCATGATTCTCTTTTGATAGCGATAAGACAACTACTGAAAAAAGAAGACTCTACCTGGGTCTAAAGACGAATATAGACCTGTCCAAGACAACAAAACCTCAAAGCGATAACATACAAGGTCTGTAACTTAGAGAGGACAAGAAAGATTCCGCAAAAAATAAGACAGTACAACACCCGAGGTTACAAATGTGCCAAGAAACAAGACAGTACAACACCCGAGGTTACAAATGTGCCAAGAAACAAGACAGTACAACACCCGAGGTTACAAATGTGCCAAGAAACAAGACAGTACAACACCCGAGGTTACAAATGTGCCAAGACACCCTGAAAGATGTGGCAGCTAATCACACCCAGAAGTAGTAGTCAGATCTAAATGGGGGCCGAACTTTGCTCAAGTCTAGACCTCCTAAGTCCCCCGGGTGCTTTGCAATGAAATGAAATGAATAAACAGCAAGGGGAGATTACAAGCTTCAGGCTAAAAAAGGGCAACCACTGAGCAAGAGACAGAAAGGGACCTTCAAAATACAGCAGCCTTAAAGGACTGAAAAAGAGGATAGTTCTTCCTTGTGTAACCGAATCCCCCCCCTCCCTCCAGGAGGTTCATGCAAGACAAGCTATTTCTAGTCCTCCCATAAGGTGTACAGAGTTACACTCTTTCCAGGTTGCAGTCACCAGTGCCAGAATCTTAAACTCTGAAGACTGAAGGACCTTAAAAGGCAACCCATCATATGTGGGAAGATGCACAGCCAAAGTAAACTGGAATGAAATGCAGCAACCACCACCTGAAAAGATGGTGTAAATACATTTCAGGGAGAATCACATTCCGGCTTTCTCTTGGATGAATGGGACTCAGAAGGATCCTTAAAAAGAGGAAGGACACTAAAGCACAGAACCAAACCCATCTGACCACAGTGAGGAAGGAGTGCACTACATTGGGCAGCCTCGACTAGTCCAGAGGCAGTCGAATCTGGACCTGCTCCAACAGTTCTACCACAATGCTGGAACCCGTAGAGAAAGTGATAGAGGAGAAATAGGGCCATCAGATGAGAGGTATCCAAAAAGTTCCAAGCCCTAATTCTGCTGATCCTTACCAGATGGCCCTCTCAGTATGGTGAACCAAGACAGCCCCCACCAATGCCAAGCCAATTCAGACTAGATTAGACACCAAGCAAGCAAGAAGACCAACAGAAAGTACCTCCAGGAGTTCTAGCCAGCAAAGAGGAGGTGACTTGCAACAGATACTTTCCCTTGCAACTAGGGAATAATGAGGCTTCTCTTTTTAGGAAGCACAAACAGCAGAGGGCAAGATAGCATTCTACTCTAAGAAAAGAGAGTTTGCCACCTCACAAGGAAGACACTGACCAAACAGCACTCCCTCTATGAAAGAAGCATCCCAAATAAAGCAGCTGAAAAGATGTAGGTAGGAGCTAGGACAGATCTTCTCTGAGCCCACACTACAGGAGGTCTTTAAACTTTTCCAACTAGAGCCACCAAAGAGAGCTGAAATTTGTATATATGTGATGTACACTTGTACACTTGTAAGCAATAAGTTCACGTATGGCACAGCAATACAACTTCTTATCACACTTGTTTCAAGCTCTAGACTCTACATCAGATGGAATGACAGAACCAGACAGTGGTCTTTCTGGGAACATCAGTGCCTCACTGACATGACAGATAAGTCAGCCTTGTGACACTTTGGTAATAATTCAGTCCAATCAGCCAAGAGCTGATTTGGAATCTACCTTCTAAGGGCTGCAGAAACAGAGTGAAGATGACTTTAAGCTTCTAAGATAATAAGTGCAAAGAATGGCTCCGGGGGATAACCAAGATGCATCTTAGGGCAGGAAACCAAAACAAGCAAGACCTCATGAGATGCAAGGATTCATCATAGAGCAGACCACCAAAACAGAGGTTGAACTACCAAGGATATCCAATACCTTACAATACCAATGACAAGCCCCTCAGTGCCAAAAGACTTCCTCCCCCATGGTAGCTAAGTGGCAGGCAGCTTGCTGTCCTCCAGCAGTTTCAAGCCAAAGATCATACAAGGGATTGCCTAGGACTGCAATAAGTTTGTACTAAGTGCGTAGCAGAATAAGGCCCATGAATAACCGTGCACACTGCAGGCAAAGCTTGACAAGGGCAGGCCTCTGCCATTTCTGGCACTTGCACCACACCAAACTCCCTGAGGGTAAAATATGACTCAAGCTTCTACCAAAAAAAAATCAAACAAATGTCTGATTTATCATGTTTAGGCCATGACTCCTGGTGAAGGCTCAACCAATGGCTCCTCCTCAAGAAGGACTGATCAATCTTGCTGGGGATAGGGTAAAGTCCACCAAGACAAATCCTCAGTCATGTGTGATCTCATTCAATAAAATGAGACTCAGTCAGTGAATGTGGGACTCAGGGCTGTTGGTCCACAAAATCATGCTGAATGGATCTAGTGATGCCTATGTAATATGGGAAAACAATGAATGCACCTCATGATGTGTTCCTCAGTGAAGGCATCAGAAGTGTGCATCTTCCATGCATTTAGTCACAGCCAAGTTGAGGGACTGAAACAAAATCCAGTTCATGCTTAATGGGGATGGTCCCCATCCCTGCAAGGACCAGAAGGTTGTACAAAATATGAACTTATCTCGAGGCACCAGAAATTCCTCTAAATGAAGTCCAAGGTGAAAAAACATCATAATTATCATACCATATACTTACAAATATTGCTGTGTCTGTATTTGAACACCTCTAAAATCAAATTACTTTGTTTTGGAAAGAGGCTGTTTGCAGAATCATTGCCTCTCTGCACAAAAACATTACGTTCTTATGTAACGCATTGCTCACATCAGATGACTTGTGCTTTCTTTCTCAACTCTAAACAGACATGAGACATCCTGAAAGATACCATTAATCTCTATTGGCCTAATCAGAAAGGAGACTGGTGAGCACATCTGTCACCTAACTCAAATGTGTGGCTAAGGCTATGTTTTGGGAATGGTTTGAGGGGAAAAACATGCAAAGGGATAACTGACAGGACTATGGACAGCACCAACAAAGGTCAAAGATTATCAAAAAAGAAGCCGAGGCTAATACCACCTGCCCGTACCTCAGGTCTGAAGCCCTAATCCTAGCCATCGGGATTGAAGTCCAGTTCAACGAGTCCAACTTGGTCCAGACCACAAATAATGGAAGGCTGACATTGTCAACTCTGTTACCAGGGCAAAAAAATCAGCTCCAACACCAATTCCTAGCAAGAAACCTTCAACCCTACAGTCCTAGATGTCAAAAGCATTGACATCTTTTCCATCACAGATGGACAGGTCGATGTTCATGGTGCTGACCCCCACAGGCAGTCTGCTGAATCTGATGAATCCACTGAGATAGGAACTGACATCTGTAGGTGTACACCTGGCCTTAAGGGGACTGGAGACAGTAAAGGATAAAGTGAGGAAAGTGAAGCCACAGGGAAGGTAGGTAAAACCAAGGAGCCTCTATCCACCTCAAAAACAAAAACAATGGGGGAGGCCTTTGGACAGAATTTTCCAAACAGCCACATGGATAACCTGCACAATTGCCTCCACCACCTTATTGCAATTAATTGTCTAGATTAGAACATTGTGTTGTGACCCAAATGGTTTGGAGTAGGATGGTACAAAAGAAGAAAATGGTTATGGATTTCTGGGTCCACTTTGTAATTTCGAAATACTGAAATCCCAAATTTCAGTATTTTGAAATTATAAAGCCGAAAACTCAAAGTTCCAAAACTGGCAGAAGTGCGAAATTCAAAATCCCGATGCAGAGGTGTTGAACTTCCATTTCCGCTGGTGCGCTGTATGGATGGTTGAATTTAGGTAAGTTTGTGTGTGTAAATGTGTTGGTTAGGGGCTTTAGTGTGTGTGTGTGTGTGTGTGTGTGTGTGTGTGTGTGTGTGTGTGTGACTGTAAGGTGTGTGTGTGTAAGTTTCATTTGTGTTTCTGTCTGTGCGATCTTTGAGTTAGAATATATAAGTAGGGGGATGTGGGGGCACACTATAGTGTAGATGCATTTATTTGATTGTGTCGGGGAGGTTTGTGTGTTTGTTTACATGTGTACTGTATGTGCAGTGTAGTTTTGGCGTTTTGAATTTTGCAATTGTGCATTTTGGGAATTGTGTGTTGTGCTTGAGTTTTCGGCTTTGTAATTTTGAAATACTGAAATTTGGGATTTCAGTATTTCGAAATTACAAAGTGGACCCAGATTTCCACATCCAACAAGGACAGCAAGACATACACTACACTGTCTTCCTCTGCTTCACTGGAGAGGGCTCTCATAGAAAAAGATGTCCCTACCCTGAGACATTTTAACTTCAGCTCTTGTTAGTTTTCAATCCAGAGTACGCCAAATACTAGCCTGCTGTTCACTTTAAAGTATTATCTGGTCTGGGCTTTCTTTTATGCTCCATAACCTTACCAGTGTGTCTGTCTCGGTCAGAAATAAATTCATTTCTGGGTGTTTGCAGTGTCGATCTTAACTTTCCCAAGGAATGCTCGCCATCAGGCCTAAAGCAACAGACCCTGAGGCAGCACATAAGGGCACAAGCCTGACTGTCACTCAACAGAATATATTCTTCCTGTCCCTGACTCTTCTGATATTGAAGTTATGTTGCAATAAACACTGAAGACTGTTTTTACTGGGACAGACCACACAATGACCAATTGTCCTGGGAACACATTTTATGATCTAACTTACACTTTTTGAAAGATTTGACCATTTTTTCAATAGCAGATCTGAAAAACTGCCTGAAATGATCAAAAACCACAAAACATCAATATGCCATATCTGCAGCAACAACAGACAAATCACCAAAAAGAGCAAGCAACATACAAATAACTGCTTGTTACAACTCACTACAACCAGCACCATCCCCAAAAAGCAGCCCTACAGTCAGACTTAATACTTTGAGCTAAAAATGCAGTTGGAAAACAAGTTGGTTGTCAACTAAGCCAAGCAAAGAAAGGCCCTCATGTCTGCAGTACTTTCTGTGCATCAAGAATGAGGGGAGGAGGAGCAAAAGAAAAATTTCAAACCCACTCTCATGATACAGAGAGACGAAGCATTCACTACAATGCAGATGACTCGTGTTCACATAATGCCACTGGTGCTGAAGGGATTGGGCTGGAAGGATGGGAGACAGCAGCTAACACCCGTCTGCCCATGGGGTGGGGATTGGAGCTATCTCTGGACTTGTCATTTGGGTGACACCAAGAGGAAAGCACTGGGTGTCGCACTCGCACTGAATGAGCCTGTTGAGAACATGCTGAAGCCATGAAATCATTTGCTGTTTCATCCATGTCTCTGAGGGTGTGCAGCAACTGTGTATTTCAAAGGAGAGCTTCCAGGGTGGATAGGACTTCCAGGGCATAAACAGAGAGTCTGCCAGATCAGTCAGACTGGCATACTCTCCATCACCAGACTCATCTGAGATTTCAAGCTCTTGCCCTTTTCAAAAGTGTCTGGTTCTCACCACAAGATAAGAATGAATAGGTCAATGGGGCACAGGAAAGGAAGCCACTGGGAAAAATCCAGTGGATGAGAGGGGGAAGGAATAGTAACAAAAAAAAGAATTAAGATAAACATTTAAAAATGAACCAAACTTAAGTGGTCAATAACCAGTTGATTCTTAACTGGCAGGGGAGGATGATACTGTTTATCCTTGCAGATGGAGGTGGTGCACAGCCACACATGGGATGCATCAGTCCCCTCAGAGGGGAGGTTGCAAAAGCTGTGGCCACAGGGCAAGCATCAGACTTATCAAGTCAGTGATTGGGTATTAGTTTTCATAGTGGGTGGGCTGCAGTATGCACCCGAGTGCGGAAAATACTCAGAGCCCAGAGGTTAGGCACTTTACTCATTTTGCTGTCCAACAGGTGGAGTTAGGGCCATCACTGATGTCCTCATAGATGAGAAAAACATGGTTATGGCTGTCTGGGTAACAGCTCCTCACCCTTGCTGGCTCTTACTAACATAGTCATGGAAACTCCTCACCATGAAGGAAATAAAGGGCTCAAGTTAGATAGGGAGGGGTGGCAGCTGGCAAGCATGGGGGGAGGGGGGCAAAAAAACACCTAGGGGAAAAATGCAGCTTGTTGATCTCTCAGATACGCAAACCAGTTATAGCAAAAGAGAGATGAAAAGAAAGTTGACATGCACAGCACTGTAGACAGAGGGGAAGGAGGAGGAGTTTGCAGCCTGGGAAAGTTTCTGATGCAGAGTTCCCAAAGTCATTTCAACATTAGTCCTGTCAGGCAAAAAAGAAGCACCTGCTCAAGTCAGATCTGGAAACACATGAGAAGAGAACTGAGCATCCAAGTGCTCCGGATTATGTGGAACGCTCTGCATTTAATGAAGAGCGAAGCCACTGTTCTGCATTGAACAGCTGTGGCTCCGCTGCAAAGCTTTTGATTGGTTTGTATAGCGCAATTACTGCCAATCGGCATTGCGGTATACAAACCAATGCATAGCTCTTTTACCCTTCCACGTTGGCTGTGCTCTGCAGTTTTTGACTGGCTCGTAGACTGCATTTACAGCCAATCGTGAACTCTGTCTACGAGCCAATCAAGTAGAGAGTTTGAGGAGGATGGGAGCCAATGAGAGCTCCCAAATACAGGTCAATCGTGTTCCTGGAAGCCTTTTTGAGCCAAAATAATGGCGTGAAAAAGGCTTCCAGGAATCAGGGATTTTACTTTTTAGGTTCAACTGACTAGATGAAAACACTTGGCTGGAAGAAAGAAGGAAGGAAGGAGCTGCTGGTTGCAGACGAAGACATTGGGGGAGAAGACGGAAGTGGACGTTAGCCTGCCTGCCAGGAGAGGCGACTCGGCGAGAGGAGTCTGTTTGCTGTGTCAGAACAGAAGGGCTGAGGTTTACCTTTCTGCTATGCTGCTCGACAACTGGGAGGAATATCAACTTTGTGCCGTGGTGGAATTGAATTATTTGTGCTTGGATTGTACTGCTGAAGTGGTACCGTGTGTATAGGCAGAGCAGAGGTAAGTGTTTTAGGCTTTTAGCTGTAATGGTTGAAAATATTTCCCTTTATAAGTGGTATGCTAGCACATATCCTGTTATTTTAGCAACTTTCTAAGTGTGTAAGTAATATTTATTCTCACTATTTTTGTGTTGCTTGTCCCTAGTGTGTCTCTGCAGTGATAGATAGTAATTTCGTATGCCAACACAGATCCTGTTATTCTAGCATCTTTCTAAGTGTAAAACCGCAATATTTAAAGTGTCTGTTTCTACTGCTTGTCCCCCTAGTATGTCTATTTTTTTTTTTTTGGGAGAAACTGTATGCCAAGGCAGGTCCTCGTTCTAGCAACTTTCTAGGTTTATAAGAGCAGTTTTTAAAGTGTTTATATGTTTCCTCTGCTTGTCCACTAGTACGTCTCTGAAAGGAATTGCCTTTTTTTTTTGAGAAACTATGCCAAGACAGGTCCTGTTCTAGCAACTTTCTAGGTTTATAAGAGCAATATTTAAAGTGTTTGTATGTTTCTGCTGCTTGTCCCCCTAGTACGTCTCTGAAAGTAATTGCCTTTTTTTTGAGAAACTGTATGCCAAATCAGGTCCTCTTCTAGCAACTTTCTAGGTTTATAAGATCAATATTTCTAAGGTTATAAGAGGAATATTCTAGCAATACTTCTAAGCTTATAAGAGCAATATTTCCAAGGTTATAAGAGCAATATTTCTAAGGTTATAAGAGCAATATTTCTAAGGTTATAAGAGCAATGTTTAAAGTCTCTGGGCTGCTTGTCCCTCCTATGTTGGGCTTTGTCCAGTTTTCTTGCACTATGTCCAGATGGATGTCAAAAGTGAGTTATAGTAATGAGATGCTGTAACATATCCAGTTTTGTTTTTGGTAGAACTTTGTGTAACTTGATCTTGAATTCTTTGCCTTAAATGGTCTGACGTATGATAGGATGTTGTTTAACTTGTGTGAATTGCAATATGTCTGTTTAGAAAATGTAGTAAATGTGTTTTTTATTTTTGTAAAGTGCCGTTTCATTTACTTATGATGTGGTTATGGTACTGCAGATTATCAAATAAAGGTTTTTGGATCTGAGAAATGTGTGTTATTGAATTTTACAGTTCTGCCATGCTCCATGGCAATGGCATGTTTTGCGCAGTGCGAAAATAGGGTGTTCCACATTTTGACCATTTTTCACACATTGTTAGGGTTTGTGTTCCACATTGGCCACTTAAGAGGTTGAGACCTATGGAAGAGAAGCATGATGGTATCAGTGGGTGGAGCAAGCAGCATGAAAGCTATGAATGCTGAGTGAGCAGTCCTAACAGCTGTAGCATATAGTCCTACATGTATTTGAATATGGACCACTTCTTAAAAGATCAAAGTCAATAAACTAATATAAGCTATTATGTAGTTAAAAAAACACTTCCAGCATGACTGAGGAGTGGACAATACTCAGAAGCAATAAGAACAACTGAACAGAATATGCATCAACAAAGAAAATATAACAATGTCTTGTGCCATCTACATCAGGACCTAAACAGGGAGCATGAACTGCCTCATTCCTCAGAGGAGATATACCCCTATTTGGAAGAAGAATTTCAAAAAAGGAGGAGGTAAACCCAAATGTTATGATTTATTATTACAATGACCCTCCACAAAGAAGATAAACTAATACAGTCTTATCATATCAGATGAACTAGGAGAGGATTCTCTTAGGAGGTGGGGTCTTATGACTGTGTGAATCCCTTCCAGCTATCACAGCTGAGTATTTTTTTCTCTTAAGATTCCACTCACTGAGAAGCATGTGCCCCATCTGCTACATAGAGTGAAATAAATAAGCCATCGTTAAGGACCATGCCTATTCCATGAGATAGCCAATTCTCCTTCAACCCCTAAGTATGTACCATTCTTTCAAATCAAGAAAAAAATAGCACTGTAATTTCTAAATCATCCTTATCAAGTAACATAAAGCATATATTTGCCTGACTTACAGGGGACTCCAACATCAGCTTCTAGATGGGGAGTCAGCTAAGTACATGGGACAGCAGGACAGTATGTGGAACCTACAAAAGAAGGGCACTTTAGATAAAATTATATAGTAAGAACATATCTGATACTAACATCCAAGAACCTCCTTGGTGGGTCCTAAAGCAGGATTCAATCCAAAGCAGTATATCTACCAAAATGGTAAGAACTGGAGGAGAGATCAAAGGCTAGAAAGTCACAGAACAGAGTACTAGCATATGGATGCACTAAAGGAGACATGCTCAGTTGAGACAATAACCCCTGGTAAAGGAGTAACCTCAGGGCAAAACAGCTGTGACACCAAAGTTTGCAATAGACAAGTTCTCACGGTAAGCACTGGTAGAAGCCACTCTTCTGCTGGACTGGTCTCTGACCACAGCATTACCCAAAAGGCACCTAACCAACTGATGGCAAAGATAATGCAGTTAGTAAACCACATGAAAAGGGTTTGCTTGAAGACTACTAGTCTGTCTCTCTGAAACAGATAATGAACAGCTGTTCAATCTTCCTAAATTAGTATTCCTCTTTCAAATAAAACCCAAGGTGAAACTGCAGTCATACGGTATGAAAAGGATCTGCAATAAATAATTATGTTATCCTTATACAAAACATTTTATTTAAAATGTCTACGTAACAAACACATTACATAAAAAATACATAATGATGCCAAAATGATAAAAGGCAATAGTTTTTACATGGAGGTCAACTCCCATTGGGGGTGGGGGGGGGGGGCTCTACCTCCAAACATTGCACAAAGTTGTATAAAAGGGAATTTTTTTTTAGGGATCATACAATATACAAGGCAATTTGACCAGAGGCCATATGCACCTTGTCAATAAAAAGCATCAAGCTCTACCTGCCCTTTCAAAGAGGGCAAGGCCTGTAAGTCCTGAAGTAAATTTAAAGGTACCTATCCAATTGTCCAAGCTATGTATGAGGGATGACAAGGAATTGCATTGCTTGACCTATAAGGGGAACCTATTCCAAAGCAGAGGGAGGTGCTTGGGTAATGACTCTATCCCTACATCTAGTTTTATTTCCTGGTGTAGATTGAGATCTGTTGTTCTAGAATTGGTTGCACAGTTTGACCTACTGATGAAAATATCACCAGGAATAGTAGGATCCCTGGGGGCATGGTAAATTTGACGCAGCTCCCCCCTTAGGAGCCTGTATAACACACTGAGTTTAGGAACAAAGATCCCAGTCTCTCCTGGTAGTTAATATTCTTGAGGCCACATATCACTTTTGTAAGGAGCCTCTGCATTTTTTTCAAGTTTTTTTTTATGTATCTAGTAAGATATATGCCAAAGGCTGCACTGTATTCAATAATGGGTCTGACCCAGAAAGAGTACATGGAAATAATAACCTCCACAGATTTACAAGAGATGCTTTTGGCAATTAGTTGTGAGATATAAAATAGATTTCCTAATCACAGTCTCCACAGGGAAATAGAGCTATCAACTCATGTACCTTGGTTTATTTTCATTGACTTGCTTGATACCAGTGTGTTACTAATGCAATTAATAAAAAAAAAAAAAAAACAATAAAAATAATGTAATCAAAATAATTTAATGTTTGTCAAGAGTGATGTTACCATATTTCTTGCTGTTTAGTTTAAGCCTTTTTGGTGCATCTGTAACTGAACTGTGTTAATTCATTTTGAAGGGTGTAATACCTTGAAATTACATGACAACTACAACTAGCTTGCAGAAATGAGCAAATCTGGATAACCAGAAATCAGAGAAATAAATGCCAAACAGGCAAACTAGAGCCCTGGAGGGGTCACCACTGAACACCTTCTCTCTGACTGAGGACTCGAAAGGTGTCACCAATGTGCATTCTGTCCATGAGACAGTTTGCTCCCATTCTTACCATGTAGAGATCAATGTTTAATGCCATAAGTTTATTTATGATTCCATCACGTGTTGTGGTGTCAAATGCTTTGGCCATGCATTCTTAATGTATGTGAACATGCTTTTGTTGGAACAAAAAAGTTTAACGAGAAGCTTTTGCACTTGATCCTTAAACTGTAGTGGCTGAAAAGGATTACTAACTTCGTGGTATCATGCTCAGTATACAGAGGGCACCAAAAAACACACAAACATAACATTTTCTGTTACAGTTTAGTTTAAGCTTTGAAACTCAACTCTGACAACATATTGCACCTTGATAGCACTTCCAGCAGTTTAACATGAAAAATATAGTTTAAAGTAAATAATAACAGTAATAATAATAACATAAAAACAGTAATATTTGCAAGTAATCTAATACTTTTATGTCTAATAATATCAGACTGGTGGTGATACAGGGAAACACTGAACTCTGGACTTCCAAAACAATACCGAGATAAAGGAATATAGCACCAACCATAATTTGCCTTTTCTTTCTACAGAAGTATGAATAACTGAGGCTATCTCACTGGCAGCCGGTAACTGACATCACTGGCATACCTTGTTAGGCCCCAAGTCCATTTTCTAAGACTTTTTAAAACTCTTATAACACAGGAGGAAATGCTTACCTGTGATGGTAGCCAGTTTACTGTTACTGATATACAGTACTGCCAACCACATTTTTCAGGATAATGTGAATAGCAAAGTTTACAGGGTATTTCTCACTACTGTGATAATGATATGCTCATTATCGGAAGACTTTGCTACAAAAAGGTAAAAACGCCTGCTAAAATATCTGAAGTACAAAAAGATGATACTGTACATTTTACTTTCAGTTTTATAGGCAATTACTTTATGTAGCATTAACAACATCAAAATGTCAATATTCGTGTCAATATTTATTTTGCTTTGTTATAATTTATGCTACTGCTTCTTGCAAGCACCCTGTTCTTGCAATATAGAAATGTTGACTTAAGCCTTTTAACAGTCAAATCACTTAAAGCATTTGATTCTACTGCAGTTCTTAAAGAAGTCATTAAGAGAAGCAGTCTAGACGGTTAAAGTCATATACTGGTATACTGTACTTGAGGACACAATGTTGTAATAAACTGCTAACAAATGAGTGTCTAAAAACTGTGCTGCTTTCTAATTACATTTGAGAGTTAACTATTTCTACATATTCCAAGGATAACGAGTCTTATGACCATTCATGCCTTACCAGTACCCTCCTCAAATTACATCTATTTTCTTCTAGTAAGGCCATAGCAATCAATCCCAGAGTAAATTTGTGGATACCCATCCAGTCATTTAGGTTATTCCTAAAGGATCACTCTGCAGTTCATGCAAGGGAAGCTTACTCAAGAAGTTAGGGAGGTACAAGCTTATAAATTCCAGGTTTTACATTTACCATGTTTTATGTATCTGTTGGTGAAAATTTGTTCAATAAGTTTAGTGAGATACATTCCAAATGCTGCACTGTACTCACACTCATCATAGGAATTAGGTTCAAGGTGTACAGCTTATGACTATCTAAGATTGGTTCATAGTTTGTATGACCAAGGCCTTATAAGGATTAGTCCTCATGGACACTATCTTGGTGGAAGATTAGGAAGGGTTGCACTGCCATTAAGGCCTGTAGTTCTGAAACCCTCCTTGCTGAAGTAATTGCCAGTAGGAAAGCAGTTTTCCATGACAGGTGTTGTAGGTCTGCTGTTGCTGCTGGTTCAAAGGGTGATAGTGTCAACTTTTCTAGCACAAAGTTTAAGTCCCAAGCTGGTAATGGTGGTTTCCTTGGAGGTTTTACATTCTTGATTCCTCTGAGGAACTGCCTGAGCAAAGGGTGAAAAAACAGGTGGATCAAAGCTGTATTCTGCTGAAATAGCTGATGCATGTATCTTGATGGAGGAGTAGGACAGGCCTGAATGAAGAAGTTCGCCAGATACTCCAGAATGTTAGGCATATCTATGTTTGACACATCTTTTCCTCTTTCCGCACTCAGATGACAAACCTTTTCCATTTTCCAGCATAGTTCCTTCTTGTTGAAGGTCTGCGTGCTTCAAGAATAATGTCCTTAACTCTTTGGGAAAGTTCTGGATTAGCTGCTGCTATGTGATGTTCCATGCAGTCAGTTGCAACGTTTTTAGGTTTGGATGTATGATGCTGTACTTGTTCTGAGTTAACATCAAAGGCATCAGGGGTATTGGCCACATATTGTTCCGAGACATGCTCCTCAACAGTGGGTACCAGTGTTGTCTTGGCCAGTTTGGAGCTATCAGGATTATCCTTGGACGTTCTTCCTTGATTTTTAGTAATACTTTGTGTATCAAAGGAAGAGGTGGGAATGCATATGCTGTTAGGCCTTTCCAGCTGAAGGAGAGCGAATCCACCTTCCATGCTAGTGGGTGGAAAGTCCTTGTGCAGAATTTTTTGAGCTGGTGATTGAGAGGTGATGCGAATAGATCTATCTGAGGCATTCCCCATTTCTTTGAGATGGTCTTGAAGATGTCCGGGTGCAGCTTCCATTCGTGGGCATCCGATGTGGTTCTGCTTAATATGTCTGCTAGAGTATTTTCTTTTCCCGGTACAAATATTGCCTGTAACTGGATGTTGTAGCTGAGTGCCAGGGTCCACAGCTCCAAAGTCATTCTGCATAGGGGGTATGAATGAGTGCCTCCCTGTTTGTTGATGTACCACATGACTGTGGTGTTGTCTGTCCTTATCATCAACTGGCCCTCTTTGAGAAATGGTTTGAACTTTTGGATTGCCAGTTTTACTGCCAGCATTTCTTTTAGGTTGATGTGCAGGTGAAGTTGATCCTGTGTCCACAATCCTTGCACGCATTTGTCCAGCATGTGGGCCCCCCATCCTAGGTCTGAAGCATCTGTTGTGATGGTCTGGCTTGCTTGACATCTGCGAAAGGGAAGGCCTGGGTTTGACTGGCATGCCTGAGCCCACCATAGGAACTCCTGTTTTAAGCATGGAATTAGTGGGATTTCTGTTTCTAGGCTGTGTCTGTGTTGGGACCATAAATTCTTTAGGTACCACTGTAGTTTTCTCATATGTAGTCTGGCAAATGGGACCAAGATTATGCATGATGCCATGAAGCCCAAGGCCTGCAGTACTTTTCTTGCTGTTAACTTGTTCAGTTTTGTTAGTGCCAAGAAGTAAAGAGGGAGCTCTTTGTTTTTCTGTAGTCAGGAATGCCATTTGTTTTACTGTGTCCAATTCAGCCCAAGAATGTCCTTGTTTGGGATGGTATCAGCCTTGACTTTTGTAAATTGACTGTGTATCCCAGTGCTTGTAGCAAGTAAATGACCCTTTGTAAATCTGTTGTCAGCTTGCTTTTGTTGTCCCCTTGTAGCAGGCAGTCGTCCAGGTATGGGTAAATTTGAATTCCCTGTAGTCTGCAATGGGCGATTACTGATGCCAGGCATTTTGTGAATACTCTGGGCAGTAGATAAGCCAAAGGGCAATGCTGAGAATTGACAGTGCTCTGATCCTGCAAGAAATCTGAGGTATCTTCTGCAGATTGGTCGAATGGGGACGTGCAGGTATGCCTCCTTGAGATCTAGAGTTACCAGCCAAGACTCCTTGCCCAGCATGGGAAGAAGTTGCTGTAGGGTCAGCATTTTGAATTTTGGGACAATGATGTATGTATTTAAGGTGGACAGGTCGAGAATTGGTCTCCAACTTTTTTCCTTTCTTGGAACTAGGAATAGTCTGGAGTAGAACCCCTTTCCTTGCTCTGCTGTCGGCACTCTTTCCACAGCTCTCATGTTTGCTAACTCCATTATCTGTTGTAGAGCCTCTGTTTTTTGATTTGGAGGTAGATTTCGCATTCCTCTTTTGACTGGTAAAGTGTGGAAGTGAAACCGGTAACCTTGATCTATGGTTTGTAAAATCCACTTGTCTTTTGTTATGTAGTGCCAGTTCTTTGAGAATAAGGTTAACTTTCCGCCTAGAGGAGCTGCTATTTGTTCCCTGGTAGGCGGATTTAGGGTTAAGTCACTGTGGTTGTGCTGATGTAGTGGCAGTGGTTGTGTCTGTGCCTCTGTTGTTACCTTGCCACTGTCGTCCTCTGTAGGCACCTCCTCTGGATTGGTTTCTGCCTCTGGAACGTCTATTCCTGCCCCTTTGAAATTTTGTGGAGTCAGGAAAGGACCAATTTTGGCAGGCCAGTTCCTGCTAAACCTTGGTGGTTGAACCTGCAAGAAATCTTTAACAGTTTGAACAGATTTTGCCTTTTCTTCCATTTTCTTCATAACCTGCTGGGCAGGTGTACCAAACAAACTTGTCTTATCCATAGGAGCATCTAGCAACTTAGCTTTAACATGATCCGGTAAAGCTTGCTCCTTTAGCCATGCATGCCTTCTTATCACTGTGCCAGTCATGGCTGATCTAAATGAAGCCTCCAGTGCATCATAGCCACATTTTAAGGAATGGTTGCTAACCTGTTGTATGTTATTTACCATTTCTAATACATGTTTCTTATCAAGAGATTCATCAGTGGTTAGTTTTTTAGTTAACTGATCAAGCATAAACTCTTGGTATTGTATCATGTGAAACTGACAGTTTAAAGCTCTAGCTGAGAGAGTAGCTGAAGTGTAGACCTTTTTACCCCATCTGTCTAATGACCTTGCTTCCCTTTCAGAAGGAATAGGGTTTTAGCTATGGTCGGCTACTGCCTTGGGACCCTGGGATATAGTTTGGGTCTGCAAGTGGGGCCTTGTAAAGGTGGTGATGAGTATCTGGCACCCTGTAAAATCTGTCTGGTTTGGCAGGGGCTGGGGTAAAGAGTCTGGAGCGGAGCAGACATCATTGAAAGCATCATCCACCACAGAGAGAACAGGAGGTATAGCTAAGGGCCTGTGCTGTGGGAGGTGCAGAAAGGTCCTAAGTCTTTTCTGGAATCTGAAAAATCCTGTTGCTGCCATTGGAACTGCTCTCATGGCATGTAAGGTTTCCCCAAAGGAGAATTCTTCTGGTGGGAAGCAGCTGGAATGGATTCTTCAGCATCAGAATCTTCAAAATTGGAGAAAGGAGCCTCTGGCTGGTCAGTTATGTCTGATTCGTCAGCAGAATCATCAGAGGACACTGGCTCAGGGGCTCGCCCTAGGTCTCTTCTCTGGGGGCTGAGAGGCCCTGTCTGGGTGAGATTGAGATCCTCTAATTAATGAAATTAAATCTTCTGCCAAAGTAAGCATTTGTGAACTAGAAGAGGGCCTGGTTGTGGGGGGTTTAACAGGCACTGTTTTAGTAGTCTTGGCTGCTTTAGCCCTGGCGAAGGCCTTAATGGACATGGCTGCTGGAGGCCTAGCAGCACCACGTGCTGGGGTAGAGACATCCAAGGGAATGGTGTCTGATAAGTCAGTGGCAACCACCGTAGTGGATAAAATTTCTGAGGCCGATTCAAGAGTGGTAGCAGGGGCCTCAGTTGTAGAGATAGGTTCAGCTGTACTTTGATCAGTTTTCTCGGTTTCGGCCGAAACCGAGACACTCGCGGTTTGCTTAACCATGGTTTCGGCCGAAACCGCGGACCGCGAGTGTCGGTCTTTATCTTTGCATTTTTTGGTGGATTGGGTAGTCGGAGGATCCGACGGCATAATGTACGCAAAATCAGAACCGAAAAACTGTTCTGCAAACTCCGAACGACGCCTAAGCGTTCGTCGGTTGAAAGAAGCACAGGCCGAACAGGCTGCTACGTCGTGGGCTGGGCCTAAACAAGGCAGACAGTAAGAGTGGAAATCTTTATGAGGTATTTGTTTCCCACAGGTTAAACAATTATTAACTTTTTCTGACATCGGCTGAGACAAGAAAGAGTCCTCAACGGGGTACTTAGCTTTAGAAGTCTTCGAAGTAGTATTCGGTAGAAGTAATCTCTGGATCCGACTGACCGGCACTTGCGAACAGCTTCTGCTTTGGGCGCCACGCGGCAAGAAAGACTGAGGAAAATGGCGTCGGCTGATGCTTTTATACCCGAAGACCAACAGAGATGACGTCGGGTGAAGTGCGACATCAGCCGAAGCCGGACCCGGACTTTGGAATCCGGCCGACTGAAGGGCTGCCTGACGACAGGACAACCCAGTTGTTATGACTGCAGATGCATCCATGAAGGACATCTGAGGCTATCTCACTGGCAGCCAGTAACTGACATCACTGGCATACCTTGTTAGGCCCCAAGTCCATTTTCTAAGACTTTTTTAAACTCTTATAACACAGGAGGAAATGCTTACCTGTGATGGTAGCCAGTTTACTGTTACTGATATACAGTACTGCCAACCACATTTTTCAGGATAATGTGAATAGCAAAGTTTACAGGGTATTTCTCACTACTGTGATAATGATATGCTCACACGAAGACTTTGCTACAAAAAAGGTAAAACGTCTGCTAAAATATCTGAAGTACAAATGAAAGATGATACTGTACATTTTACTTTCAGTTTTATAGGCAATTACTTTATGTAGCATTAACAACATCAAAATGTCAATATTCGTGTCAATATTTATTTTGCTTTGTTATAAATAATTTATGCTACTGCTTCTTGCAAGCACCCTGTTCTTGCAATATAGAAATGTTGACTTAAGCCTTTTAACAGTCAAATCACTTAAAGCATTTGATTCTACTGCAGTTCTTAAAGAAGTCATTAAGAGAAGCAGTCTAGACGGTTAAAGTCATATACTGGTATACTGTACTTGAGGACACAATGTTGTAATAAATTGCTAACAAATGAGTGTCTAAAAACTGTGCTGCTTTCTAATTACATTTGAGAGTTAACTATTTCTACATATTCCAAGGATAACGAGTCTTATGACCATTCATGCCTTACCAGTACCCTCCCTCAAATTACATCTATTTTCTCTAGTAAGGCCATAGCAATCAATCCCAGAGTAAATTTGTGGATACCCATCCAGTCATTTAGGTTATTCCTAAAGGATCACTCTGCAGTTCATGCAAGGGAAGCTTACTCAAGAAGTTAGGGAGGTACAAGCTTATAAATTCCAGGTTTTACATTTACCATGTTTTATGTATCTGTTGGTGAAAATTTGTTCAATAAGTTTAGTGAGATACATTCCAAATGCGGCACTGTACTCAATTCGTCAGCTCAATGCTGCGTATAAAGGAGTGATTAGGTTCATAGGTGTTTACTAGGGTTAATGACCACAAGGGTCTTTATAAGGCTAGCCATGCATCCCAAATCTCTGACGAGTTCTGATACCCTTGATAAGTGTAAGCATGGGCCTGGGAGGAGATGAACCATTTACAGGTTACCTGTTTGCATCAGAGACATAGGTGCCAAACCAGGGATGAATTTCCAGTTTCCCATCCAAGTTGCACTTGAATTGGATTAGGGAGGAACTCTGCTTCACATGGATAGGGAGCCTGTTCCATAGACGGGGTAGACTCTGGGATAGATACCTATCTGTCCAGCAGGTCCTATTTGTATCACAGGTAAGGTTTAAGTCTTTAGAATGGGTAATTCTGCTACTGTTTGTTTTGTGGATATGCAGGAGGTCCATCAGTGGGGTCTGACAATGCCCTGTATGCCAGGCATAGATCTCCCCTCAAAAGCCTGTAGGAGAAGGAATACAGGGATAGGGCCTTAAGGCAGTCTGCACAGAACATATTACTTATGCCCTGTATTCCTTTAGTGAGGAACCTCTGTGGACGTTACAGTTGTTGGATATGCCTGGTTAGGTACATACCAAAGGGGGCATTGTACTCAATGATAGGTCTGATGAATGTCGAATACAGTGGAACAATGACTTCCTTGGACTTAGATGACTTACCTTTGTTTATAAGTTGCGCAACATAGAATGATTTCCTCACCACCGTAGACATGAGATGATCTAAGGCTAGATTACTATCTATGTGTGTCCCTAGGTCCCAGACTACTGGGTCAACTCTAAGGGGTGTGTTGTCAATATGATCACCTCTTTAGACACTGATGATGGTCCTTTAGCAATTATTTGTGCTAAGAAATGGTTTTCTGAGATTGTCATCAAATGATTACCAAAAAAGAGGGGGTTATCAACTCAAGTTCCGTGGTCCCAGACTAAATTTTTGTTTTGTGGCGGTGTTGTCTATATAGTATAACAGGAGGGGTTGTCTACCAAAAGTGACAACAGTATACTTTTAAGCATTTACTTAAAGTCCATTTTTACTAATACAAGACTTTACTACGAAGAGTACATTCTGGAGGGCTTGGGTGTAAGAAGGTGGCTTAATGACCCCCAGTTTACAGTCATCTGCAAACTTTGCTAGCCAGAGGTCTTGGCTCTCTTCTTGGAGATCTGAGAAGTTAGGGCCAAAAAGGAACAGTCCTAACACTGAGCCCTTGAGGGGCACTGCTGGTCATCTTACCACATATGGTTTGTTTTTTTAAAGCATTTAGCTTCTGTATGACACCATCCTGGGGAATGGTATTTAAGGCTTGGCCAGGTCAAGATACACCATCTACAACCATCAACAGTCTCAATAATCCTTTCAAAGAAGTCTACCAGATTCAGTAGACATGATCTACCTTTCACAAAGCCAAACTCTTGGGGGTCAGGTCTAATAATATTCTTGATACCATAGTTTATGAGGTCAGTTACAGTATGTTCCAAGATTCTGCAGATGAGGCTTGCAAGACTGACAGGTCTGTAACGACCTAGGTCAGATGTAAGACCACCCTCTATGTAGGGCTATCATCTCTGTAGTGCACCACTCATAAGGGACAAAACCAGTAGCTACACTTAGGTTGTATCATTTAAGGAGTACGTCTGTAAAGGCATGTTTACCACTCTTAGTTATATTGTCAGGTTCCATGGTTCATAGGTGTTTACTAGGCTAACTACCGCAAGGGCCTTTGTAAGCCTATCGAACAGCAAACCAACCTGCCAGTATGGCTAGTGCAATGGCCCAAACAATATACCCAAAAAATAAATGGAGCCAGCACAAATCCTGTGTGAAAAACAGTGCATTATAAAATACACAAAAAACAAAATATCCAAATTCACTTCAGACCGGTTTCGGCTATGTAGCCTTCCTCAGTGAGCAGAAAAAACATGAGATTTCCCTCCAGCAATATATATACATACATTAGCCAATAGGCACATCATACATCAGTTCAAAAAACTTAATTGTCTTAATTAGAAGTGCTCGTTAAGGCCAGGTGGAAATAGTGCCCCTAGCTTGACAATCCACTTTTTTTCTTTTAGGTTTAATATTTCATGTAAACCAGCCCTGTCATTTGTTTTCCTTGTGATACAATCAATGATAGTGAATCTAAAAATACCAGTCATATGGGAGCAAATGTGTTTATACAATGCACTGGATTGTTTGTGATTCCCGATATCACTCATATGTTCACTAATTCCCATTCTCAGGGGCCTAGATGTTTGTCCCACATAAAGAGCATGGCATCTTTTGCTCCCATATATGCCGAGATGTTTATGGCGTACGTGAAGGAGGAACTCTTATGACAGGTCTCAATATATATATATTGATGAAATTGATATTTGGAGGAGATATCTTGATTACTGTTGGGTGGTGTGGAAAGCGGATGTAGGATACTTGCAAGAATTTGTGGAATATTTGAATCAAAACAAGTGGGGTATTGAGTTTAAAGTGACATAGCATAAACATGAGATCACATTTTTAGATGTTTTAGTACAACGTACCCCATCTTTGGAGACTGAAGTATTTCGCAAATTTCCTCAGTATAACACCTTATTGCATGCATCCAGCTTCCACCCCCAACATGTCATCAGGAATATCCCCAAATCTCAATTTCTTAGGGTCAAGAGAATTTGTTCTAGTTCCTCCTCCTACGATCGCGTTAAGGTAGACCTGTCTGCCAGATTTAGGCACAGGGTGTATAGGGTTGGTGACATATGTAGGGCGTGCCAGTTTACTAATCAACAGGAGAGATCTGATTTTATTACATTACAGGGGACATAAGATTGACAACAGGAATCAAATAAGATTGATAACCACTTATGGTAAGAATACACAATCCTTTATGAATATTATCTCCTGGCATTGGAATATTCTACAGGGTGAGGGTTTGCTTGCGGATTTGTTGGGAGAAAATTGTTCCTATTCTTTCAGAAAGGGCCAATTCTTGGGGTCATAATTCAGCCACTATAAGGTGGCAGGATCAGGATAAGATGCTGGTTCAGAGAACCATTACAGGGGGTAAACTGGTTGGTTGCAGTCCCTGTGGCCATTGCTCACATTGTCCAAGGGTCTTTAAAACTACGAGTTTTAGCAGTAAAAATACTCCAAAAGTGACCTCTCTTTCTTTGGCAATTGCAGTACAAACTGGGTGATCTATTTGGCTAGTTGCTCATGCCATGCTTTTTATGTGGGACACAGATCTAGGCCCCTGAGAATGGGAATTAGTGAACATATGAGTGATATCAGGAATCACAAACAATCCAGTGCATTGTATAAACACATTTGCTCCCATACGACTGATATTTTTAGATTCACTATCATTGATTGTATCACAAGGAAAACAAATGACAGGGCTGGTTTACATGAAATATTAAACCTAAAAGAAAAAAAATGGATTGTCAAGCTATCTAATCAAGGCAATTAAGTTGTTTGAACTGATGTATGATGTGCCTATTGGCTAATGTATGTATATATATATTGCTGGAGGGAAATCTTATGTTTTTTCTGTTCACTGAGGAAGGCTACATAGCCGAAACCGGTCTGAAGTGAATTTGAATACTATATTTTTTGTGTGTATTTTATAATATACTGTTTTTCACATAGGATTTGTGCTGGCTCCATTTATTTTTTGGGTATCTTTTTTAAGCCTAGCCATGCATCCCAAATCTCTGACAAGTTCTGATACCCTTGATAATTGTAAGCATAGGCTTGGGAGTTGAACCATTTTCAGGTTACCTGTGTCCATTAGAGACATAAGTGCCAAACCAGGGATGCATTTCTGGTTTCCCATCCAATTGTTCAATTTGCACTTGAATTAGGTTAGGGAGGAGCTCTACTTCACATGGATGTGGAGTCTGTTCCATAGATGGGATAGTCACTGGGATACATACCTATCTCTCCATCAGGTCCTATTTATATCACAGGCAAGGTTAAGTCTTTAGAACGGGTAATTCTGGTGCGGTTTGTTTTGTGGATATGCAGGAAGTCCATCAGAGTGGGGTCTGACAATGCGCTGTATGCCAGGCATATATCTCCCCTCAAAAGCCTGTAGGAATACAACAGTTACCAGAAAGGAATATACTTAAAGAAATAAATTCATGCCTAATAAAATTGTTATGTTTCCCAAAAAAAAAACAGAATAGCTTTAATACATCATAACAGACCATGGAAACAGGGAGGATTAAACTTTCCTGATATAGAAAAATATATAAAAGCATCAATATCTAAAACAATCTCAGATTGGATAAGTCCAAATTACTCTGCAAATTAGAAAGAATTACTAACTGTAATATCAATAAATTAATTTGATTTACAAAAAAATGTCAAATAACAGATAAAAACAATTTGCCATGGCACATAGTATGCATTAGTATACAATATACCATAACTAAACCCACTAAAACTCATATGATTAATTATTACATTGACTCATTTAGGAAAATTATTAATGCAAATATAGATTTAAAAATCTGGTTTGATCTTTTAACACCATTTATAGTCACAAAGAACTTTCCACATAAAATAGAGAGAGAAATCATTAATTCCTGGGAATAGAAGTGATTTATTTGTTGGCCCCAATGTATCAAAGAACTGGAAGTTTTAGATATGCAAGTAATAAAAACATCATACAAAATTCCACAACAGGACTGGCTAACTTTACAGAGTATTCTGTCATATTCACAAGATTTAAGTAGAATAATTAACAATTCTTCATTTAAAGAAATACCTACATTTACGAAATACATATATGAAATCATATATGATGACTTTGACATGGGAAACAGTATTTCAAAATTTTACAAAATATCGATAAACTATAAAACACCCAAAACCTCATATTGGAAATATATAACAAAAGGACACTCAATGCAGTTAACTGAAGATATTAAAACAAATATCTCATCATCGATAAAATATACATCCTTTACACAATACTGGAAAGTTTTTAATTGAAAATGCTTGCACAGAGCATTCTTAACCCCAGACAGAATCAGTAAAATTAGTTCTTCCATAAAAGGAGTATGTTGGAGATGTGCACAAGTACACAATCCAGATTGGAACCACATTTTCTTTGATTGTGTTAAAATGAAGCCATTTTGGAATGGTATTAATAACTTTCTACAAGCTTTATTTAATGAATCATTTTATTTAACTAAAGCTCTTGTATTATTAAATGTGAACAAAGGTCCTCATTTGAATAGGTCAAACATGTATCTAGTATGCACTATACTTGCAATTTCAAGGAAGTGTATAACAAGAAGATGGGATACAAACACAATACCAACTTTGTAAGACTTCTACAGCCTACTGAAGACCACAGCATTATTGGAAATTAAAATTAAAGAACTAAGAATTTATCCAAAGCCATTTATCAACAACCCTTGGGGAAAAGTCTTATCGCTGATTGACACTATACAATAATTGATCAGACACTCAGAGAATGGATTGGACATACTTATCAAGTAACAGTATACATTAAGATCTGTTATAGTGTCAGGCTATGTAAATAGTGTACATAGTTATTTAACATGTTATGTATAAATACTATGGAATTCATTCAAATGTATTTGAAAAATAAAAAAAAAAAATTTTGAGGGAAAAAAAAAGCCTGTAGGAGACAGAATACAGCGATAGGGCCTTGAGGCACTCTGCAGAGGACATATTACTTAAGCCCTGTATTCTTTTAGTGAGGAACCCCTGTGGATGCTCCAATTGTTGGACATGCCTGGTTAGGTACAAACCAAAGTGGGCATTGTACTCAATGATAGGTCTGATGAATGCAGAATACAGTGGAACAATGACTTCCATGGACTAGATCCCATACCTTTGTAAGTTGTGCAACATAGAATGGTTTCCTCACCACTGTAGACACGTGATGATCAAAGGCTAGATTACTGTGTGTGTGTGTCCTTACGTCCCTGACTACTGGGTCAACTTTAAGGGGTGTGTTGTCAATATGATAGATGTCAGGGATGGATGATTTCCCAAAGGATACTATTATGCATTTCATGGCATTTAGTCCTCAGCTTAGACACCAGTTGTTTGTCTGTGTTAGCCCCTTCTGGAGAACATTTGTGTCAGTGTGAGATTGAAAGACAGCTCCTAATTTGTAATCATCTACAAATTTAGTCAGCCAGCGACCACTGACATTGGCCGCGACTTCTGAGAAGTAAATGCCAAAATGGAGCGGTCCAAGGAGTGATCCCTGAGGGAATCCACTTGTGACTGGCCTCTCTGTAGAGGTGGACTCCCTAATTCTAAATTCTTGGGTCCTGTCTGTGAACCAGTTGGCTTTCCACTGGGTGACATACGGGTTTGTAACTAACCTCTTGAGTTTGTAACAATGCCTGAGTGGGGTATTGTGTCAAATGCCTTGGCCAGGTCAAGGTAGGCAGTGTGAACGATTTTGCCCTCATCCATTGCTTTGGTGACCTTCTCAAAGAAGTCCACCAGGTTGGGTAGGCATGATCTGCCCTTGACGTCCACCAGGTGGAGATGGAGAAAGCATGTTTGGTCCTAGTTAGCACTTTCAGTAAATGATCTTTAGAGGTAATTGGGGGAGTAGGGGATTCTTTACTGTACTTCTTTACACAAGTGACGATGCATATAAAAATCTTGTATTACTGCTACTACTGCGTATATCTGCACTAATTTTTACTGACACTATTGTAAAGGAGGTTTTCTTTACTACACTGTAGATAATACCAGTTAACTACCTGTCTGTCATTTCATCTTGGGACTTAACTAAAAAGGGTCCTTAGCTCAGCTAATAACTTAAAACAGACTGACAGTAGGCAGCCCACAAATATAAAAGCATAATTTGTTAATTTTGCATGAAATCAAGAAAACAGTTCAGCATCTTATACACATTAGACATTTTAAAATGATAGGAAATTTAACACAGACAACAGACACAAGAATCAGTAACAGCAGGACTGACAATACAATTGACTATGCAACATCAGATTCTGAAATGAGATAACATAAATAACAATAAAACACATTTTGATTGGATTTCAGATACACCTCCTTCGTTCAATGAATTTAAAAATGTTATGAATATAGTGTGCCATATGGAAATAAACACAATTAGGACTAGAACAAATAGAAAAACATCTTATTTTATTGTATGGGATAATTTACAAAATTTGTTAAAAAAATTTTAATTTCAATAGCATGGTATTTTAGTTTAATTGATCTGATTGTAGTGGATGTCTTTGTAAATACTTTAGTTGTTTTGTTGAATATTATAATAATACCTATTTTTAATTACTTGTATAAAATTGTTATGATATTTCTCTTATATGTTAAAACAATAAACCTGTTTTGAAAAAAGAAAAAAAAAAAAAAAAACACATTTTGAATGAACAAAAACAAAAAAACATCAGAAAATCAACAAAAAGGAAAAATACACCAAACCACTGTTTTTTTCTGGGGACAACCTGCACTTTTCAGGTGGAAGGCATCCTATCCTGTACCTATTCTGATAATGATATAATGCTTTCTGCATTTCAGACCCTTACATTTTTACACAGCACTTCTTATGAAAATCTTTTAATTTGTTAAATATACAACATGTGTACAAAAGTTATGAGTCCGTACATTACAGCACTGCCTTAATCTTCAAAAACTATCAGAAGTCATAGGAAGGACCAACCAAATGTAAAACTACTAACACTATTTCAGTTTAATTTAAATACCAGTGCATTCATATTACAATTATGAAACCTTCCCTTGCCCATTTAACCTGTCCCCTTGCAGTTAACATTCTCGAGACTTGCACGTCAACAGAAGTAAACCCAGAAACATTCTTCTTAATTCAAGCAGTTCACCCTAGCTGAAAACTTCAGGATGATGTTTGTAAACATTGTGCAGTATGGGGCAGCTTATTATTATATACAATGGTGTACCAAAGCCTGTTTTGAGTCATTAAAGTCAAAGTACCCCCATTCCCTGAATGTACACCAATGTGGTATCAACAGGTATATTTCACTGCACATAACACCCTTTAGAGCAGTTACAGGTGAAAGAGCTTTTCTGACACTTGGATCTGTCCTCTGGAACAATCTTCCACTGGATTTAAGGGGCAAAAGATGTGTTGGTCGAGCTAAAGAAAGCTCTTATTGAACACCTTCAGAATTACTCTGAATGTTCACGCTGCACTGATAAAGACTAACAATTCTGCCATTACAGCTTTATCTCCAAGACTATGTGCTACTTGTATATACACTGTAGCTTAATTACCTATATATATATATATATATATATATATATATATATATATCTATATATATATATATATATATATATATATATATATATATATATATATATATATATAGAGAGAGAGAGTGAAAAAGCAGACAAGGTATTACTTACTGTATATTTGAATTACATACTGCGGTGGTGGTGCTGCGGTAGCATTGTCGCCTCACAGTAAGATGTTTTCCGGTTCGATTCTCAGCTAAAGCGTCTTCTGTGTGGAGACGTGTGTGAATGGGCGTACCTTCGTTGAAGGTTGTGCATCAGAGCTGGCAACTCAGTATGTAAAAATCTACTGCCAATCATTAGCAGACCGGAGTTCCGCTGAGGCGACCCCTAACCGGGAAAAAGCCGAAAGATACAAAAACATACTTGAATTACATACAGTTATGTAGTATGATTGTGTACATCAGTATCACTGTATTTTACTATACTAGTCTATTTGCCCACTTGGGTCCAGGTTGTGGTAGAAGAGGGTCTTTGGACAAATCCACCTACCTAGTTATCAAATGAAAATACATACATATATACATACTATCCAGTAGTGCACACCTTGGCAGCACAGCAATCCCCCTCCCCTGATATGTTGACCAGTTGACACACCTGAGCAACATATTAGAAAAATAAAATAAAAGTTCATTACATGGGAAGAAAAATCCCTACATGCAATAGTGTCCCTTGCGATGTAGGTGAACTTACTATCACAAATAAACTTGTCCTACAAATTTTCAATGATGCTGGTGATCTCCCTTCAATGGGAGCTTGCACTACGCAATATGCTAAAGACCCTTAGTCTGTAATTTATTATTATTTTTTTTTTTTTTTTAGTATGCACTCTTGTCTAAAGATTAAAAAACGTTTAGGAATCAGTCATAAACAAGACGACAAACCACATCCCAGCAGTACCAGTCAGCTCAGTAAAGCATAATGTACCCGGCTATAAAGATCCAGAAGCCTGACCAACCTCATATGCAAAACTGTGGAAAGATTTATCACGGAAAGTACAGTTGTGTACACTTACCATAAATGTAGATGTTCGAATGTATTCACTGTTGCAGTCATTACATTTGGGTAATCTGCTGGCAGGTTGCCCTCAGTCGGCCTGATTAACAAAGTCTTGGGTCCTGCATCAGTTGCTGTCCCTTCTTCCATGACGTCAGGTTGTCAGGGGTATAAAACATGCAGCCGACACCATTACATCAGTTTGTCTTGCCCCAGATGTAGGTGCCCCACAAATGGGGGAGCAAAATACATATACATATATATATTATAAACACAAAAATATACCTCCAAACAAAAGCAAATACACCAAAAAGGATTTTAAGCATAGTAAAAGAAAGAAAAGGTACAGTAAAAGAAAAACAGGGAGCTGGAGGGAGGGTAACCAGGACTGCAACAGTGAATACACTCGAACATCTACATTTATGGTAAGTGTACACAACTGTACTATGTTCATTGTGTTTCACTGTTGCAGTCATTACATTTGGGTAGATTCCCAAAGCTAAGGTTGGGAGGATGGATCTATACAGGATTAGGAACAGCTATAAGGCCCTGCAAAACAGCAGTGGCAAAGCCAGCTCTGGATTTAGAGAAAATTGGTTAAGTGATAATGCTTGATGAAAGTATGAACTGAACTCCAGGTAGCAGCTTCTAGAATATCCCTGGTAGGGAACACCTCTGAGAAAGGCTGCTGAAGAAGATGCAGCCCTTGTAGAATGAGATCTGATCCCCTGGGGGATAGGTTTTCCATTGTGCTAATAACAGAAATGAATACAACGGCTTACACATTTAGAAATAGTTTGCTTTGAAATAACCTTCCCCTCTGCCCCTGCAGCAAATGCTACCAGCAGTTGTTCAGATTTTCTTTGAGATTTAGTCCTGTCCAAGTAGAATCTAAATTGTCTGTGTACATCCAATGAATGCAGAATCCGCTCTCCCTTGTTCTGTGGATTGGGAAAGAAAGATGGCAAATGAATGGACTGATTAAGAGTCACACTGGATACCATCTTGGGCATGAATGATGGATTGGTCCTGAGTGACACCCTGTCTGCATGAAAGATGATGAAAGGCTCCACTGCCATAAGGGCCTGCAATCCAGATATCCTTCTAGCTGAAGTGATTGCTAAAAGGAAGGCTGTTTTCCAGGAAAGAAATTTTAAGTCTGCAGTTGCAGCTGGCTCGAAAGGAGGTAGAGTGAGTTTCTCCAATACAAAGTTAAGGTCCCAGGCAGGGGTTGGAGCTTTCCTGTGTGGTCTCAAGTTTTTGGCCCCTCTGAGATACTGTTTTAGAAGAGGATGAGAGAAGGGGGGGGGTCTGTGTTGTAATGAGCTGAAATGGCTGAGGCATGGATTTTTATGGAAGAAAAATACAGGCCCTTGTGAAGCATCTCAGTTAAGTATTGCAAAATATGAGGTAAATTGGGCACTGCTGTGCTCATCCCTTGAGATTGACTCCAGGCACAGAATCTTTTCCATTTGTCGGCATAAGATTTTCTAGTACTAGGTCTTCTCGCCTCCAGAATGACATCCATCACAGGTTTGCTGAGGGATGCTAAGGGGGAATTTAAATGATTAGCCAAGCTGCAAGATTTGGAGCTGAGGGTGCAGAATTTGGTTCTCCTGCTGAGACAGTAAGGAAGGTGTCTGAGGCAGGTGCCATGGAGAAATGTGTGATGCACTGCGCAGGAGTGGGTACCAGTGTTGGCAAGGCCAGTCCGGAGCAATCAAAATCATTTTTGGTTTGTCCTGTTTGACTTTTAGTAGAACTTTTGAGAGCAAAGGCAAAGGGGGAAAGGCATAGACTGATAGGTTTTTCCAGCTGAAGGACAGAGTTATCCACTTTCCAGGCATTTTTGTGATGAGTTCTTGTGCAAAATTTGTCCAACTGGTAGTTCTGAGGTGAGGCAAAAAGATCTATGTCTGGGCTCCCCCATTTGCATGTCAACATGTTGAAAATCCATGGTTCCAGTTTCCATTCATGAGGGTCCATGAGATTTCTGCTTAGTTCGTCTGCCAGAACATTCTGCTTTCCTGGCAGGAATTGAGCTTGTAGTTGCACTTGGTAGCTCAAGGCCATGTTCCACACTGCCATGGCTAGTCTGCAGAGAGGGTAGGAATGTGTACCCCCCTGCTTGCTTATGTACCACATAACCGTGGTGTTGTCCGTCTTTATCAGTAATTGTCCTGGATGAAGGTAGTCCTTGAAGGCAGTCAGTGCATTCTGTACAGCTAGTATTTCTTTTTGATTGATATGAAGGTTCATTTGTTTTGGGCTCCATTTGCCCTGAATGCACATCCCTGCCAGATGAGCCCCCCATGCATAGCCTGATGCATCTGTAGTTAGGGTTTGGGCAGCAGGGGGTGGAGTGAATGGCAGTCCCTTGTTTTGGTGGCAGGCCTCTGCCCACTATAGGAACTCTAGGAGCAGGAAAGGTATGATAGGAATCGTCATTTCCAGGCTGTGACAAAGTTGACTCCATAAACTGTTTAAGTACCACTGAAGTTTCTTCATATGCAGTCTTGCATATGGAATTAGAAGAATGCAGGAGGTCATGAACCCCAAGGCTTGCAGTATTTGCCTTGCAGATAGCAGGGTCACCAAATGAATTTGTTTTTCTGGCATAAAGAAAGCCATCTGGGCAGTTGTATTCAAGCTTGCACCCAGGAATGTAATCTTTTGAGAGGGTACTAGTTGAGATTTCTTTTCGTTTATGATGTACCCTAGACAGGTTAGAACTCTTAACAAATGCCTGATGTTTTAGAATAATGGCCTGGTTTTCTGCCTGAATTAGACAATCGTCCAGGTAAGGATATATTTGAATATTTCTTTGCCTGCAAAATGCAATTACTGGAGCCAGGCACTTTGTGAATACCCCAGGTGCAGTAGACAAGCCAAAGGGCAGTGCAGAGAACTGATAATGCATGCAGCCTGCTTTGAAGCGTAGAAATCTTCTGCAAGATTCCCTGATTGGGATATGCAGGTAAGCCTCTTTTAAGTCAAGAGTTGCCAACCAGGCATCCTTGCCTAGCACAGGAAGTAACTGGTAAAGAGTCAGAATCTTGAATTTTGGAATGTCCAGGAAGGTGTTTAGAGTAGACAGGTCCAGAATTGGATGCCATGATTTGCCTTTTCTGGGTACCAGGAAAAGCCTGAAACAGAAACCTTGTCCCTTTTCCACTTCTGGTACTAGTTGAATAGCCCCCATGTTTAGGAGGGAAAGTACTTGTTTCTGAGCCTCTGCCCACTGATTTGGGGGCAGGTCTGGCCACCCGTTTGGAGTTGGCAGTGTGTGGAAATGAAATCTGTATCCCTGGGACACTATTTAAAACCCATTTGTCCTGGTTTATAAGTTGCCAGTTTTTTGAATGAAGAGCCAGTTTTCCCCCCAAAGGGGTGGCTAAGAGATAAGTGCTTGGTAATTTCAAAGGGAAGTCATTGAGACTGTTTACCATAGGGTGGTGCCTTGTTGTTTCCAGATTTGGAAGTGGAAGCACCCCATTGCTAAGTTCTGAAAGCCCTTTGGGACTGAATCCTGGTGCTTTTGGAATGTCTGGGTTTGACTATAGTGGCTCTGGAGAGAGCTGGAAAGGACCAGTTCTTAGTAGGCCAATGTCTACTAAATCTAGGAGGTTGCACTTGGTAAGAAATATTTCACAGTTTGCACAGATTTAGCTTCATCTTCCAATCTTTTTTAGAACTTCTTCAGCTTTATTGCCAAAAAGGTGGTCCTGTTGTAAAGGTGCATCCAAAAGTTTTGCTTTAACATGATCAGGCAGAGATTGCTCCTCAAGCCAAGCATGCCTTCTAAGTACAGACCCAGTAACAGCAGCCTACAAGAGGCCTCTAAAGAATCAAAACCACATTGCAAAGTATGTTTGCCAACTTGTTCAGCTGAATGCAATAAATCTTGCAAATCTTTATTCTCCACACAGTCAGAAATCAGCATAATTTTCTGTTTAAGCAGTCCCATGATTTTTTTGTTGCGTCTTTTGGCTTTTCCCGGTTAGGGGTCGCCACAGCGGAACTCCAATCCGCTAATGATTGGCAGTCGATTTTTTACGTGCCGAGTTGCCGGCCCTGACACACAACCTTCAATGAAAGTATGCCCATTCACGCATGTCTCCACACAGAAGACGCTCTAGCTGAGAATTGAACAGGACAACGTCTTACTGTGAGGCGACAACGCTACTGCAACACCACCACCACAGACTAAGCAGTCCCATGATATACTGTTGATATTTTAGCATATGAAATTGACAGTTTAAAGCCCTGATTGCTAAGGTTGCAGAAGTATAAACCTTTTTACCCCATCTATCCAGCGCCCTGGAGTCTCTATCAGAAGGGGTAGGATTTTTTGCAGTAGAAGCCTTAATGCCCTTGGGCCCCAGAGAAATGGTTTCAGGGTCCGCAACAGGACTTTTGAAAAGAAATTTGTGGGACTCAGGAACTCTGTAGTACTTGTCTGGTTTGCTAGGGGCTGGAAGTAAGGAATCAGGGGCCATACTGGATTCCAAAAACACATAATCAGCAATATCTAGTACAGGAGGTATAGCCAAAAGCCTATGCTGAAGAAGGAGGAAATCCCTAAGCCTCTTTTTGGATTCAGAGAAATCCTGACTTTACCAGTGGAAATGCTTTGTAAAGTTTCCCCAAAAGAGAAATCCTCAGGCGGAGAAGCAGAGGGAATGGAATCCTCTGCATCAGAGTCCTCATAAGTAGGTATGGACAAATCCAGATCATTAGAAGAGTTAGAAGAAACAGAGTCCTGTTCAGAAGATTCATAGTCACATTCAAACCTAGGCCTCTCGGAAGGGGGGGGGGGTTGACTACCCCTGATTAGAGTAATTAAATCTTCAGCCATTTTGATCATTTGTTTTTAGGCATAGGGTCCTGAACATGTGGCATGGGCGTCATTTTTTTAGACATAGATCGAGATTTAGGCCTTAGCACTGAAGTTGGAGTCTGTTTAATATACAAGTCTGCAGGCCTGAATACACCCTCAGAAGCCGGTGCCTGCTCAGCGGCTCTGGACCCATCAAAGGTAGAGACATCCATGGGTTCCAAATGTGAAGTATCTCACGGCATACCAGACTCCAAATGGGTCTCAGTAGAGGCCTGCGAATCAGAAGTAGCAGGTATCAGGGGCTGCGAAAGCACCTCACTGAGTACCGGCGAAATGGCGACTGGCTTAGGAGAAGCGTCATCAGCAGTTTTGGACCTCAACGGCCTGTCTGTCTTTTTCTTTGCATTTTTTCAGTATTCCGGTAGTCGGATGGCTAACCAACGTCATTTCTGGATAATTAAACCGAGAACTGAAATATTTTGAAGCAAAAATGTACCAACGACGGATAGTGTGCTGATTAAATAAAGCACAAAACCGACAGCAAGGTACGTCATGGTCAGGGCCTAGGCAAGGAATGCAGTACAAATGGAAATCCTTATGAAGTATTTGCTTCCCACAAGTAATACAATTATTAACTTTTACTGACATCTGTAAGGAACAAGAAAAAGTTTCATAAAAGGGGTACTTGAATTTTAGTTGAAGACTTCGGTTCTGAAACTCGAAAATGAAAATTTCAGGAGTCGGCCAACCGGCACTTGCGAACTGCTTCTGCTTCGGGCACCGCGTGGCAAGAAAGACTGATGTAATGGCATCGACTGCATGTTTTATACCCCCGACAACCTGACGTCATGGAAGAAGGGACAGCAACCGACGCAGGACCCAAGACTTTGTTAATCAGGCTGACTGAGGGCAACCTGCCAACAGAGTACCCAAATGTAATGACTGCAACAGTGAAACACGAACATCTAATCAATCAGGACAAGGGAACATCCAAACACTGGACTGGTCTCAGTATGGAATTATCAAGGGCAAGTCATGCTTACTCATCCTGGTGAATTTCTTGAAAAGGTCACCAAAGCAATGGATGGAGGCAAAATAGTACTCACTACATACTTCTTCCTGACCAAACTGTTGACAATTCCCCACTCAGGCATAGTAAAAAAGCTAAATAAAGTGGGAATAAACCACAGTGTCACCTGCTGGATTGCCAACTGGCTCACAGATAGGATGCAGGAAATCAACTAGGGGAAGCTACCTCCAGAAAGAGAGCAGTCTCCAGTGGAGTCCCCCAGGGTTCTGTGCTGAGACTTCTCCTGTTTGGCATCTACTTTTCTGAAGTAAAAGCCAAATAATAAAGGGCTCTGGATGACCATTGTTTGCAGGTGAATGCAAGTTATGACCAGTTACTTGAATCCCCAAATGACTTGGCCATCTTGCAGGAAGGTTTGTCTCAAATAAATAACTGGTGCCAAAATCACTGACTGAAACTAAATGCCAAAAAATGCATTACTGTATCCTTTGGGAAGTCATCTAACCCAGGGAACTACCACATTCGCAATATGCCCCTAGGAGTTGACCCAGTCAAATGGGATTTGGGAACTTATGTGGACAGTAACTTAACTTTAGACCAACACATGTCCAGTGTTGTAAGAAAGCCCTTCTATATTGGACAGCTTATAAACAAAGGGATTGTGTCTAGATCTAAGGATGTCATTATTTTCTCAGACCTCATTAAACCAGTCTTTGAATACAAGACACTCTTTGGCATGCATCTGTTCAGACACTTGCCAACAACTAAAACGTCAACAAAGATACCTTACTAAAAGGATACAAGGCCTGAAAGAATAGTTGTGTAAGAACTTACCATAACCTTAGATGTCCTTCTCTTCTGTGTTGCAGTATGCATAACAGTAGGGAGTTGCTGCTTGCAGCACCACCGTCCGACCAGTATACCAAAGTCTTAGTGTTGGAGGGTACGTGTGACGTCAGATACCAGGGCCATAAACCGATGTTAGGTATAAAAGTGTTGTCTGCATGTACCCTCATCAGAATTGTTTTGTCTCATGCAGTAGTGCCTGTGAAGTTTGACCAGGAGGGTCCTAATCTGAGACCCTTAGACTTACATGTGGGTCAGTCCCAGGGCAGTAGGATGGCTGTGTAGGTAGAGACCAGGGGGAATGATGGCAATGAGCCCTCAGGAGATACCTGGGATAGTAGTTGGAAAGAGACAAGGGGTAGGTGGGTGGGACTGAATACTGCAATATAGAAGAGAAGGACAGCTAAGGTCATGGTAAGTTCTTATACAACTATTCTATGTCCTTCTATTCTGATGTTGCAGTATTCATAACAGTAGGGAGAGTGCCAGAGCTTTAAGTATGAACCTGGGAGGAGAAAGGTTTCCTGTTGTCAAGGAGACCCTGTAGGATAGTCCTGGCAAATCCTGCTCTAGCACGGGATGCCATGTCCAGCTTGTAGTGTTTGGTGAAGGTGTGTACTAAGGTCCAAGTAGCTGCTTCTAAAATAGAAGAGGAGTCTGTGCCTTTGAAAAAGGCAGTAGAGGAAGCAGCTGCTCTGGTAGAACAAGGTTTAATATTACCTTGTAAGGACTTCCCATGGTGAGAGTATCACAAGGAAATGGACTTAGAGATCCATGAGGCAATGTTTTGCTTAGATACAGCTTTCCCTAGGGCTCTGGGGTGGAAGGAAATAAATAATTGATCCGACTTCCTGATATCTTTGGTTTTGTCTACGTAGGATCAAATTTGTCTGTGTACATCCACGGAATGTAGTGTCCTTTCTGAGGCATTTTGCGAATGAGGATAAAACACTGGTAGGTTAATAGGTTGATTCAACGAGAGTTCATTAACTACCTTGGGCATGAATGAAAGGTTAATCCTGAGGACAACTCTGTCCTTGTGGAAAACAAGGTAGGGAGATGTGGACATCAGGGCTTAGATCTCTGAAACCCTCCTGGTGGAGATGAGGGCAACTAGCAGGACTGTTTTCAATGTGCACTGTTTCAAGAAATCAGAATGTGCTGGTTCAAAGGGGGGCAAGGTTAGCTTTTCTAATTATAAGTTTAGGTCCCAAGGAGGGGTGATGGGTTTCTGTGGGGGTTTGATGTGGAGTATTCCTTTTGAAAAGAGTTTGACTTCCAGTCTGGATGCCAGAGGTGGTGAAATGGGCAGACAGGCAGAAATGGCAGACAAATGGACTTTGATTGAAGAATATGTTAGTCCTGTTTGGAGTAGCTCACACAAGTAGGATAGGACCCTTGGAATGGGGGTAGTATGGAGGTCCTGATTGTTCCTATGACACCAATAATTTTCTTGGGTGACAAAAGCCAGGGTACCTTTTTGGCTCGGCTTGTATAGGCCCTAGGGCCGATAGCCTAGTATCTACCTATGAA
Source organism: Protopterus annectens (assembly GCF_019279795.1). Classification (NCBI taxonomy): domain Eukaryota; kingdom Metazoa; phylum Chordata; order Ceratodontiformes; family Protopteridae; genus Protopterus; species Protopterus annectens. The sequence goes on along the minus strand of NC_056735.1, from coordinate 4,863,508 downwards.
CCAATTGGAGAATGTGAGCCACTTAGCTACATAGTTTCTCCTAGTGCTAGGTTTTCTGGCCTCCTGCAGAACATTGAGTACATCCTCTGAATAAAGGTGTCTGTAAGGGATCAGAATTCTATCACCCATAAGGTGAGTTTTAGGTTGTTTACCTGTGGGTGTAGCAAGGATCCCTTGTTCTGTGTGAGTATGTCTAGATGGTGGGGTAACCTGTGGTGATTGCCCTTGGCTAGAGAAAAGAGGAGGGGAATCCAATGCGGTCTTGGCCAAAAGGGGGTTACCAGTAGGATTTTTGGTTTGTCCTTCTGAATTTTTAGGAGGACTTTCTGGATGTCAGTGAAGGGGGGAAGGCATACAGGTACACCCCCCCCCCGAAAAGGAGAAGGCGTCCACTTTCCAAGCTTGTGGATGTGAGTTCCTTGTGCAGAGTTTGGTCATCTGCCTGTTGACTGGGGAGGCAAATAGGTCTACTTGTGGAATACCCCACCTGTGTAACACATCTAGGAAAACCTCTCTCTGAAGCATCCATTCGTGAGAGGGGGCTGAGGTTCTGCTGAGTGCGTCTGCCATAACATTTTGTTCTGAGGGGGATATACATGGCTAATAAGTGGACCCTGAGGGAAGAGGCTAGATTCCAAATCTGGATAGCCAGGCTGCATAGTGGGTAGGACCTGGTCCCCCCTTGCTTGTGTACCACAGGACAGTCGTATTTGTCTGTGATTACTTTTAGGATTCCTGGCAAGATAGAGGGCTTGAATGTTAGAAGGGCTAACAGCAGGGCTCTCATTACCTTGATGTTGATGTGGTCTTTTACCCTTAGACTAGACCATTTTCCTTGTACTGAGAGGTGTTGTTGACTTGTTTGTAACACTGCACCCCAGCCCAGGTCCAAAGCATCTGTGGACAGCTGTTGTAGTGGTGCTGGGATCTGAAGGTGGGTCCCCAGGTTGGTTTGCATTGCAGATATCCACCAGTGGATCTCCTTTTTTAAGCACAGGAGAAGTGGAAGGGGGGAGTCCAAGGGTTGGGAATGTTGGGTCCATAGGTTTTTTTAACTCGCACTGAATTTTGTGCATGTGGAGTCTTACCAAAGGCAGCATGGGTATAAGGGAATGCCATGTGGCCTAACAGTCTCAGGAATTCCTGAGCTGTCAGGGTGGTTTGGGTAAGGATCTGATTGAAGTACAGACAGAGTTCCTGAATCCTTTGGTCTGGGATGAAGGCCTTCATGCAGCCTGTGCGTAGTATGCACCCCAAGAAAATCATGTCCTGTGAGGGAATCGGGTGACATTTTTTCAGGTTTATCATGAACCCCAGAAGAGAGAGGGTGTTCGACACCTGTTGTAGATGGAGTAGGAGTTGGTGGTCTTTATGCAGGATGAGTAGGTCATCCAGGTATGGGTATATTTTTATGTCCTGTGTCCTGCAATGGGCAATGAAGGGGGCTAGACACTTTGAAAACACTCGTGGGGCAGTGGAAAACCAAAAGGCAATGCAGAGAATTGAAAATGACAGGAGCCTACTGAAAATCTGAGGAATTTCCTGTAATCCGGATGAATGGGGATGTGGCGGTAGGCATCCTTGAGAGCTAGAGCTACCATGAATGCCTGGGAGGGGATTAGAGGTAACAGAAGAGGTGAAGTGATCATTTTGAAACCGGTACATGGAGGAAGAGGTTGAGAAAGGATACAGCCAGGATAGGTCTCCAAGGACCTTCTTTCCTTGGTACCAGGAACATTCTGGAATAAAAATGTGTGTTCCTTTGAGGGATGGGCACTGGTTCTATGGTGCCTTGATTTAGAAGTAGATGAATGATGGGTGGGAACAGGTGGATTTGGTTTTTTGGTGTTGAGGAATCCCTTGGAAAGGTACAAGCATCCACCAAGTCATGTAATATCCTCGCTGGATGATGGAGAGGACCCATTGTTTTGCTGTTAACCTCCGCCAGGAGGGAAGGGAGAGGGTGAGTCGAAGGGATAAGGGTGTTGCTGGATGCAGATGGGGGGAGTCACAGTGGAGGAGGCCTGGATTGGTCAGGCTAGCTCCGAAAGGGTGTAGTAGAGGATCTGGAGGGGAAATCTGGGAGTAGAAGTCTTTCTCAGCTGTCTACATCCCTTAGATTGTAGTGCTAAATGAAAGGATTGCTTCTAACAAAGGAGGGTTTCTGAGGATAATTCCTATGACATCTAGGAATAGGGGACACCAGAAGGTGTTTGAGGTACTGTAACTCCTTACCCTTCTTTTGGAGGAATTTGAGAAGCTCAGAAGAAGCTTATCTGAAAAGGACCTTATTGTCTAAGAGTGCATCCAGAAGTTTAGTTTGAACATCCATGGGGAGGGGCTGAAGCCGTACCCAGGAGTAACGATGAAGCACTGATCCACAAGCAGCAGCTTTGGATGCAGCTTCCACAGCATCATAGCTCATAGCTGCACTTAATAGAGTGCCTGGTCACTTGGGATGTTGGGGAGAGAAGTGAATTTAGTTGTGCTCTGATAGGGGAATCCTGAACCTCAGACAGAAAGGTGAAGGCTTTAGAAATGGTGTCAAGTACATACATTGCCATGTGGGTTTGGTAGTTCAGGGCCCTAATGGCCAGAGTGGAGAATGTATAAACCTTTTTACCTGTCTTATCCATAAATTTACTGTCTTTATCAGTTGGATAAAGAGCAGTAGAAGGTAGTTGTCTGGATGTCCTATCTGCAGAAACAGCTACAACAGCTGGGTCTGCAGGAGGGTTTTTGTGAAGGAACTGTGTGTCTTGGGGGACCCTATAAAAATGATCAGGTCATTTATCTGCTGGGGCTTGGGAGTCAGGAGACTGTGAAGCAGCTAGGAAGGCATCCTGAAAAGCCTGAGTAAGGGAGGCACAGCTGAGGGAGATGGTCGTTCCATTTGCAAAAGGTCAAACTACCTTTTCTTAGATTCTGAAACCTCAGAGGCCTGCCACTTAAAATGTTCCCTCATGAGGGAGATAGTATCCCCAAAGTTGAATTCTTCTCCTGGGGATTGAGGAGAAATGGAATCTTCCTCTTCTGGAGTAATGCATTCCTTGGGGATTCAATTTGTGTTTCATAGGAGAAGGACTCCTCAGAAGATAAGTAATCTTCCTCAGCTACATGGATTGGTTGAGGAATGAAAGTAGGAGGAAGTTGCTGTGATTGTAATACCTGAAAGGCCTTAAACAGACTTTGATGGAAAGATTCCCAGCCAGGCATCTGTGGGGGTTCAGAGTGCTTGGATTTCTGTTTTCTCTTCAAGGGGGTTGTAGTAGCAGTCAGAAGAGACTCCAACATCGGCCTAGCATGAATAGGAGGAACAGGGGCTTCTGAGGACATAACCCATGGTTCCCCTTTGCCTTCAGACTCTGATGGTCGAATTACCTCAGGAGGACGTACCTTCGGTATCCCGCACCCCAGCTTCCATTAAGGTTCCTGGGCCTGCTTTGTTAACCGTCATCTGAATGGACTCCGGGACTTCAAACACCTCTAGAGCCTGTTCGGACACCTGAGGCATAGCCTGGGATTTGGGCTTAGCTTTTTTTTGCCTTCTTCCGAAGCTGTGCATCGGAAGGCCCTACTCCTCCCTCCATGCCTAACGCCAAGCATCAGAGTCTTTGGTTCTCAAGATAAAGTTTCAAAGCCGCTAATCGGCTACGTGGGGTCTTGGGGATGAACGACTTACAGATTGAAAAGGATGTATGGTTGTGAGCCTCGCCTAGACAAAAAAATAAACACACTTATCGTGTGTGCCCTAGTGAGGAAATTGTCTCCCACAAGCACACTTCCCTTTCCTAGCTGACATGCAAGTCTAACAGTAAGCAAAATGAGTAAGAAAACCCCACTGGGCACTTATCTGTAATGGTCATCTGGTCTTTAATGATCTGAAATGCGGTCATCTGAAAAAAACGCGATGCACAAGTGGAACTGGCAAATGGGTGTCCGATGATCACTGCAGCAGAAAAATTCTGGTGAGGGTACGTGCAGATGTCACTTTTATACCTAATGTCGGTTTATGGCCCTCGTATCCGACGTCACACATTCCCTCCAACACTAAGATTTTGGTATACTGGCAAGACAGTGGCACTGCAAGCAGCAACTCCCTACTATTATGAACACTGCAACATCAGAATAGGAGGACATCAACATATCCTACATGGATCATCTCAAAGTCCTGTTACTATACTTGGTATCCTACAGATTGCTAAGAAGTGACATGTGTCTGGCATACAAGGCATTCTCCAACCAAATACTCATGGATTTACTGCACATCAACAAGTAAAATGGCATCAAAAATACTTGGTCAAGGGATCTAAACCTCTTCTGCAAGAACAACAGAACCGTTTGGAGGGACAGGTATATCTTGCAGAGGATAATATTGCACTGGAACAGACTTTGCATTAAGTGCAACTTGGATCTATGACTGGGAAAGAGAAAATTTACTCCAGGACTGCTCCCTGTGCTTCTAGTGGTCAGAGACAGCTCCTAAATGCTTTATTCCATATATAGGTCCCCCTCATATTTTCTGCAGTATGACTCCAGTTACTCTTGTTTGGGGTAATATGTAGTTATTGATCATGGTAAGGGTAAGGTCAAACTCTCACCAAGTGGGACAGGTTAGTTTGAGTACAAAAAAGGGAAACTGGCTAGGCTTAAAATGGCCCACAAGGGCAGCTAGCCTAGTACTTAACCTATGAACCCAAGCATAGGAATGACCAGTACGCTGTGGTGTAGTAAGTGTTCTTGTGCATAATTCCTAATAATGGAATGGACACTGTACACTGGAACCCAATACCTATGCTTATGAGTGCTCACATACAAGACAGAGTGTGCAAGAGATGCTTGTATGCATCTGCACCACATGACTATGAAAGTTCGGGCCGATTTCATAGCTTACATGCATAAACAACGAAAACAGCATGAGCACAGGTTATGTCTTAGTATACAACTATTTTCTTGAAGTGTAAACATTCACATGTTTACACCACAGCAAGCTTCTCATTTACGTTACTCTGTCACTGGCTACCCATTTGGATAACAAATACATGTGAAAGCATATGTTTCGAAAAGCTCCTTCCTGGCAGTGACATATGTGCCTGCTAGTGTCTGTATTGTCTAATGGTCTATATCAACTTTTGTATAGTTTTTTGCAGTGAATGAAGTAAAATAGAAGGTACAGTGCAACTACAGAGATTAGGCTATTTGTTATAAAATGGACAAAACGGTTTAAAAGAAGTAAAGTAGCACTGATATTCTTTACTTGTTAAAATAATGTGTTTTCACCTGCTGGAATATAGATGTTAAAAGGAGTGCATTTCAGTTTCATAACAACAGTTTTAGTTAAATATACAGTAAAAGCCACCACAAGGAAGAATTTGGCTCTCAAGTGAGAAACCATTGAAGCACAACTCATATTTGTGATCAGTTTATACTAAAAAACATTATGCATAAAAGTACACACTGAATTATCACCATTATTCTAACTATTACGGCACACACACACTCAAGGAATGGTGTCTCTCCATTTCCCAATGTTGTGCAATTCTCAACAGTGACTGTTAAGAGTCCAGTGTTTTTTTTTTTTCTGTCATCCACCCAAAAAGCTGACATTTTCACACCCTCTGGATGAAGATCTAACAAAAGCACATTTCAGATAGAATTTTCTCATTAGTTAAATAATATTCTGGTTACAGGAGTACTGAAGCCTCCTGATCTCTCCTTAAGAAAAAAATAAATTCAGAATTAAATCAATACACAGCTGTAAGTCATATTCATATTTATGCAAATTTAGCTCACCACTTTTGGAGGCGAATTCCTACACTGATACAAAAAAAAAACAAAATGCGCAGTCTCTTACCCAAATGGAATTCCGAGGGCACCTAAAGGTGTGACTAGCACAGCTGGGGCTGCATTGTATGCCACAAAATTTCCAATCTGACCAACAGCCACTGCAATGGAAACCAAAAGGTAATATGAAAAAAATCCAGCCAAGCCCCAAATAACATTACTATTTCCCTGAATGTTTCTCAATCTGACAAACTGGTGCTATACAGCAGATAAGACGACAAAACATTTAATCTGAACTTCTCTCACCTTTACAGATGTCGGCTTCACAGGTCAAGTAAGCAACTCCATTAAAAAATGCAATTTGGATGGCAAACAATGAAATAACACAAAATCAGTCTCTTAAATCAGAATTTAGTCCTTCTACAGCCTGGTGGTAAAGGAGAAAAAAGAAGATGGGAGTCCCTATTGCTTGTTCATGGTTCACAAATAAATTATTTGAAATTATTAAACTGATTACTATCCAAATCTACCTTAAATCACTCATCTCTAGACTACTGAACTACCTCCCTGCTACAAAACATTTGATATGGCAAAGAAGGAAATAATTAATTGCAAGATAAACTGATCACCCCCCCCCATTATGATGCAATCTCCTTGAATAATGAAATTAAGTATCTGTAGCTCGCTAGACCAGTTCTCACAAAAAAAAATTTTTTGTTGTATTTCCCCACTTTTATTTGCAGTGATTTTATTTTCTTTTGCAGCATAAACATTTTTAAATTGCTCTCTGTGACTGAGTCCATTCATTCTTCATGGGAGGAAGATCTATTCCCAGACCATTTAATCCCAGTGAGGGATGGGCAGATCACGGAGCAATCATTCTGACAGCCATTAGGGTATATTTGTTTTTATCTGCTGCCTCAATCCTCCCTTGGTAGTGACGTAATCTTTGCATCTCCTCGGTGGGATTGCCTATGCCCCTTAATTAGAGGCATGCTCTTTCCTCTGGCATGCCTCTACAAGGGGCTACATAACTGGATTCAGAGACACCCCCCCCAGCCTGTTTTTATGTGAGCAGCCTACACCACTCCCATATTGTGCCAGATCACCAGAGGAGGAAGAATCACCAGAATCTTCTCCCCCCCCCCCGTCAAGCACCCCCCAACATACACCATGCCTCTCTTACCTACCCACCTACCCTCAGCTCTTCCAGCTTTGCAAACTGCTGATCAACCTCAGGTCTGCTGGGTCATAGTCAGGGCTTTATCCCTTTGAGCCAGAGCCTTCTACACCATAAACTTGAATTCACTCCCTAATATAATACATGCAACCGTGACTCACATTTTAAATACACATACTTAATTAAACTCCTTTCTGTTGAATCCTTAAACTCAAAAAGAAACTTTCCACCATAAATGAAAACTTAAAAATAAAATTATGCAGCACTGCAGTTTACCCTTAGCTTGTTAACTGCTATGGTTATGTTACTATTTGTAATGTAAAAGTACTAATGCTCTTAAGACTGACTGTAGTAAGTACATGTTATTTTTTCTACATACTATAGATTATATTCACCGTTTGTCAATCTGTTCTTTGTTCATATGTTATTAGTTAGGCAATCTAGCAGACCACAGTGACCCCTAGTCAGTGCAACCCAATAATCTAGTAAATAAACAGCTACCCAAATCAAGGAGAGACGTGCTCCATACCCCAGGGATGGAAATCCAAATACCCATCCAGTCATCGAGGCTGCTTTTAAAAGTGGCTAACACACTGCATTGTTTGACAGGTTAAGTGTAGACTATTCTACAAGTAGGCCAGAAGTTGGATCAGATACCCATCATGTCTACAGGCCATGCTAATGTTACAGTGAATATGCAGATCGTTAGCGTGGCTATTTGTAACATTATTACCCTTCTGACGGTAAAATAGGACAGGATCTTTCATGCCACGGAACGCCAAGCATAAGTCACCATGCACAACATGTATTTGACAGAGTGAAGTGATAAGGCTTTAAATCTCTGGGTAGCATAAGGTGTTTAATCCTGTAGCCTTTTTAGTTAAGAATCAATAGGCCTTTCAGATTGGCAAAGGTGTTAGGAGAGATGTATGCTAAAAGAAGCACTGTATTCTATAATGGTTTGAAGGCGACAATCTTTAGAGGGCAATGACATTCAATTAGCAGAACAACATAGAATGATTTCCTAACAATGATCAATACAATGAATACAAGAAATATCCTGTTGTCAATGAATGTGCTTATATCTCTAATAAGTGTTGATTTTAAGAAGTCCCATTTATGTAGTTTGCGTTTAGATGGTCATGTTTCCAAGATTAAACTATCCTATATTTTTTACTTTTTTCTCAATGAGCTTATGTCCATGATCAGTACCACCAGGTTTTGGTATGGTTAAGCCCTTCTTGGATGGAGAAGGTCCAAAAGCAGCTAATAGTGGCATCTAGTTTACAAACATCAACAAACCTGGTTAACAACAGAGTTCAGACATTAGTATCTACTTTAGCATAAAGGCAAAAGAGTTGGTGGCTGAGAACCAAGCCCTTTTGGGTACCACTAGTGACATTTCATTGTGTGGAAGTAGTACCCTCCCACTCTCACTGTGCATTTTCCATCGGCGAATCAGCTCGCTTTCTAGTGGTTAATATTTAAACAGGTGAGCTTGTCAACACCACCATGGGAAACTGCATCAAATGTTATGCCAGGGCCAGGAAGGCAATGTGAATAGACTGTGCCCTGGCTTCAGTAACTCAATCTACCCTTTGCAAAACTAAACTGATTAGGGTGAAGGGATTGTAGGTTACCTATTTCACTATTTATTACCTCCGAAATGCAACACTCCATAACCTTACAAATGACACTAGTAACACAGATTGGTTTACAGCTCTCAAGGTCTGAGGTGGGGCCAATCTTCTGTAGTGACCCTACTGGGGCAGTTCTCCAGACATTGGTACACCACCAGTGAAGAAACTGAGGGTAAACAGATTCAGGAGGAAAACAGCAAAACTGTGTCTGATTCTGACAAAAAGACAACCACGTATGCTGTTGAGGCCCACAGAGCTGGTGTTCTTAGTTTTGCAGAGTGCAGCCAGGACTTGTTCTAAAGTGATTTACAAACGATAAGTAGTCTGAAGAGGCAGGGGTGTTTTGGTGGAGTGAAATTACAGCTGATATGCTAAGACATTGGTGATAATTTCCAAATTACATTAAGTGGTGCCTGTGGACAGCAATTCAGTGCAGCCCTGAGTATCGTTTCTGGAGTTTGCTGACATAGCTGAAAAAAGGCCTAATGACTGTCCTTGGAAGAAGTAGCAATTTTTAGTACATAGTTTTCCTTACACTTTCTAATGCTACATTTGAAATATTTATTGGTCTAGTTTCAAATATTTATTATGGAGAGTGGAAGAGGATTTATTATGTATAACTAGTAGTCTATGAATGTTAGCGTTATAAGTCCAAAGAGCATTTTATTTTTGCATTTCCTATTATACCTGTGATAGGGAATAACGCCTTAACATAACAGCAGTTTTGATGCAAAGAGATTTCAGAGTAAAATGTAGCTGCTTTGGTTAAGACTAGGTAATACTGATGCCCCTCCCCCCTGTCTCGGTGGGGTTAGCAATTTTGAACTTCTCCAAGTTGTACTAAACATTGAGAAGTTGGTCCTGCAGTAGGGTTTGTTGCTATGGTGAAACTAGATCTAAGGGAGAAAATACCCTAGTGATCAGACTTCATCAGGACTATGTGGCACATGGTGGTGTACAAGCCTGAGTAATATTTGTAAGGATGAGGTCAAGAAGATAAAGATTTGTGCCTCTAATGGGCCAAAAGATAATTTGATAGAAGGAGCTGACATTAATGTTTAGGAACCACTCAGCATACTTGGTTCTGGCTGCTCTGGTTTGCCAGTTGATAGATGAGCAATTGAAATGTCTTAAGATTATAGCACTTGATTTAATAAGTATAGTGTCCAGCCAATTTAAGTACATATCACAATCAGAAAGAGACACAGATGGGGACCTCTAATCAACAGTAATATGACAGTTAGGCTCATTTAATTTCATCAGGATTTCCAGGTGTTCTAGATTGCTATCATACTGAATCTGATGAGAGATAAAAAGAATACAGCTATATATGAAATCGCTCCTGCATTTCCCACAAGGTCTGAAAGAATGATGGTTGCTAAACCCAGGAAAAGGGGGAGCAAAATCAACACAATGAAACTAGGCTTCAGTAATTACACAATGAAACCATGCTTCAGTAACTACACAATGAAACCATGCTTCAGTAATTACACATGTATATAGCTGATGAAAGTTCAGGAAGGCCTCAGACTCAGGAATTTGTTTATATTCCTAGCACCAATAAGAGCTACCTTAAAGTAAACTGGAGTAGAACCTGTTGTGCCAACATGTCCAGAAGATGGACTCTTCCCTAAAAACGGCACTACGGGGACAGCAAGTGTTCTAGACAATATATGGAAGCCATGAAGAGAGTAAACACTATCCCAGGAAAGCAAGATGGACTGTCTACCATCATCTAACATGCTGACAAAAGCTGAATTAGCCTGGAATGATAGCAGTTAATAAACTGATTGTTAAAGTCAATTATTTTACCTTTGAACTGTGCCATCACTCTCAGAGATGGCAAGATACTACTTACAACAATGGCCTTTACTGCCCCAGATAGATGCATAGACAGCTTGACCACATCTCACTGCCATCTCCCTTAGGTTAGAGCCTCTAAGGTCATTCACTCTGGCATGGGCAACCACAAGGACTTAGGACTTCCAGTGCATACTGGGAGGAGTGGTCTGTGTTGCATCACAAATCTTGCATGCAGAGAGACAGCTGTCATCCTATCCTTGTTCAGTTGCCTAGCCTGATGACAACAGCACTGTTTGCCTATAATAGTGCCCCCTATTACTACTAAACTTCCATGAGTGGCCGCAGGCACAAACACCACCATACTGTAGGATACCTACTGCACCACACTTTAACGTTACCAATAAGATATATTTCTACTTGCACTGCACACTATGTTTAGCATTGCAGTATAAGAAATCATTTATTAGCTAGGTCGTGAACACCGGCACAACTGAGCAGCTACACCCTTTGTTAAGTATTACTGTTAAACAGTACACTACATTGTGCACTGCATCACCCAGTGAGGATCATACACCAGTGGAAGACACCAGTGGAAGACAGCTCTAGTACAATGACAGTATTGCAATAAAGACATTTTGCCAAAGGCTACACAAGACAAAGATTCAAACAGCAGATATGCAAATTGCTTCTAATTGCAAGTTTACTGTACTCAGGTAGTACAGTACACCCCACTGTAAAACAGACTATACAACAATGGCAACAATATAACAGTTCAGCCAATACACAGAGGCCATGGGAAGCAGAAACTCAGTAATGTGGACAGAATGAATGAGAAAGAACAAACACCAGAGCTGATGGTGGCTGCATGCCTTCACCTGTCATAACATGTCAACAGATGAGGCTGGCTACATGAAGCATATGTTTTGCAAATGGCAAAGTAATGCCACTGCCTGGCCCAGCCAATCAAGCCACCAATGGCTGGGTCCAGTAGGGAAGATGGCCATGGTGGTAACTGACATCTGGCTTGCTGCAACCCCGGGCAGCATAAAAGGCAGCTGCCATCCCACCCTAAGCATATCATGGCATCAGTGGCGCAACAGACAGCATACACCTGCCTTTGGTGTAGACTATACCTCTCAACCTCCTAAAGCAAGAAATCTGGACAAAGCCATAAATAACGAGGGGACAAAGGCTCAAAAATAGAGACAGTTTTTAAATATTGCTCTTACAAACTTAGAACATTGATGAAATAAAATGTTTTACATTAACAATGAATTTCTGGAAAGTATGATGTTTAAACTAAAATGTCCATCATTATTTTCTGACGTCAGTCCTTAATGATTTGTCAATGATTTGCCAGAAAACCAAAATTTTATGAGATACAGACCAAAAATATGAGGCAAAAATCTGGGCAGTTAAGAGGTGTGGCACCAAAGGTTGTGGGTTCTGTTCTCACACCAAATGAATGGATGGCAGACAATGCAGTGTAGCATGGGGGATCTGTACTCCTATGTCACCGTTTGGATGAGATTTGAAACTCAGTTACCATCTGCTTGAATTGGTGGTAGGGAAGCTGGATATAAAAGATCAAAAAGTGTATTTATTTTAATTGTATACATATATACAATTCATATTTTTACATATTTACATATTAATATTTACATAACTTAACATCATTCAATAAATTATTTCCATTTTAAGTATCCCCCCACTCTTTTACCTACAACCAAAACCACAGTTTCCCAGTAGTTTTGTCAACGTCCATGTTCCATTGTATCTAATGTCATTACGTCTTTCATTCTATATAGTCCATGTTACATAGAATGTGATTCTGCCTATTTTTTTAGCTTCATTCTGGGATCTTTTCCCATAAAACCCATACTCTATCATGTCCATGTTTAACATTACACAATTTAAATAACTTTTAACGAAATCACGTTTACATAATTATTTCCACAGTTTTTGACTTCTCTCACATTTAAAAAAAAACATGTTCTGTAGTTTTTAATTCTTTACATTTATTACATATTCTTTCCTGCTCTCTCGTGTATGGCATATTTGCCCCCACTGGTCATTTTCCTATGGACAACCTCCACAAAATATCATTGCATTCTTTAATTTTTTTTTTTTTTTAATAGTTTCTGTATCTATTCATTATTGCATTTTCTTATCCATTTCTCTTTCCATGGATCCACCAAATAAAAGGATATCATAATGTTAACACAACATTCTTTTATGTTCTTTTCTATCACATTCTTTTTTAATTTCCACAATACAATCAATACAATTTTACTGTAAATATTTTTCATTTCATTAATAACACTTACTTCTTTTTTCATTTCCATTTCTTCCCACATTTTTCTACATTTACAGCACATTATTGTTTCTGTCAAATCTTTGTTTTTCATTATGCCTTTTAGTACTATACACATACTTAAAGAGGCTGCATGCACAATCGGATTTATCAGACCCAATCCTCCTTGTTCATCTTTCATATACAAAATTCTCCTTTTAACCAGGTTTAATCTTGACCCCTAAAATAAATGAAAAAATTGTCTGCATGATTTCTTTTTCATTCTTCATTGGCATCATATAAACATTTGCAGTATAACCTATTTTACCTATTATTATGGCATTTATTAAATATGCCTTCTTTCTATATAAAAATGTATATGTCTTCTAGAATGTAATCATGTCTGATTCTTTTAACTTTATCCCATTGTTCATGTCTGTATTCACTCCTTCCAAATACTATTCCTAAAATATCTATACTCTTTTCATTATATTTCACACCTCCTATAGCACCTTCATACCCAAATCCCTTGTTTTTCTCTATTTATGCTTAAACCAATTTTCTTCAACCGTGTACTCAATTTTTAATTATTTTTTTTCCATCTAGACTTTATTTTTTTGCTATTACTACAACATCATTAGCGTTAAGTATACATTATTGGTAACTGTATCTTTCTATATCCTCCCTTACTTAACATTTTATTAATTTCCATTACTACTTTGTTCATGATCATAGCAAATCATAACAAAAATCATACTGCTTGCAGGACATCCTTGTTTTATGCCACCCTCTATTTTCCAATGTTGCCCAATAAAACCATTTACGTTCAATTTCACATAATTCTTTTTATATACTGATTTAATTACTTGCAATATTTTTATTTATATTGTATGCTTGTAAAATTCCCATAATGCTTTATACTGATCATAAGCCTTACTGACATCACCTATCATAATTTTTGTTTCCACTTTTTATTAATATCATCAATTACTTCCCTTATTATCCACAGTAGGTCTCAACTCCCCTTTCCTTTTCTCCCAAACAAATTCTGATCATATAATCTTTCTATTTTACATTGAGTCTTTTAGTAACTATTCTCATGAAAATGTTAGTCTGTTATTCAGTGTAATTGGTCTCCAATTTTTTATTTCAACTTTATCTTCTTTCTTTAATATAATTTTATCACACCTGTCCAAAGTTCTTTATATTTAATTCCTCATTTGAGCCATTCATTCATTACTTCTATAAACGTCATTTTTTTGCCAGTCATAGGTTGGTACTAGGCTATCGGCCCTAAGGCCTATGCAAGCCTAGCCATAACAATTCCCTAGAATTTTTTTCCCACAATATTTACTTCTCTGGGCCTCTGTCTAGCAGGGAGACTGACATGATCCACAGGGTGAATTTCCTATCTCCCATCCAATCATCAAGGTTCCTTCTGAAGAGGGCCAATGAGGCACTCTGCTTGACATGTATGGGCAGTCTATACCAGAGTATGGGGAGTCTCTGGGTCAGGAACCTATCCCTCCAGCATGTTTTGTTCATTGTGATAAGGTTTAGATCCCTGAAACATGTGGCTATGAGGGATTGGGATTTCTTTAAGTGGAGCATGTCCAACAGCTCAGGGTTTGACATGTCCTTGTATGTTAAGCAGAGATCACCTCTGAGTAGATATGCCACAGAGTATAGCTGGAGTTTTTTTTAGACGGTCAGCATATGGCATCTGCTCATCTGCTTTAGGCCTGTGATTCTTTTAGTGAGGTATTTCTGTGGCCTTTCCAGCTGTTGCAGATGTCTTATGAGGTACATACCAAATGGGGCATTATACTCTATAACAGGTCTAATGAGGGATGAGTACAGTGGGACAATGACCTCCTTTTTTCTGGATGAAAAGCCCTTAGTGATGAGGTATGCCACGTAGAAGGATTTCCCGACTGTTGTGGTGATGTGGTTATCGAAAGTGAGACCACTGTCCACTTGTGTCCCTATGTCTCTCATCACACTTTCAATGTTTAGTGTCCTGCCACCTTTGTGGTAGTTCATGGGTACATGTTTTTTTCCAAAGGGGATAACTATACATTTCTTGGCATTAAGCTTGAGCCCATGGCTCTGGCACCAGGCATCTGTTTCTGTAAGGCCCTTTTGTAGAATATCCACATCATTTGGGGATTCAATAATGGCTCCCAGTTTGCAGTCATCTGCAAACTTTGTTAGCCAGAGTCCTTTAGTGTTGGCCTGTACTTCAGAGAAGTAGATGCCAAACAAGAGTGGTCCCAGGACTGAACCCTGAGGTACTCCACTTGTCACTTGTCTGGAGCTGGATTTGGAGTCGGCTACTTTTACAGTCTGGTTTCTGTCAGTAAGCCAGTTGGCAACCCATCAAGTGACATAAGGATTTATGCCCAGCTTAGTAAGTTTATCCATGATTCCAGAGTGGGGGATGGTGTCGAAGGCCTTGGTGAGGTCCAGATAGGCTGTGTGGACCGCCTTACCCTCATCCACAGCTCTGGAGACCGATTCGAAGAAGTCAATCAGATTCAGGAGACAAGACCGGCCCTTCACAAACCCAAACTGGGTGGGGTCCAGTGTCTGGAGGTTGCCAATGTCTTTGTTTATAAGTTCTATGATAATGTGTTCCATGCCCTTGCAGATCAGGCTTGTCAGACTGATGGGATGGTAGTTCCCAGGATCCAATGTGGATCCTCCCTTGTGGAGCGGGATAACTGTTGCTGTGCGCCACTCAGTGGGCATGAAGCCTGAGGTGAGGCTATGATTAAACATGACACTTAGGTGGGGTGCCAGTTCATTTTGTAGTTCATGTAGTACACACCCTGGGATGTCATCTGGTCCCATGGATGCTGTATTCTTAGCTTTGGACAGTGCTGTTTCTACCTGTGTGGCTGTGATTATTGGAATTTGGCAAACTTTTGGTATTGAGATGGGCTCTTTAGGGGGTGAGAGGGAAGTGAAGTTGGCACTAAATCGATCTGCCAGGATATTGGCAATATCCTTGGGATCAGTATATTTAATGCCATTCTGTTGTAGCTCAGAGCAGATCTGGGCATTGCCATTTAGATTCTTGACATAACTATAGAATGCCTTGTGGTTGTCTTTGGAATCTTTGGCAATTTTATTTTCGTAACTGGCTTTTGAGGATTTATGAGGGATCTCAGCTTCTTACTGAGGCTGGTGAGGGAGTTTTTTGCATCCTGGGATTTTCCTCTTTTCTGCATCAGTTTCTTCCTTCTGTTGTATAGTTTGTTTATAGCAGGGGACCACCAGATTGGCTTCCTTTTTTTGGAGAAGAGCATCTTGGTTCTATTTGGGATGGTACGATTCATGCATGAGTGGATGTGCTCGTACAGTGCCTTAGTGTAGGATTCTGCAGTCGAACTTCCAGATCCCGTCTGCGTGGGTGTTGTGAAGTTTATCATTTCTGACTTCAGTAGCATGAAGTTGGCTTTGGAGAAGTTTTTTTAAGGAGGTTTCCTTACTGGGGGGTGGGGGTGGGATGTGGATGTCAAGGGTGATTTGCTTATGGTCAGACCTGACCAATGAGGGGGTGACCACTGGTGTTGAGCATCTATCTCCCATGGTGGTAATGACCAGGTCTAGGATATTGGAGCCCCTGGTGGGACAATGGATTATAGTTGATCCAGGGCATTGGAATTTATGAATTCCAAGAACCGTTGGGAAAAGGAGTTGGTACCAAAGTAGTTTTCCCAATTACCATACATTTCTTTATACATACTAAATTCAATTCCATCCAAACCTGTAGCTGAATTAATGTTAATCTATTTCATGATCTCATTCAACTCATTTATATTTATTTTTCTCTCTAAATATTACTTTCCTTATTTAATTTTTCATCTTTATAAATTTGTTCTGTTAACTTCTTTTTTACTATATAAATCTAATACAGATTCTTTAATTATTTCATATATTTATCCTTGTTTTTTTAACTTATTTATCTTTATTTTATAATTCTCTTATTATCTTACCTTGTTTTACTATCTTGCATAAGTATGGTGCTACTACTACGTTTTCCTTGTAAGCAATATTTTTGCTTATACAACAATTTATTAACCTTATCCTGATTTCTTCTATACAATTCTTTTTCCTTTTCATAAAATTGTTTCTTTTATATCAACTCTAATTATTTCTTGACTTAATATTTTGTATTCCATTTTTTTCTTTTTTTTCCCTTTTCTATACATTCTAAAAATACTTTTTTGTATTTCTTTTTTAATTGAATTCACCATATTGTCTAATTTTCACAAAAATCTCTCATACTGATATGTTGCTGCCATAATTTCATAATTTCTTTTCTTTCTCCTGAATCTTTTCATTTACTCTTTTTATGCCTTTTCCTATTTTAATATATTCCTGAGTTTCATGAATTCTTACCCAAATCACCACATGATCAGAAAGTCCATTATATTTAATTTCTTTTTGTATAATTTTTAGGCCTTCTGATATCAAAAAATAACCAGTTTCTGTCTTAATTTAATTTCTTTTGTAAGTCCAGTGTTTATTTTCCCATATTTTTAATTTTCCATTTTTCATAATTTCAGTAACCATTTTATCACAGCTATTCTATTTTTCAAATTACAATTAACGTCACCTGTCACTATTATATCCATGTTAACACAGGCATAACAGGTATACTTTTAAAACATTGTTTCTCTTTCTTTTTTGTCATATGTGCATATAAAGCTATTAGTCTATATACGTATTTTTCCATGTTACATCCACTACTGTTATTCGTCCCAGTTCTACTATTGTAACATTAATATTTTAATATTTTCTTGGCATGGTAGATATTTTATATATATATATATATATATATATATATATATATATATATATATATACACACACACACACACACACACACACGAATATGTTTCTTTGCCTATATTCCAAAAAACAATACTGTTCTAAAGTTTTTCTGTTTGCACCCTTTCTTCTGTTAGCATTCAAAAGTCTTCTCATACCATTACTTAAGAATTTATTGCAGCACACCATTGTAAAATATTAATTATCTTAATATTCTTCATACTGTTCACATCCAAAGCCAATATTTTCAGCTTTACAGAACACTTATTAGAATATACTTCTTACCCCTTACCCTTCTTATTCTCTCTTACCATTATACTTTTAAATTTTCTTTTTTCTTTCCCTAACTCTCTTTCCTATTGAAATTTTCTTGCCTTTTACTACTATAAGCCACTCTTCTTCACTCATTTCATCTGTCTCTATTTTTTCTTTCTCTGCCTTTCCCTTTAAATGTAGATACAATTTCTGTTTTTCTTGTTGTGTTGCATTCCTGTATAGCATTCTTTTCTAGCTCTTTTTCTTGTATAATTTCATTTTCTTTTTCATTTTCTTGTATTTCTATAAATAACATCTTGTTGTCACATTCATTAATGAAATGATCACTTTTTCCACAAAAACAAGTCTTCAGTTGCCCTCTGTACCTCACAAAACATCTATTAATATGCACATTAATAATACTAGGTATGTGTATCACATTGTAATTTTCCATTTTTTTAATTATTCCACATTCCCAACCTCCAGTCCATAATCCTCTTTCATCATAGATTTTAGTAGTGTCTACCACTTCTTTACATATTGTCAACAAATATTTTCTCAGTTCTTTTGCTCCCGCTTTAGTTCTAAATTGAATCAAGATTTTTTTTAAACTAAAGAAGACTTGCACAACATATTCTGACCAAGGAAAGTCTACTTTCTGTTTTTTCATAGGCCCCAAAAGTTTTCCATAGCCTGGCCAGTTTCAAAAAACAAGTCACAAAAAAACCAAACAAACAATTCTTTGTTAATTAAAATTAAAGCTCTTACTTGTTCAGCTTTTACACTCAGAGGTGCAACAACATTATCCCATACCTCATCTCTGTCTAGGCCTTTTACTATTTTACTGCTCACCCAAACATATTTTTTCTTTACTTCCTTCACCTCAATCTTCTCTTTAGCTCCTTCTTTCACCGTTTGAGCATAGGACTTTTTTTCTGGAACCTTCTTTGGCTGTTTTTCCTTTTATTTTTCACCTTCTATTTTTTCCATAATGTCACTCTAGGATACAGCAGTTCCACTTTCTTTTTCACTCTGGTTAATTAACTCTTCCAGATACTCATCCTGCAACCCTCCCGACTGGAGGGTTGAAATAACACGTTTCTGCTGTTTCAAACACATTTTTTTGAAATTTTTCTTCTAAATCCATCTCCACCACTGCATTTAGCTCCATCTCCTTCCCAGTCTCTTCACCTTCAGCAGACAAGGGTTTTTCTGCTCCCACATGACCTGAAAACATTTATGGTAGCAATTCTACCACTTTTTCTTCATTTTCATCACATTTATCCTCCAAATTGACTTGGCTCTCAGCAGCCATATTTTCTCCCTGTTCCTTCTGGCTGCCTCTGCACCTGGACAGGAAACAGGAAGTAAGGATGTGTAACACCCAATATCTTCCCCCTACTGCAAAGTGCAAGGGAAGTTCTCAGATGCTCTGGCCAAATTTCACCTAGTAGTAGAAATACCACCGCTGGTCTCCCCTGAAAGAGAGGTCACTAGTCTAGTCGAACAAATCCAGTCAATAAAGGATAAATAAATAAATGATGTTCCCCTATCTTGTGTTTGCTGGTCTTCCTCTTATTTGTGTTCTGGTGTTTGTTCATCTGCCTCTGCTACTACTTTATACCCTCTTTCCTGCACACGTACCTCTCCATGACTTTCTTCCCCCCTCCACTTCTTAAATAAAAAGGGCACCTGTCCCACAAACAAAAAATATATACCCTTACTTCCCTACCACTATCCTAGTGTGTCTTTGCTTGCTCTGCCT
Source organism: Protopterus annectens (assembly GCF_019279795.1). NCBI lineage: Eukaryota > Metazoa > Chordata > Ceratodontiformes > Protopteridae > Protopterus > Protopterus annectens. The sequence continues at coordinate 4,843,949 of NC_056735.1, read as the reverse complement.
CCTTTCTGATTGTCCAACACACCTATTGCCTCACTACTAATACTAATACAAATACCAATACCAATACATCATTAGGGGTTTTGCTAGGAGGCCCTTATTATAGTTCTTAACAGTTCTCATATGGCTTGATGTGCATTTTAGACATGTGTAGTCATGGGTATACTGCATGCACATTTCTGAGATCTATGGTCATAACAGTCATCACAGTATATCCTTTTTATGGATTCCATGCAGTATTCACACACAGATCCCTTAACCAGTTAATCTCCATCCTGCAAATTGTCTCCTATTATGTTGAAAATTATATTAGGGCCGCACTACTGCAATACCTCAGTTGTGCTAATCTGTTGCTCTACCGCTGTGTAAAAGATGTTTCTGGAATGTAATTAAGCCAGCCATTTATGACTGCACTGGTACTGCTGTTTTCTGCATCATTTTTAACTTTTTCTCATTTAAGTATGATTATAAATAATGAATGCTGACAATTAAATATTGCTGCAGTAAAAAAAGTCTGTTGCCTGCCATATGCAAGACAGAATCAAACCAAAGAACAATACACACAACTAAAGGACCCATGAGTGCAAGGAAGACAAAGCAAACAAATTAAAATCCGGCACAGCATAGTCCACAGTACTAGTGGAGATACAAAACCAAACTCCTAATGAATAAATAAATGAAGATATGGCACTTTTACAGTTTAAGCACTGTATGAATGACAACATCTAATGTCACTTGCCTGAATCATAAAAGTGCTGTATTTTCACTTACTGGCATTGATAACGGTTTTAACTACTGGTTGGCAAAAAGCCAGCACACAAAGAAAGAATGTACCACTGACTTAGTTGCCCTTCTTTCTCCCTCGGTTAAATGATGCTTTTTTAATCTTGGTATATTGTGTTTTTATTAGGAGTTCATTGGATGTTTTCCACTACATGATCTGGCAGTTTTGTATTTATTGTGATATTCACTCAATGTTTGTATCTCCAGAATGATGAAGCAATGGTGAAACTGGTCCCCTTGTGTGGATGCCAAACTAGTACGTTTGACAATGTTGTGTGGGATTTTCACTGTCAGTTGGCACAGTTTTTTATTCTGGGTTAGCAATGACCCAGAAGGTAGGGCTCCACTGCCTGGTAAAATTATACACACTATGCAGTCTGAACACTGACCACTTAAGTCCTGTGCTGCAGCGAAAGCATTTGATAACTGACCTCTAGGTTTCATTCCCAAGGAGATTCTTCCATACTCAACCTCTTAGCCATGCAAGGACAAGGCCCTGCATTACAATGTCTCATTAGATAATCATGACTCAGCCAAGGAGAAAGTCCAGACCACTGTCAGAATGTGGACTATGAGTGGCAGGCAGGACGAAAAGCATTAGATCTAGGCACTGAGCGACATACCTTACATCTTTTGGGTATTGGAGATCTTGGATAAGCCCTAAGGCTATTAGTCACCAATAAACTTCCATGTTGACCAGGCATCAGGAAATGATGAAGCCCTCAAACTTGTCTAATGTGACTGGAACTTAATGGGTCGAAGTACTGGAGTGCTGATACTCCTAAGCATCCGTTGCATCTCAACATGTACTGCTTGAAAAGAAGAGAAGTACAAAGCACTCAAGACAACACCAAACATACACAACTGTGCTAGGATGCCATTTCTAAAGGTAAGTTTGTTTCTATTAACAAATATTGCATTCAATATCACATCAGCAATGGATAAACAATGTTTATCTTAATTAACCTAGCTTAAACACAGCTGTGCGCCTGACCAATCATACAAAAAAAGCTAAAAGCTGATAGCACTTTCAAAGAAGATATTCTAGCTACAGAATGCAGTTAAGGGACCACCAATCAGCACTGTTTATTAGTGGTGCATACAGAATTCTAGGAGTCATCAATACATTTACTTTCTAGAATCACAGAGAAATTTACTGGCTTGTACCCTAAAAAATAGCCAGGAAAATACAAAAGAAATCTACATGTGCACCATAAAATTAATACAATTACTTTTAGATAAAAAGATGAGAACTATTCAAGCAGGGAATTTCCATTTAGTAGTGCCAGTGACTCAACACGTAGGGGGTGGTCAGAAAGCTGTAGTCTTCTCATACTGAGCACTTGTCTGATGATTTTCCACTATTGTAGTTGTAGTGTAGTAATGAATGTGCCTTTGGATAAGACAAACTGAAATCCCATCTGTTGGAGATGCTACACTAAAATCCCATCTGCCAGAGATGGTGATAGTTCAGGGGAATATAAAAGATCTCATAGAACTTACCAGAAAAATGAAGAGTGGGTAATTTCATCAGTGAGTTGACAAAATTTCCCCTTTCCATCCATAACTCCTTTTCCCATTTTTGACATGAGGTCGGGGTGTCACTTAAACAGTGACAATCATTCAGAGCCAAGGTTCACACTACTGGGTGGCTAGCCCCTAGTTTACATGAGTACCACCTTGGGTGTCTGCTGAAAACAACTCAGCGAGACTAATCCAGTCAACAGATGTTTAAATACATACAGGTAAATAAGTTATACATAAATACATAAAGTAAATTATGGAGGAGTGTCTAGATTAAAAAGAAGTGTGAGGAAATGTTTCTTCTAGAAAAAGGTGGCAGACATCTGAAATATATTTCAGGATAATTTATCAGAAGTCAAAATAGTGAAGCATTGCATGCATGTCTGCCAAACACAAAGTAACAAAGGAAATACCTGTAACTAAGACACGTAACATACAGTTAGAGAGGGCTCAGTAATACATTTCTATTTTCAATTTTGGCGGTCCTGCATTTATAGAATCTACCACAAACTCTCAAAAACCAAGAAATACAACTGTATATTTAATTTATATATTATCTACATTTAAATTCTGCTCAACAAATACAGTTCAAAGAATGAATAACAGTTCATGGAGTGTAAATGTCAACATTCTGCGCTTTAGCATGAAACAACAGCTTGCTTTATCTAGGCAACTCAGTATTCCGAAAATCCCTAATAGGATGAGACATGAGGATACAGATGGAAGTAACAATATTATATTGCCCTCTTTAGGCACTTTTTGTAATCACATAATGAGCATATATAATAGGGTTGGCAGGCAGTACAACACAGGAAGGTAGAGACAGTGATAGTTATTTGGTAGAATGGTCTGAGCTCACTAAAAATGATACCGCTTTAACGCTGCCAGAAAAAGATACTTTTGATAAGAACATTTTACAAAATCTAAGAAATCTAATCTAAGAAAATAAATTGAAACAAAAGGGTAATAAGGTACTGGCCTCTTGTTGGTCAGATTTTAATGACTGTCAAGAAGAATAAAAAAAAAAAAAAATGAAAAAGGAATCTGTAGGCAGACGTTGAAAATATGACTCAGATTAAAGTCACAGCTGCAGGTAGCTAATAGAACAGTAAACATGTTACAAAAACGTGCAGATAAGAAATCCCATTCCTGGGGTATGTATCCATTAAGACATTTAGAAAAGTTATATGTCGCACAACCAGAAACATCAGATGACAACTGGTATCAATTACTATCTGTGCCCCCTTCACCTTATGACCCACCCATACCTCAAGAAGCTGATAGTTCTCCCTCCCCGAGAGGGTAGTTGGAGGTGAATTTTGCAGAAACAAGTACCACTTCTCCAGGTATCTACCAAGTTACTTCCAATCGTCCCTCTGGGTCAGCTTATAACACTAGAATCTGACAGCAACAATATTCAGTACCCACAGTAACACCATTAGATCAAATATTATTGTGTACAGTTAATGAAGGGAAACAAATGGATCACAAAACAAGAATTAATGTGGAGATGATACTAAACATGTGGGAACATAGGACATTTTTCAAATAAATTTGGTCATCAAAAACTAAGAGTAAGATTAAGCACATTATTACCAGATTTCTGATCGCTACAGATAGGGAAAAATATCAGTGGACATCCCTTGCAAAGCAAAACGTAGGAAAAGTGACAGATTCTGACTCTTCTACCAATCCTGATATAACTCCTACATACTCACCCCGCTAGGAGAAGTACCAAATCCAGCAGCAGCTAGACACAGGGAGTCTGAACCTACTATAAAACAGTAGTGCAACCGTGAACAGCAGTGGATTTCCCAACCATTGTAGATTCTCTCCCTCCTATTTGAATGCATTCAGCAAAATATTCATAAATCTTAGGACATGTACAGTTACAAAACCCTACTATCGAAGACCTGAGAGTAGTATTAAAAGCCTCCACACCTTCTGATATTTTTAGAAAGCTGTGGGACAAATCTTATATAGGCAATAACATTCCAAAGCATAGAGATAATGGATTTCTAGCTGTTAGATAACTTATTAAAAGCAATTACTAAAACATGCCCCCAACCCTTTCATACATATTTATAATGCATGATAAATGTGTCTGAAGCCTTCCCTGAACATCCAAAGCCTACAGAAGGTACAGCAATCAGAGGGTTGTCAGCGGCTTTTGCAGAGGGCTCGTTACCACCTATACAAGAAGAGATTAAAAAGGTGCGTTTAAAATGGCCAATTTTAGGTATTTATGGGATTTTTAATCAAGCACAATATGCAGCCACTAACATACACAGAGAAGAAAAAGAGTGAAAGAAAAAGTTAGTAAACACCCCGTGCCAACACTTCAATGCAGATTCCCGCGGGCAGGGAAGGGGAAGAAGAAATTGTGGGGGAGGAGGTAGATTCGGAATCCCCAAGGCAATATCAGCAAAATTATTATCCCTGCACCTGACGACTATCGCCACAAAATGCACGACGTTTAGATTATTTTTTTAATGGTCATTAAACTGGGCATTGGCAAAATGAATGTCCATTATCTGGACAGCAAGCAAGTTTGCCAAATGTTTAAGCACCCCAGCAGATTGAAAGAAACCCTCCTGTGTGGGTGGCAGCAAACTCATTAGGACAGCCACGAGCAGGAACCACAGTTACTTCCCTTGGTGCCAATTAACCGGGACAGTCCTTTTGTCCGTGTTACAGTACAACATTCATCTATGCCACTTCTCATCGATACATGTGCTACTAGATCTAGGATTACATCAGCAAATGCTGAACACCTTCTGTTTTCCAAGCGCACGATTCAGGGCATGGGTGTGTCCAGAGTTCCTTTAGACTACCCTGAAACAAAACATGTTACAATTTAGACTGATCTGCTAAAAGATCAGCATACTTTTATTGTATGAAATTCTGCCCCTTTAAACCTATTAGGTAGAGATTTATCGTATACAATGAGATGTAGCATCTGTTGCACACTGGGTGGTATATCTCTGGACATTCCCAATGAATACATATGAGTATACTCAAATATCACCTCTACAGATAAAGATACCCTTTTGCCATTTTAACATTGGAGCAAAATGAAGAAAATGCTGGTATGGAGGAATTATAATCCCTCTGCAGCTCTGGACTACCCATGCAAATGAGGCAGTGATGATAAAAGATGCAGAACCTGTGCATGTAACACTAAAACCTTGTGAGCTCCTGCCTGAGGTATTTCAATATCATTTGCCGGTAAAACCAGAAAAAAAAGAATCAAACTGGTTATTTCTGCCTTGTTACAAGGTATCATTGTCCCGACTCGCAGTCCTGGTGCTACTCCAATTTTACCAGTTAAACCAGGAAACGATGCATATAGATTTGTACAACATTTATGCACAGTGAATGTGGTGGTAGTACAAACATTTCCAGCTGTTCCCAATCTTGCAACAATACTGAGTTCTATACCATCAGACACCACAACCTTCTTGATGATAAATATTTCATCTGCTTTCTGTTCTATTGCTATATGTTCAGACAGCCAATACCGGTTTGCATTTACTTATACAAGACAACAGTACACATGGACTAGAGTGCCACGAGGGTATGTAGACTCTCCCATCATTTTCTTTAGAGAAATGAAATAGCAGTTAGACAAGATTGAATTTCCTTGTGGATCTACAATGATTCAGTATGAAGATGATTTGCTTCTAGCTTCAAAAACCCTGCATGGTTGTAAACGGGATACTATCTTTCTGTTGGCTCAGTTAACAGAATCTGAATTCAAAGTTAAAGACAAATTGCATGTTCAGCACTTGGGATGTCTTATTTCAGAAGGTCATAGACTGATTTTTGAAGTCACTTACGGCTGCGATACAAACTGCACCATGCCCTACTACATTAAAACAGTCACAAGCTTTTCTGTAATTAACAGGTTACTTACCGTCAACAATGGATTTACAATTATGCAGAAGTAGTGAAACCTCTGTTAGAATAATAAAAGACAGATACATCTGAACCTTTATCCTGGCAGGATTATCACACAAGCTTTTGTACGACCGAAGACACTGCTTTTAAATACTCCTGCATTTGGGTTACCAGATTATTCTGAGAGATTTTTCTTGTTTTATAGTGAAAGAAATAAAGGGTTAGGGTTATTAGCACAACATAGAAATGATGGTTACAGAGCTGATGCTTATTTCTTTAGAAATCTTGATCCTGTAGCTGTATCCTCTCCCACTACCTTAAGGCAGTAGCCGTGAAGGTGGGCTTTAAACATACATCTCAATCTCACAGTGCAAGACATCTGGAGAAAGCCTAAAATAATGGAGGGAGGACAAAGCCCCCAAAAATAAGGACAGAGTTTAAATATTGCTCTTAGAAAACTTAGAAAGTTGATAGAAAATAGGTTTTGTGTTGGCATTCATTTTCTGAAGGATATGAAATCTGAAACTCAAAGGTGTGTCATTATTTAGTAATTTCAGTCCTCAAGTGATTTGCCAGAAAACCATAAGCTTTATGAGGAACAGTAAAATAAGAAGCAAAATCTGGACAGTCGAGGTATGCATGCGTAATAGAAATGGGGGCTGCTCCGACTCTTGGGCACGAGACTTATGTGGCAGCTCTGCATTCTGTAGAAGCTTTGTTACAAAAGACAAAAACACAATTTCTATCTACAGCATGGTTGTCTAAATATTAATGGTCTCTACTTAATAACCTCTCTTTACAGATTGTTTGATGTCCACCACTTAACCCTGCTTCTATAATTCCTATAGCGGACGTCAGAGAACCTCATGACTGTGTAGTTGTTACTAACACTGTGCTACCTCCTAGATTAGACTTGAAAGAAGGCTCATTTACAGAATCCAAATTTAATTCTTTTCATGTATAGCTTTTGTGTTCAAAAAGATGATGGTGAACTCGGAGCAGCCTTTTCCAGTTCTACACAAGGCAGGATTTTATTAACTGGACAATTAAATGGAAATTTATCTGCTCAAGTAGCTGAGCTTGTAGCTATTACTGAAGCCTGCAAGACTAGCAAAGATCAGTCAGTAACAATTTTTATAGATTCTCGTTAAGGCTTTACAGTAGTCCATGATTTGGGGGCACTTTGGAAAGAGCAAAGTTATAGAACTTCAGCAGTATCTGTCACCAAAATGCTGTTTTTGTTAATGATTTTTTATTTGCTTGATTGTTGCCAAGGGAGGTAACCATGGTAAAGTGTGCTGCACATAACACTGATGGTTTATTTGTTACAAAGTGTAATATTTTTGCAGACATGGTGGCAAGACAGGCTGCATCATTTTATCCTGTTCAGGTTATATTTTTGCAGCAATTTAATGACTCTACCAACCATTCTTCTTTGTAGAATAAACAGGATAGGACCACCACGAAATAAAACATGTAGCAAAAGTTTATTTCATGACAATAAAATAAGCGCTTTCACATGCTACCAGAGACTGCATTAAATGAACCATTCTTCTTTACAAGAGTTATTGTCGTTTCAAGATCAGACAGAAGTCTGAGCATACGAGGTGGATAAGCAATGGCCGCAGTCAATCTCCAGACCTCTTGTGCCACCATCTGGACAGATGTCTAGCTGCCCCACAAAACTTCTTAAATGAATTGGTAAAAGCCTTTCGTTTACCTTTTCATTTGGGCAAAAATGCATTCATAAAATAAACTTCCAGTGACTGCTATGCCCCTCATCTCTCAGAAGTCGTTCAACATTTTGTAATTACTCGTGTAAATTGTTAAGAGCACAATGTCCCTAAATCAGCACCTGCACCTAGTCGACCACTGAAAAGGCCTTGGGGATCATTTTGTTATTTACAGTGGGATTTCACTAATCTTTATCAAGTACAAAAATTTAGCTATGTATTAGCGGAGGTTGACATTTTTTTTCTGGATGGGTAAAAGTATATCCTTGTGCGACGACTGATGAAAAGAAAAAAAAACATAGCAAAGGCATTTTTGACCAAGTTAATTCCAAGATTTGGTGTTCCCGGTTGTATCCAATCAGACCAGGGTACTAATTTTGCTGGCCAAGTAATACAGCATATCTGCAAAACCCTGAATGTAAAACCGCAGTATCATTGTTCTTATAGACCATAAGCTTCATGGATAGTGGAAAGGGCCAATCAGACCCTAAAGACAAGGTTAGCTAAAGTTTGTGAGGAAATTAGTCTTGAGTGTACAGAAGCTTTGCCTTTAGTTTTATTCAGTATGAGAACTACAATTAGTGCTACAAGAAAATTCTTCCCTCATGAAATCCTGCTATTCAAAAATATAGAATTTCAAGATGTTGATGAATCCATAGTTTTGCACTGCAAATCTCTTTGCGCTATTTTGCAGAAATATCACAGTGCTGTTTTGCATGCAGTCCAATAACCCACAGAGCATGACCATCAGGACCTGCAACCCAGAGACTTTGTCAGCTTTAAAGTACATTGCAGAAGAAATTCAGCCCCCCCCCCCCCCCAAAATAGAATAGACCATACTCACTGCTATCCACGGCCTCCCCACCTTGCTCCATGTGTCTCATGTCAAGAACACCATCCCCTGTAATGAGTACAGCTGAGATTTAAATGACATCATGTCACATGAACCAGAAGAACCTTTTGCCAGTAGAATCACATGAAAAACCAGAGACATCACTACACCCGGAAATGACAGCCAGTGACATGTTATCATTCAAACGAAATCTGGAAAGAACTGTGCACAGTGTGCCATTCAACTTAATTCCACATCTGCCATCCAGACTGAATCCATAACTGAATGCAGTTAATTTACCCTTTTTACCAGACTAAGTCGTCATGGTGACTCTACTTCTTCATCCTGGTTTGAAGTAAATTCCAGTGATGATTCATCAATATTTTTTCTTGCTTCTGATTCCAACATCAAAGATTCATCATGCCAATTAGATACGGATAGACATTGGTCTGTCTAAATGAAATTCCTTTCCAAGTCCACTGCATCTGAAGTGTTTGGTTTGAGATTATTTGGTAATCTGATTTCGTATGAATCATGAACAAACAACTTAACCTTGTTTGTAGTTTCTTCAAAACCCTCTCCAACCTTAACCTGTTCACTTTTCCTACAGACCCATCATCCCTTGTGATGCGCAAGAGCTACTGTCACTTTTACTCATCATCTTACTTTGCTTGCTTCTGCCATCCAAAACCTTAAGTACATCATCATCTACCGCCATTGGAACGGTTTGCCATCCAAAACCTTAAGTACATCATCATCTACCACCATTGGAATGGTTTGCCATCCAAAACCTTAAGTACATCATCATCTACCACCACTGGAACTGTTTGCCATCCAAAACCTTAAGTACATCATCATCTACCACCATTGGAACTGTAAGTAATGAATCATTTCTTAACAGAGAGATGAGCATTGCTAACACAGAGAGAGACATTCGGTTGGAAATGAATTGAGAGTGCCAGAATAGCATCCTAGAATTAATACTTTTTTGCTGCCTTGCATACTTCTGCACAGATCCTCAACATTTGCAACTGCTGGGTTTGTTTGCATATACTTGCATCACATGATGGGGGCAATCCCTTGATTCCTTTACCAGCGATAGGTTCAGAGCTTCAAACTGCATTTTTTTCTTGCTAAAAATCGAAAGAATAAACATGTTTCTACCCCCTTTACAGTAATGCTGCTTCAACTATCAATGACAGTTAAAGGGCATGCTTGCTATTGTAAAAATGAAACTTTTTTTTTTTTTTTGGAAAATAGTGCTTGCCATTTCACCTGGACAATTTATGATTGGGCTGTAGGGTAGGTCGTGGCAGCATTATGTTACTACACTTGTGGAAATCAAGCTTATCCCTGGTAACCTACAGACTGGTCTGGTTATTGTTATGTAGGTAGTGTTATTCCAGGTATGTAAAAGTGATTTTCCCTGAATGAAAGATTCATAATGCTCATTGCAAGAGAGACACCAAGGACATTTCTAACCCAAATGGTAAGACAGATGCCTTCAGGGTATATCATAATGCTCTACAAAAGACAGCTTTTGAAGGGCTTCCTCACTTGGATCATTGGTGATGGGGTCATTTCTGGACCAGGTACTATACCTGCTTATGAGGAGGTGAAGTCTATCTGGGAATTTAGGGAGTTGTTTAAGATCTTAGAGATTTTGAGCAATTCCACCTTTGAGTTCATTAATGTGATTACCCAAGAAATGACTGCAATGTGCAGATAGTACTACAAAACCGCATGTCACTTGATTTCACTCTTGACTCTACAGGGGTATGTGCACACTCATCAAAACAGAGTACTGTTCATTTATTCCTGATAACACTGGTGCAATCCATAGTCACTTTCACAGGCCAAAGAATCTGATGGTTCAAAATGGACATGGTTAACCAACCTCTTCTTTGGATGGGAAGGAGGTATTTTAAAGTTCTTCATGCTTATAGCTATTATAATTTTGTTTGGCCTTATTCTTTTTAAGGTAAAAGCCTGCATTTTAAAATTATTAGAATCCAGACAAAATGTTAACTTACAACTACAAAAAAATGAACATCGACATTGCTGAAAAAGAATTTCCAAGACAAGGAAGAGGCTCCTCAGCTGCAGCAAATGTCCATAAAATCCCAAAAAACAAAACTGAAAGAGGCAGCCAAAACACGACAATAAGAAGCAGACTATTTATTAGAAATAAAATGAAAAAATCCAACAAGTCCAAAGACGTAAAATTCAGTAAGCGCTTTCACATTCAAAGGGAATGCTTCATCAGTCAACATCGACATTGACCACAGCTGATAAGAATCACAGTACAGTAAAAGATGAAATAAAGTATGACAACATTTTACTAATTTTATATATATATATATATATATATATATATATATATATATATATATATATATATATATACACACACACACACACACATATGTGTGTATATATATATATATATATATATATATGTGTATGTATATATATATATATATATATATATATATATATATATATGTATATATATATATATATATATATATATATATATATATATATATATATACATACATACATACATAATGATATATACAAGGGATCAGGGAAATGTGAACAGAAAATGCAGTTGAAAAAGATATTGGGCCGGATTCACGAAGGCTTACACGGAGTCTAAGAGTAGTGTAAGACTCCATGTAGCCTTCGCGATCCAGGAACAGCCCAAAGTCCGTGTAAGAGTCAGTCTAAAACGGCTCTTACACGGAGTGGGCGTGGCTAAGCTAATCAGCCCACTTGCAGCCGAATAGCATGCAAATGAGGCTGATTAGCGATCCAGGAAGCCAAGAACAGCCCGTGTAAGAGCCGTGTTAGCTGCAGAAATGTACTCAGTTGACAACTGAGTACGTTTCTGCAACACGCAATGGAGCCATGTCAGCTCCAAATAAAGGGTGCATATGTTATAGGCAGCATGCCAATGGCCAAATACGTGGCCATTGGCAATGCAACCCCATGCAAAAATATTAAAATTATATATTTTTTTTTTCGGCAATTGCCGATGTGTAAACCCAGCGCAGCCCCACGCAAACGGGCTGCGCTGCATAAAACATGAAAACGAAGGTTTTAAACCTACAAATGTAGGTTTTATGCAATACATGGAATGTCAATGGAGGGACCAGCATAGGAAAACCAACATGGCCACCGTGTAGTGGTTGCCAAGGGGGGAAGCCAAGTCTAAGAGATGTAACTAAGCATTAGTAGGCAATCTGATGCAAATGAGGGTAAGGATACTGAATTCCACTGTCACATAGCAAATGAGCACATTCTGAGTAGTGTAAGAGTTGCAGAAGGGGGAGAAACAGAGTAGGAGATAGGTGACATCACAGGGGGGAATGGTAGAAAGGGATGGAATTCATTGGAAGGTAGAGTTACATGACAGATGTCAGAGAGATATCAAGGAAGGAGGTGTGCCACTAAGTAAACATGAGAAAGTCAAGAAATGGAAGGTGTACACTGTTGCCTACACCAAAGTTTCTTGCTGGACATGTATGCGCACATGTGCGCGCCATGAAGCGCGAGTAAGGCGGTGTGCGCGCGTGTAAGACAGTGTGCGCGCGTGTAAGACAGACTAAGCATGTGGGAGCGTGTTGGGAGATGTTTAACACCGTTTGCGCGGGCGTGCACGCGTTTAAAACCGAATAAGCAGAGTCTGAACTGTGTAAGTATGTGTGCGCGCGTGTAAGCCACTGTGAGCGTGTTTCTGCTGGTTTGCACACGGCTCCACCCTGAGGAAACAGAGAGGAAAAAGGAAGCAACAGATGTAGTAGGAAGTTAGCAGGGAATACTGCTGGAGCTGGCAGGTGAAAACAATTAGATGCAGGCAATTACACAGGCAGAATACTAGGCCAGCCCAGCACTTAAAACTCTGCAAACAGCAGTGCAGAATGTTTCTCTCAAGAGACACTGCAAGACAGGAGTTAAGTTATCAGAAGTGAAAACTGAAAAAGCTGAACTCAGAGCAGAAATGTTAGGGGCTGCCATAGCTGTCATAATGAGACATAGGCGACTTGCTGAGGGTGGTGACAATGCAGATGGTGCCAGACAACCCGTAGTGAGGAGACGGAGAAGAGTGTACAGGCCCAGGGTCACCTACCACGGGTTACATGAGCTGGAGATAGTAGAGCGCTATAGAGTGGACAGAGACCTCCTGCAGCAAATAGTGGAGCTGTGCAGGCCACGCCTCACACACAGAACCAACAGAGGGGAACCCATCCCAGTGGAAACCAAGGTATGTGTTGGCCTAAGAATACTAGCAACAGGTACCTTCCAGAGACCAACTGGCGATATGATGGGGATATCACAGGCATCAGCCTCCAGGGTACTGCACCAGTTCCTGGATGCAATGTCAGCACATGTCGGTGATCATGTATACTTCCCCAATGCCCGTGAGGTATTGGCCAGCAACATCGTCTCTTCCAGCAAATAGCGGAATACCCTGAGGTACTGGGTGCTATAGACTGCACGCACATACGCATCAAAGCACCAGCAGGAGAGCGGGGTAGGGCCTACATAAACCGCAAGGGCTTCCCCTCCATCAACTGCCAGGTCATGTGTGATGCCCAGGGCATAATAATGAATGTGTGTGCTGGCTGTCCTGGGAGCTACCACGATTCCCACATCTGGCATTTGACGCAGCTGTACCAGACATTTGCCAATGGGGTCATCCCGCATGGACACCTAGTGGGGGATGCAGGATATGCACTGGAGCCGTGGCTGATGACACCCATCAGAAACGCACACACACCTGAACAGGAACGCCATAATGAGGCACACGCACAAACACGTAATGTAATAGAGCGTGTGTTTGGGCTGCTCAAGTCACGGTTCCGGTGTCTGGACACATCTGGTGGAGCCTTGCAGTACACACCAACTACATGTACCCAAATTGTCATGGTATGTGCTATGCTACATAATATGATCTTGCGAAAACAGCTGCAGCAGGACCAGCATAGGGCTGGGCCAAACAGCCCCCCACCATCGCCAAGGCCACCACAGGCACAGCGTGACTCGGAGGAGGAACAACCTGAGCCTGCCCCAGTAGGCAGAAGGAGGCGTGCCCAGTATGCCCTGGCCTTGGCAAAGAGGCAATGCATAGCACATACATTGGCTCAGTAGGAACCTTGGGAATGATACCCCTCTCTGACTCACTCATATAGTAACAGGGATGCCTAACGTGACACAACCTGCTCACAAACATGTACAGGGAAGTGTAATATGTGCATCCGACAGAGGCAGCCCTGCAGCACCACCTGAGGCATGAATGCTATGTGTTAAGTAATGTAACACCAAGTACCATATGCACACCTGAGGACCCCGACTAACATCCTACCCTCAACAAGCAGCATGCCACAACAGGACAACAAGATGATGAAGTGCAACAATTGCTGAAGTAATGCAGTTAGGCAAAGGGGACCCACTGTGTGCCAGTCTGGGATGACATGCTGAGCATGACATGATGCACCACCTGCTAGGACTGGCGTGCACCTATCAGTGCAGGCCGTATGGATACTGGCAAAGGCTGTTGTCACGCACAGTGTGCCCTGAATAGGTAAGGCTCAAAACACAAACCTATCTCCATAGGTACCAGAAGGGATAAGAATAAGATAAGGGATAAGTTCAAACAGCAAGATGCATGCAGTCTAAGCCCACCCAGTATGGAGAATGTTGATAACTGTGCTGTAACAGAAATCTGAGTCAAGGCTCACAACAGCACCCTAACACTACCAGGTTACACCTCATACTGTGCTGTACATCCTCAACACTTGGAACAAGCTACAAAAGGAGGGTGACCAGCAAGAATTGTCAAGGATAACCACACCCCCATGTTGGTACCACCACAAAAAGCAGCATGGACTAGCCATGCTCAAGTAACAGTGGCTAAAACTGCCCCCCAGTGTATAGCCTGCTACAGAGTACTGGCCCAACACCAGGAACTGCATCGGGCCCATGCTGGAATACATGAATATATCAAGTCCTCCAAACCACATTATATTGGGCGACTGCAAATACCCAGACATATAGACTGGGAGCATTATACCAGCTGCAACAGTGTAGGACAAAAGGTCATCGAATCCACAAACCAAAAGGCCCAGGAACAATGTACCACCCCCACAAGAGGGGCAAGCATACTGGATGTGATAATCAGCAACATGGGTACGGGATGTCAAGATGAGAAGTGTATTGCTCACTGGTAAAACCAGACCATATAGTAATCACACTGGATATACAAATCCTGACCACAGTCCCTGTCTGGAAAATCACAGTGGAAAACATGTGCTAAGCATTATTTGCACACCTCCAAACTGCTGTGGAATCCATGAAAGGTCCTGTGCAGGTGCAAAATATGGGCCATGCCTCAGAACCTGTAAGACAGCCATTCCATGAACACTGCCAGGAATGCTTGGATTATGCAGTCCCAAATTAAAACAAGACACAGTGCCTAAATCTGGCATGGTGGACACCAGCCATAACCAAAACATGCAAGAGAATGAGGAAGCTACTACATGATAGAGCAAGCATGAACAATGACGTAATTACTGATCAGTAGTATGGCAATATAATCTGTCCACACATGCAATCCAGTAAGGCCAGGCACAACAAGTGGAATCTGTGAATCCTGAGGCAATGTTACACCTGCCCCAAGTACACAGACAACCACCAACTCCACCCAAGAAATACAAATATATGTGAGAGATGCAACCATCCAGCCAAACCGGAGGCAGAGCTCCCCCAACTCAGTACACCCAAAACAAGTCAGTAGGAGAAGGTAACAACACACACCACAAACACATACCCACATAGACCTATCACAACTGCAAACCAAACACATAAACACAGAAATACATTCCCGGAGGCAGAAATCACACACACAGCACACCAACAGAGGCCACTAAAGCAGACACCCAATGAAACAGCCTCCAAACATAGCACATGCAACACATAGCACACAAAGCTGGTGTGCCAAACAGTCACAGGCCAGAAGGAGAAACAACATGCCCGATACAGTTGTAATAGGTGACTCCATAGTCAGACACACTGCTGTCCCGCACAGCAGACTGAACAAAGGAAAGGGTACAGTAAGCTGCCTGTAGGCCGCCACAATATGCCACATAACAGAAATATGTAGGTCACTCCAAAGCAAATAGAAATATGATGCAGTCATAGTCCATGCTGGTGTGAATGACCTGAGATGTACTGCCCTAGACTACATGTAAAGAGACACAGATGAGCTATCCGATTATGTAGTCCAGGCCGGTATGACACTCACCATTTGCAGCAACCTACCCTTACCAAGAATAATGCCACAGTACAAACACGGAATGATCAGTCATAGCAAGTATCACACTTACTGGTGTCATTCCTAGGGGATCCAATGTCTGTCTGCTTGGGATGTCATGCTTGACAGGCCATGCAGCTGCCCTTGGGATGGCCTGCACCTGTTACCCCTGGGCGTCTGAATAGTGGATAAGGCCTTGGCCACCTCCATACAGCCTTTTGTAGGCAAGGCTGAAAAGACTGACCCACCACCCGAGAAAACATAAGTGGGAAGAAACATAAGGGAAATGCTGACCGATGCCAGATGTGTACACCCCAATATGCATGCTCCCGAGGCCATCCCCAGAATAGAGAACATCGATGTCTGTGCAGTGACAGAAACCTGCTGCAAGGCTCCTGACAGCACACCAGCACTACCAGGTTATACCACGTACCATGTGTCATGGCCCCAAAACCTGGAACACTACATAAAAGGAGGTGAGTAACCATAGGCAGCACAGACACCCATACGTCCAGGTAACTGACAATGCACAAGGCAGTGTAGTTCACCCATGTGCAACTAACTGTAGGCAAGACTGCTGTGCAGTCTGTAGCATGCTACAGACCGCACTCTCACACACAATAACCCCCCCCCCCCCAACTGTCCTGAAGACACTGGACAGTATGAATGTCCCACCAAATACCAAACAAGGTACCACGAAATACCACATAGGTGGTAAACCATTATGTATGGAAGGAGTAACCAGGGACCTAGGGACACAAGTGAACAGTAACCTGTTATGTGACACCCACATTGCCAATGTGGCTAGGAAGACTGTCTACATGTGACACTGTATCAGGAAAGGAGTCACATCTATGGCAACAGAGGTCACTGTGCCCCCATACTTTATCCCAATCACACCCATAATCCAGTACAATGCCTCATATGGGATCTACCTTACCTGACACCTGCAGCAGTTAGAAAGACGGCAAAGGTACCTCACCAAGAGGATAAAGTGACACACATATATGTCATATGCTGCCTGGCTGTAGACACCCCAGCTGACTCCAGTCACAGACTGCCCACACAGAGGCATTGCATGCCTGTTGTAGGAGGCCATGCCCAACACAGGAGTAATGGACATGCTCCACCCCAGACAACACATATCCATTGGAGCTGCGAGAGTGAGAGATGTCAACCTCAACAAATAATGAAATAGGATGTGCCGGTGGGACAGATACATAATCCAGAGGCTCCACACACCCTGGACCAGAATCCCACCCCATGTTAGGCAGAGCCCCTCACTGACACTGTTCAACAGGAATCTTGCCAAGTGGATGGATGATTGTAGAGTTACAGTGGGGGTCTTCACTGTGTCATGTCCAGACAGAGGCACAGCAAAGCAAATAATACATGGCCATAATATCCACATAGCAAGGGGTCTCAAAAGCCACACACACTCTGGCTAGGCTAACAAATGACCAGGGTGGATAGCCTAGTATGAACCTATGAACCTATGTAGATACAAATTGTAAAGGACACGAAGGATAATCCCAAGGCTTACACAACTGATGGTAGGAGCCATGTTGGGAATTCACAGATATGCCCTGAATCACACAAATACCACAAACACACACACATATTGCCAACATACATCCCGACAGGTGCAGTGCAAACCCCCCACCCCCATGAATGCAGAATATCTATCCCAGCAGACTGCTGGCCCCCCTGACATAGCAGATGCTGAGGTAACAGACAACATCTCCAAAGCAAAACACACAGCAGCAATGGTATGAGATGGTGACCTGGGCTTAGTGCAACATGGAGTCGAAGATGAATGGAATGCCAAACCACACTACTGCTCAATGTCAGCCGTACCACAGAATATGTACCCAAAGAGCAGTGTACAACAACAGTGGTCCTTCTCAACAAAGGTGTTGCCTGAATGGATACTGAACAGTACTACCTCAGAATCCTGAGAAGCCCAGATTGCACAGCTATGGAAAGGATCAGCATGTACCACAGACATAAGGATGTTGGGGACCTACTGACACCGGACCCAACCCAGTGTGGCCTTCTCAAGTGCAGATCCTGCCCCTAACCATGTTGGACTCAACTGAAACAGTCATCAAGGTCATTGATGAGGGCAATGTGCTCCACACAGTGTATCTGGACCTTGCAAAGGCTTCTATACAATACCCTACATGTTCAGTATAGATAGGCTCACCAGCGTAAATATGAACCCACATGTCAGTAGAGGGTTGCAAACCAGACCAAGGACAGAACAGACATGGTCAGACATGCTTCAGCCATGTCAGACTACAAACCAGATATAACTGGCATCCCACAAGGCTTTGTCCTGGTATCTCCCTCGTCTGGTATATATGTCCCATAGGTACAGGCAAACATGGAAGGACTGTGTCCTAACATGTTTGCAGAGGACTACAAACCGCTCACCACATATGATACACCAGCTGACACATGCATCCCACAAAAGGGCCACATAGAAACAGACAACTGGTGCCATAGCTATGTCAGCAAGCTAAGTGCAGAAACGTGTATACTGAACCCCCGTGGATATACAGTAAGTGCCCACCAATCACCACATAGGTGTTAACCCATTATGTAGTTAACATGTAATGAGAGACCTGGGGACACAGGGTGATAGATATCCTGCATTGGACAAACATGTGCTGTAGTGTTTACAGAAACATACCATATACCCACCTAATCATGAAGGCTGTCAGATCTACATAAGGAGAGGTCATTGTGGCTCTGCAGTCGTCCTGCATCAGTGGTACAATCGACTACAATAGCCCCTGTGGGATGTACCTCAGCAGACACCTCCATCAACTGTAAGGTCCCCAACAGTACCTCATCAGGAGTATCAAACAGCCTACACAGATGCCATGTGTTGCCTGTGTTGCTGGCATCAATAAACATGCTGCACATAGTACAATCTGAATGGCAGTGAGCTATGCACATGACAGACCTGAACCCCAGCACTGCCTTACATAGGACAAGCTGTACTGTGTGATCCATAACACAGAAGCCACTCCCACCCATGAGTGAACCCTCAGCACAGGCTACCCATAGAGTCACTTATCAACCTTACTCAATAGGAATCCTGATGGGCGGACGGGAGATGGTAGGTTTATCCTGGGTATCACTGTCATGTCACAGGTAGACAGAGGCACAGTATACTAACCATGACATATGTCATGGCAAACTCCTCTTACAATGTGTGTTGAAGGACAAACACACTCTCCAACTTGCATTAGACATGGACTAGGGCACATCGCTAGTGTTTGCAATTGTACACCTATGTTGTGGAATACACTAACAATGTTGGACAAGCCTGGTGTAAGTAGTTCATATCTGAACAGAATGCAACATGGTCAGATGTACACAACTGGCCCCAACCAGGCTGTTGTGCCCACTATCGAAATGTAAAGCAGTGATAGCAGTAAAGCCCAGGTTACTGTCCACCACAGTCAAAGTACTACCAGTACACTATACAGTACTACAGTGTTAGGTCAATGTGAAAGGATGTTGACAACTGTATGCAAAGTATCCCATGCAAACACTGCAGGCACAGTATAATACTGTTGTGTTCACACACAAAGCAGTTGTACAGTAACTACACAACATGAGACACAACCCACAACATGAACGGGTGATAGTTTGTGAAGTTCACACACATCCACAAATGTGGTGGGCTGCAGAGTCCAACATATGGAATAATCACACTGGGCATGCTCACACACTGACAACATGCCATGGGAAGGCTGAACTGGGCATGCTCACACACTTAGTCCAAATCTTGGTTTAGCAGTGGGACACACATATCTGGTATTATGTGCTATGCCAGGAACCAACCACATTACAGCAGTCTGCCCAGTGCACACAGTTAAATGACTACAGAGACATACGTGATATAGTGGATCCCTCCCATATGCAAACAGTTTCCACAGATGCAGAAGTTGTTCATACCAACAGGGAATGCTATGGCAATAAAGATATGCAAACAGTCTATCAGCAACAAATAATGTGCATTTGACAATTAAACATAATGGTGTAGAGGTCAACACTAGGCTGTTTGCCCTAGGGAATGACAGCTTAGCCATAGTGTGCTTGGTGTTTGCCTCCCCACAGGATGCACGTTCCCCTTTCCAAACACAGATGATGTCAGCACCCTACAAGTACAACAGGAGAAATGAAACTTCCCAGTAATCCGAATAGCGCTCTGCTAATGCGTCCGTCTCAAGTGTCATTACATAGTTAGGTAGGGGTTTCAAATCCTGCAAGTGCTCAGTGTGTGTGTGTGTGTGTGTGTGTGTGTGTGTGTGTGTGTGTGTGTGAGGTTGGTGTGTGTGTAAGTCTGTGTGGGGGAAATGTCCCTTTTGGCAAATAGGAAAAGACACTACAGGATGCACATTCCCTTTCTAAACACCGATGATGTCAGCACCCTATAAGTAGAGCAGGAGAAAGGAAACCTCCCAGTAATGCGAATAGCGCACTCTGCTAATGCGTCCGTCTCAAGTGTCATAACATAGCTAGGTAGGGGTTTGATTCCTGTGAATGGCAAGTGTGTGTGTTTGTCTGAGGGGGGTTAGTGTGTGAGGGAAATGTCCCTTTTGGAAACTAGGTGAACAGACTACAGGATGCCCATCCCCTTTTCTAAACAGCGATGATGTCAGTACCCTATAAGTAGAGCAGGAGAAAGGAAACCTCCCAGTAATGCGAATAGCGCGCTCTGCTAATGCGTCCGTCTCAAGTGTCATAACATAGTTAGGTAGGGGTTTGAATCCTGTGAATGGCAAGTGTGTGTGTTTGTCTGAGGGGATTAGTGTGTGAGGGAAATGTCCCTTTTGGAAACTAGGTGAACAGACTACAGGATGCCCATCCCCTTTTCTACACACTGATGATGTCAGCACCCTATAAGTAGAGCAGGAGAAAGGAAACCTCCCAGTAATCTGAATAGCGCACTCTGCTAATGCGTCCGTCTCAAGTGTCATAACATAGCTAGGTAGGGGTTTGATTCCTGTGAATGGCAAGTGTGTGTGTTGGTCTGAGGGGGGTTAGTGTGTGAGGGAAATGTCCCTTTTGGAAACTAGGTGAACAGACTACAGGATGCCCATCCCCTTTTCTAAACAGCGATGATGTCAGCACCCTACAAGTAGAGCAGGAGAAAGGAAACCTCCCAGTAATGCAAATAGCGCGCTCTGCTAATGCGTCCGTCTCAAGTGTCATAACATAGTTAGGTAGGGGTTTGAATCCTGTGAATGGCAAGTGTGTGTGTTTGTCTGAGGGGGATTAGTGTGTGAGGGAAGTGTCCCTTTTGGCAAATAGGATAAGACACTACAGGATGCCCATTCCCTTTTCTAAACACTGATGATGTCAGCACTCTATAAGTATAGCAGGGGAAGAGAAAACCCCCAGTAATGCAAATAGCGTGTGCTGCTAATGCGCCCGTCTCACGTGTCATAACAGTCTGATAGGGGTTTGAATCCTGCAATTGGCAAGTGTGTGTTTTTGGCTGAGGGGGGTTAGTGTGTGTGAGGACAATGTCCCTTTTGGCAACTAGGTGGACAGACTACAGGATGCACATTCCCCTTCTACACACTGTTCAGCAGACGGCCATGGCTCTGGCACAAGTCTGTTGCTATGATGCCCCTTTGGAAGATGCTTGTGTCAGCTGGGGAGTCGATTATGGTGTCCAGTTTGCAGTCATCTGCATATTTGGACAGCCACAGTTCATCCGTGTTGGCCTGTACCTCCAATAAATATGTACCAAACAAGAGGGTCCCAGGACTGAGCCTTCTGGGACACAACCTGTAACTGTTACGGGGTCTGGCATGGCTCCAGCAATGCTAACCATGTGGGTTCTGTTCTTGAGCCACTGTGCAATCCATCTAGTGACATAGGGGCTTATATTTCAGCTGGTGAGCTTCCCTAGAATGCCCAAGTGGGGTATTGTTGCGAATGCGTTTGCAAGGTCCAGGTAGGCTGTGTGAACCACCTTCCCCTCGGCAATGGCCTTGGTGACTGTAGCAAAGAAATCAACCGGGTTACACCCGGTAGTGCTGGTGTGCTCTCAGTAGCCCTGAACCAGGCATCTGTTACTGCACAGATATCGATGTTTCACATGCCAAGGAGTGTTTTGGGTGCATGCATCTGGAGGTTTAGACATCTGGCGTTGGGTAGCATTGCTCTTAGTGTCTTATCCGTTGTGATACTTATGAAGGTGGGCTTGTCATGTGAGCCCTGCCTAACATAGGCACTATGGGGGTAGCAAGAGTCTTTGCCAATATCTGATAGGCCAGGGGTGACAGGTGCAGGCTGTCCCTAGCAAAGCAGGTAGTTCAACAGGAGATGAATGTGTGAAGGTGTAGTGCCTGTGACTACTTAGCAGTAGCATATATGACTGCTCACGTGGACACATGCCAGGCAGGTCATATGCACTGTGTCACAGGCAATGTACATGTGAACAGGTCAAACAGTGGCAACCTGTCAAGTGGGACATGGCCATACATATAGTAGGCTATGCAGATGGCACTAGGAGTCCACAGAAGCTCTATAACTATGCATTGCAGGTGTGATCGGTATTCTAGGGTAATTGCAAGCAAACATGCATGCAAACAAAGATACAGTGAACAGGGCTCCATGTAGTCCATTGTACAACAAACAAGCTGTACCAGTTCCATAAGGTAACACTGCAAATATGCAGGCGCTATGCACATGTACATGGAAATACACTGGTCAGATGTCTAGGGTCCAGTCTCAGTGCACACAAGTGTACGGAACATGCATGTACTGTCAGGATGTACAATAACTGGATAGAAACCCATGTGCCCATACCTGCAGTAATACACATGTCAAATAACAGACACCGAGCCTTCTCTCAGTGGTGCCATACTTAGTAGGATGTATGCTCCCTGGCCTGCCACCACAGTATCCCTGACATATATGGGGACTCTCCCTCCTGTGACAGTTAGTTATGTGTGTTGGTGCTGTCTAGCATGGTATGAGATGTGTGCATGCAGTGCTAGTGTGCTCCTGTGTGTCCTGTACCAGTTGTGTAGTTCTGCACACATATCAACATCCTCACACATCTGCATTGCAGAGTCTAGTGTGGGCAACATGCCACTTGCAATTTACATGTCCATCATTGTGTATTACTACATTCATTACCCATCCCCTGTGCTACCTATGTATGTAGCCTGCTGTTGACATCATTACCACCAGTATGCCAACATGTGCAGATGATACACTATGGTACTTACCATGGGTGTAGACAACAGGACATGACAATCACACAAATACTGCATCAGGCATGCTGTGATATACCCACAATTAATTCAGCACACAGTACTGTTAACAACATGATACTATTACTACACATCTATGTGGTCACCCTGTGCATCAGCAACATGTTAACCTGTACCTGCACAGTTGTTACAGAATGCAAGAGGTGGCACAGTTTCATCATATGCACAGGGTGTGAACCTGGTATGCCTGGGTCAGCCACCCATACCACCAATTGACATGTATGTGTATGTGTGTTGGTGAGGGGCAGCAGTAGAAGGTGGGGCAATGTTGATGCAGTGTGTGCGTGTATGCGGTAGCCCTAGGTGTTGTTATTTTGCATGTGTGTATGGATGCACACAGTTCCACCTCATGGCTGCCATATACTGGTGTTTGTGGACAGCCACAGACTGTACCTGCCAGGTCATACAGATCAGTGTCTCTGGCCACAGACACAGTACCTGTGCCTTGCAGGGGTGCTATGGACCGTATCCGGTACCAACCCAGACTGGGTACTGTCATCAGAAGCAGGTGTTCGTTGATTGGACACAGATCCCTGTCGGGCCTGGCCAGAGCCACGTGCACGTGGTCTCCTGGGGCGGTCTGATGACAGCACAGACCTAGCATTGCTGGGGCTGCTGCTGGCACTACGGGGGCGGCCGCGGCCCTGTTGTCGTCCGCGCCGACTGCCAGCTGCTGCTGTTGCTGGTATACGGCCACGTCGACGCCTCAACCGCCCACCATCACCCTGGCTCATGGACATGTAGTTGTGGATCCGGTGTAATATGTCCCCACAACGTCTGTCTACGACATCGGTGAAATCACGGATGGCGGCTGCAATGTCACGCATACTGTCAGTCATGGCTGTGCGACATGCTGCCAGCTCCCTCAGACCCTGTCTGGTGTACCGTTCCATACGTGACTGTGCCTGCATGACAGTCCGAAACATAGCTGAGGTTGTAAGACCTCTGTGGGCACGTCTGCCAGGGGCAGTACGCCCATGGATGCTCCCACGAGAACCCCTGGACATCTGTCTGTGGGGTACCATCTCTGGGCCATGCCCATGGCTGCTGTGTGGGGAAGCATGTGCCGCAGATACCACATTACCCTGGTCAATGCCCACTGTATGCTGTCCATCACCTAGGGACAGTGGTGACAAGGGGTGTATTGGCAGGATAACTGTGCGCATTGATGGGGTCGACAGCTGTGTACTGTCAATTGGCTGACCAATGGCGGACCCTGGCATACCTTCCTGTGCCATTACACCAATGTCATCATTATCAGTACCCACGGCACCTGACTCAGGTTCCCTGCTAGATGACACCAGAGCAGCAACAGAACCTGTGGGAAGGAAACAGGAAACACAGTTTACAATGTCTACACATTACCAGCGATGCACACATGCACAGGTGCACACATGCACAGGTGCACACATGCACACATGCACAGGTGCACACATGCACAGGTGCACACAGTTTCACACAATTGTACAGTACTCAGTATGCGTGATATCGACACACAGACACAGACACACCTACATGCATACAAAGAGCACTACTAAGTGTGCCAAATAGTACTATTACTATCAACACTTTTACAGGTATTGTAAATAGACACTCACCAGCATGGATAGGCTGCAATGCAGTGATACCAGACGGTCCTGCAGACATGAGGAAACTAATGTTAGTGGGCACAACTGTGCCAATGTTACTGAGTATGATACAGGTCAGGAGTACAACAGTCGCCTTTCACAGGTCTGCAGCTAATATTGAGGATATCACGCTTGCACATTAAATACTATGGTGGCAGCTACGAACCAAGGACACACCACACACATGCATTAACTACCAGTATACACAACAGTCAACTACACATATGACATATTACCTGCACGTTCACTGTCCTGCTGCTGTGTGGCTCCAGCCTCCATCATGATGCATATCTGCTGCTGCTGTTGTTGCAGGTGGACTGGAGCCACTACACTCAGGAGTAGTCCCTCCAGTCTGGTGAGTGGGGGATGTGTAGCCACCCCACCACCTGTGGCGACCTGTTGCCTGTGGATATCTGACGCACGCTGACGGACATGTCTAATCAAATCACTGCAGTGATGTCGTACCTGCTCATATGTCCTATTATGCATGCCTATATCATTTACCCGACGGACAAGGTCCTGCCACAGTGCAGCCCTCACCTGCTGATTCTGGCTGGTGCGGGAAAAGAGTGCTACATAGTCCCGCACCAGGCTCTGGTGTATCTCCTCATCCTCAGCCGCAGAGTAGGTGGGATGCCTTGGGTGGGCCATGTACCTGAGAAAGAAGATAACCTGGTATCAGCAATATATGTCAGCAGACTTTGGCACACATACTACACATGCTACTTGACTGTTATGATACCACATATCTCACATATGTAGCATCTGTCTGTCTATTGGTGGATACACATGTAGATGGCCAGGTATCAGTGCTCAGCCAGCAACTGTGCAACAGTACCTGCCAGGCTCCGTACGACATACTACCAAACACCAGCAGTCAGAACACCAATCCAGGTCAGGAGCACCTCCTCACTCTGGGGGTTGTATCTAGGTACTGTATGGCGACATCGGGCGAGTACTGTGGGCTGACCACACCCTGCTTGCCCTGGATATACATATCCCACCTCCACCACCAGCACAGATGGCTACAGTGCACAACATTACAGATACAGACATTACACTTTGTAACAGTGATATGGTATCCTTACAGCCCACTGGGCCAGTGGCAGAGACAACCCACAATGCTGACCCCTACACAATTGCTTTCTACAGACATCTCCAAGAATGCATGGCTCATGCATTCACATATATGGCCAAGACACTATCCACAAAGGGACAGCATCCTGTCTGGTGGACCCCAGCCATAGACAGATTGTATTACAGACGATGTAAGCTACTGCAAGACAGAGCATCAGTCACTGAAGGGAGGGCATGTCTGAGCAGCACTGGTAAGGATCTATTTCCCATCATACTGACTACATGGGCAATGTTGAGTGAGACGTCAAGCGTGACACTACAGATGACCAGGAGGCCTACCTGAGTTATGTTAGCGACCTGGTCAGGAGCCATCCTCTATGCCCATAGGTAGCACACAACACATATTTCACTGACACCACAGCTAGACAACATTGTGGCGGACAGGTTCAGTGCAGGTGTCACCCCGCCCTCTCCCCTGTAATAAGGCATAGTTATCCCAGCTGACCCTAACCTACAAGTCATCACAGATGTCCAGGTGAGAGACACCCGCAGGTCAGCAGAATACACGACATGGATGGGACCTGCTGGTATCCCCAAGTTGCATGCTACATAACCTCTGACAGGAGCTAAACACACATATAGAAGTGCTATGTTACACTACCTTGACTACAGGGTATGTACCCGTACACTGGCGCACAGCACCAGTGGTTCCACTCCATGAAGGGGGCACCTTACCATACCAATACAATACAACACAATACATGACACTGTAATACAATACTATACAATATGCTAAGGCCCCTGTGTCTACAGCAGCGTACTGTTCTGCTAACCTGACCATTGTGACACATGTGGTGTGATGGTACCTGCTGCCGTCACACAGTCACACAGGGTGACTCATATGGCATATTACCTATCTGACTAACATTCAGCAGGGGTATGTGTGACATGTACACATGGGGAGTCTCGCTTCTTAACACTGTGTGGTTTGTTGCAGGGTGTGTCCTATCTGTGAGTTGGAACCCGTACCTACACATGTGCACACTATTGCAGTGGCACAGACGACACACAGCAGACATTTAGGTTGTGGATGGTGGGTGGTGTTACAATGGTTGTTGGACATCTGTCATGGGTGTGACCTCCATATGTGCATCTGGGGGTGGTAACCTCTACGTGGGTAGCATATGTGTACTCTGTGGTGTTGTCAGTCACTGTGCATTGGTACTGTGTTTGGGTGCATTGTCACAGTGTTGTACATGTCACTGTGTCCTTCTCCATATCTGTTGCTGTCATGTGAGGTCCATACCATGGCATCCATTATGTGCTGTGGGGGGTACACCGACCTACATGTCCCATGCCTGACTCACCATGTCTGCGGACACATACCATGTGCAGCTATTCCAGGGATGGTGTGCCACTGTGACTATCATTGGGGCCACTATTGTACACATGTCTGACCCTGCCCACCCCTGACACATGCAGTGGTGGGCGGACACTCACATATATGGTGGTTACTGGTGTAGGTGATCTGGAATGTGGTATGTTACTCCGGATTTGACACTGGTGTTCACTCCGTGCCTTTGTCACCAGGCACCTGTTGCAATACATCTGTACACATGTGCCTCACTCAGACTCTATATACATCTCTCTCTCTCTATAGATATATATATGTATTAAGATATGTCTATATGTATATAGATATATATATATATGTGTAAATATGTCTGTATACATTTGCACATATATATATATTGATGTACATATTCTGCTGTAGATGTGGAGGGGCGCAGAGGGGTGTGGCCGACGGGGACAGGCTGTGTTGCAGGTCATCATATACAATCATACCTCTAGGTGGTCAGATCAGTCTGTCTATGTATATGTATCTACATATATCTATCTCTGCATGTGTGCATTACATAGATATGTTGCTACAATATTCTATCGACATCTGTCTATGTAGTCCTACATCTCTCTCTCTATGTATGTATACATATATGCATATCATATGTATATATACATATATATATATATATATATATATATATATATATATATATATATATATATATATATATATATATATATATATATATATATACACACACACACACACATACATATGTTGACATACATACATAGCCATATGTTAGACAGGTATATCAGCATATTTGTCTACCTTACTGTATACACACACTAACATACTGCTAAACATACATAGCTGTGTAACCTAATTTGTACATGGCAGTACAACCTACAATCAAACAACATTTATATGTGCACATAGATGCTCACACATACAAATGTATGTACAGCCTTCACTGATAGGTGCTGTATATCTCCTGCCCTTTACACATCTTCATATACATATGGATACAGACCAATGGCAAATATGGAGGGTTCACAGTATGTACACCTTTATAGTATTACTTTACAGTACCTGTGTTTGTCCCAGCTGCTTCTGCTACTGTCTGGCTCTCTTTCCTGCTGCTCCACTTCACAGTTGTCAGCTTCTAGGTAGCTGTTGCTGAGGGATTCCTTTCCGTCTGCTTAGTTGCAGTGTAGTCCTCTCTATATCTCTGTATCTCTCTCTCTCTGTCTCTCTTCTCTCAGGGTGCAATGAAAGTATTGCATGTGTGGACATGGAGTACAGCATACTTTTGTAGGTATCTGCATATGCCCATGTGATGGCCTCTGCACCAATTGTTAGCCAGCATTTGCTAATTGCATGCAGCCTGTTGTGTACTGATTGCAGTTCTCACTGTGATTTCAGAACTGTGCTATAAAAGGGTGTGTGAAATAGGCGTAGCCCTTTCAGATGTTAAGGGCAGGGACCATGCTGTTATGCTGTGGACAACATTCTGTGAGTGTAAAGGTTGGTATCTCTCATTTTTCTCGGTGGGTTGTGGATTAACATTCCTCCATTCATTTCTCCAGTTTCCTGTACTGACTGTGTATGTACACTAACAACTACAACTACTACTATTGTTAATGTGTGTGTGTGTGTGTGTGCTTTCCTTTCACCTTTGCTTGCACTCTGTTGCTAAGGCTTCAATAGTTGCCCTTTACTGTCAGTACTGGTGTGCCTGCTAGGTGTCTTGACTGTAGTGTGCTGCTGTAGCTTTCCTATTTTCCATGTACATTCACACCCTGGAATGCTTGCTATATCTGCTAGGGTGTTACAGCATGCAGTGTGGTCTGTCCATGGTGTGGGCCTTGACATCTATTAGGGTATGTGAGTATGCTGCTGAGCAGGCCCCAGAGGCTTTCAGGTTCATCAATTATGTGCCTCATGGAATGGTACATATCAGTGGGGTACACCCATTAAAATGTCTGGTATGCTGCAGTTGTGACTGTGGGTTAGCATGAGCATATGTATTACTACACTTTTTCTGCCATGCGAGTGGTGAATACCTTCCGGACTCCATAGTTACCATTGCATGGGTTACACCTTTCTGCCTACTGTTTGTACATTTCACATGGGGTCTGTGGGGCATCCCTGTAAGACATTCACTGTTGCTATGTCTGGGTTCTTAACTATTCAAATATGGTGGTGTTGGACCCGTCATGTGTACAGATATTTGCAGGCTGTCCACATTTCTGCCTCATAATTTAGTCATTATCTCATGCACACCTTTATCTGGCAAGTCAGTCTGGGCTCAAGTCAGAATATGGTGACAAACATTCAAGTTCCAGACTGCATACCCTTCCAAACATCCCACAAGGTGTAGACCCTGTTACTTTCTGAACTGTCTGCATTTGTTGTAACTTTATTTGTAATGTGTCCCTGGTTTTGGGCCTTTGCTCCACATATTTTATTACTTGGTCCGGATGTGTTCCTGTAGGAGGTTGTGGGGTATGGGCAGTGCTTATCCTGCTATGAGTATGTGTGTGTCTTGCAAGGTGCTATGGTGACATTATTACCTACTAGCTTCCAACTAGCATGGCTGTTTCTGTTCACACACTACTATTATGGAAATCCACCAGTTTTGTTTGTGATTCTAAATGTCATGCTTTGTGTACTACACATCTATATTCCCTTTACATTCATTCCTACTGTTAAATGATATATTTACTTTAGCACAGTGTTTCTGTATCAGAGTCATGGCTTAGTGGTAAGTCATGCAGACTATAGTTGCCAAGGTCCTGGGTTCGGGACTCACAGTGCGATTTTATTTTTCTTTGGAACTGAGTACAGGACCTGTCAATCAAAGTGACTAAGGCACTTTTAAGCAGTTGTAACCGGGTTAGCGCTGGTTTGCACGGAGCTCACGCATGCACACTGGCGGTTAGCTCCGCGCACACCCACTTACAACCGCTTAAACGTGCTTACTCTTGCGCACACCCGCGCTATTTTCTTTGAAAGAAAAGAAAACAGGGAGACAGGAAAGTGGTGAAAAAGGGGTCACAAAGAGGGTAAGACAGTAGGGAAACAAGCTTGGGATGTGCAGGAGGGATGTAGGTAAGGCCCATAGCTGCCCATTTCTTCAGCAGCAACAGCTGTACATATGTATGTAATTTGGTGTGACATTTGAAACCTTCCACCCCTGAGAGAGGTGTCGGGACAACAATAATACCTGTTGTACAGCCAATTGGAATTGATGGGTTCCATGTCCAGTAGACATGTGTGCGGAATGGGCAGCTATGTATGGGGCGTAATTTTTTTGTGGGTACAGAGTGCCCTGTTTTTTTTTTTTTTCAGGTGAGAGTGGTATGTCAGGTGAAGGTAGTCGGTACAGCTGGGGAGGTAGGTTGGGTAGGTTAACAGACAAGACAAACAAGACGCATACAGGGGCGGTGTATGACACGTGTGGGGGTTACACAATTGACGGGACGGAGGTTGGGATGTCCAGAGCCCATGAGCCCACAGATGGCAACAGTGGAACTGATATCCCCACCCATAGGCAGTTGCCACTGTTCCTTCACTGCCCAGGACGGGGCTGTGCTGGGGGCTGTGTAGGCGGGGCAACGGGCATGCCCGTTAGTTGCACCACCCATGCCTCGAGCTGGCGTAGGGGCTCAAGGACAGAGTCCTGAATCTCCCTACGCACCACAGTCCGGACGCTAAGGAGGGTGAGTGGTGGATCTCCTCCGGCCACACTTGCAGAGGGGGGGCGAGCCCCATCCCCTGCAGCGCTTCCACCCGAAGGTGGCACAGGGCCACCGGAGGAGGGTCCGGACTGGGCACTAGTGCCAGGTGCACTCGCCAGCTGAGGTGGGAGAGGTGGGTCCGCCGGAACCCGCCTTCCCTGTCGTTCTATGTTTTGCATTATGTCATGACAGTTTGGGTTAGTGACATATAAATACCATTCACAGTTAGTTGTAACAGCATGCATTAGTATTCCCATTAACCAAACACCCAGTTATTCACACCATTGAACAGCGTGCATAGCACATGCATAATTTGAACAGTAATACACAGTCCAACAACATGCAGGGTTGATTGATGGCAACAGGCCATCAGGTGTGGATGTATGAACGGGCGGATGCATCAACAGACATGCAAATATATATGACCCAACAGGACAGATGTCCAGGGGTGGTAATTGTGATTGCACATACCATTTTCCCGTGGAATGGGTTATAGATGGTTAGAGGGTGGGGTAAATCAAACATATTATTAACACCTTCAATACAACCACATATGCTGTACATTTCTAATAGCTACAGTTATATACACACTACTGTTCTAACTACAGTGTCCTATATGTTAACTACTTAACCTTGCAGATGGGACTGTTACTGCAACATAACTCTACATTTTATTGCTGTTCATACACGATTCATATCGAACTTTGTGCAGATACATCATCCTGTTAACTGTGCTTTCTATACTTGTAGACAGGTGTGGATGTTTGGTATATCAGACAGTCATCCTATCTGCATATTTCAGACTGGGAGCAACATATCCAGATTTTGGTGTACACATTCCACATGCAGCAACACTTTGAACAGATGCTTCTGTTTGGTTCTGGGTCTCGCATGCATTTAATTATGTCCTGACTGCAGTATAGTTTATTCAGGGGTTATTACTACTGTAGTGCTGTATTCCTGACACTTTCTCACACTCTCTCACTTGCTTTCATGTTACTATTCAGACTGGTACTTCTAGGCTTTATTGACATGTTTTAACAGTAGTTATTACAGTTCTTTCCAGCACTCTCACTTCTGTCATGTTTCAGTATTTCCACAGGAATATATTCCACACATGTGATTTCATCCTCTTCTGCAGCTATACTTTACCTGCTGCTGCAGGTTGTGTACTATTTTCTTACAGGCAGGGCAGTTTTATTTCAAAATATGTGTTGGACAGTCTCATGATTAGTTTCAACTTACAGGCTGGGAACTGTTGTAATCAGGCAATACTTGCATACACTTTCACACTCTGTGACTTGCAGATTTAATTCCTTCCTGGCTACACTGCACTCTTATGCTGACTGTCATACATTTATATATCTTTACAGTTACTAGTAGTGGATTACTGGCCTGCCTGGTGGCGCAACCGCACCAGCCTATCGGCATAGGCTCTGCGGTTCGCAGAACGGACACCTGCAGCTGTAATATAAATGAAGTAATATTGGAATACACATCTCCATGATTTCAGGTAGTTTAACTTTCTACAAACATAATTAATTGATACTTACTCAGTGGTGGGGCGTTGGGTGATTGCCGGGCCTCCTGGATCCAACGGTTCAGTTGGTCCTGCTTACGTCTCTTCAGGTCCGCATGGTGGTGACGGACCTGCTCACCTGTCCTAGGAATTCCTGTGGCACTGGTGAGTTCATGAGCCAACTGGTCCCACGCCTCAGGCTTGTACGCTCCCCAAAGGACCTGGCCCTGCATGAGTTGGGCCTCATGGTTGTGGAATAGGAGCCAGGTCATGTACCTGGACTCCTCAACACCCCACCTCTGCGCTCGAAAGCGACTACCCTCACCTACACCTGACATTCTAACTGCAGGTCTGTTCTACAATCGTTTATGCTGTGTATTCCCGCCTATGGGGCTTATATAGTCCGTTTTCCCACATATCTGTGATTGGCCAGTTTGGAATTGTATCAACTTCAGTAAACCTGCATTGTCATGCTGTAGTTTGTATTCATTCCTATATATGAGCTAATATTGCATTTCTAGGAACTGCTGTCATGGCTTAGTGGTTCTGTACCTTGACTATGGTGTATAGTATCCTGGGTTCGAACCTGGCCACTGCTTTTTATTTTTCATGACTGTCTAGACATGTTGAGGGGTGTGTCTGTGTAAAGGCATTTTGGATACGGCTTGCTCACCGTTGCCCGTCGGTTAGCTCGTTTGCACGGTGCGCAGCTCCGCGCAAACGGGGTACGCCGGTTTAACACTCATTTGGCTGTTGGCACGCATATGCCGCTTAGCGCAATTAGGGGCACATATATTTAGCGTGGTAAACCACTGCTCGGCTACAGGCACTCATTTTGCACCAGTTAAACCTATGCTTATCTACGGGCACATAACCTCACTCTGTTGAACTGTAGCTCAGCTATGGGCACATCTGGCAGTTTATATTCATTTCTTAGCTCACATTTATTCAATATAAATAGGCTATTACATTGCATTTTACATATATTCTGGTTTTGTGTGTACATATATGTGTCAGGGACTTGTTTCCTGCTTATTTTGAGAAAAAAAAAATTTGTGTTGTGGTGGCTCGAACCATGAATGCCTGCTCTGCAGCCGGCATCTCTACCGCTTCGCTATTGCTTCCTGGCTTATTTTGCATATTTAGTTCTTATATGCTTTCCCACTGACTGCTGACTGTAGATGCGCTACGGGCACGCCCGCGCAAACGAGCGCACTCACGGTTAAACATCTTTACAATTTAAAAAAAATATATGTTCATTTATATTTCTTTTATGTTTAATAGTCTGTAGGGGCATGTGTTGTGTTGTGTTTATTCACACTTCCATGGAGTCTGTTGTGGGTGTCTACTTTGGGCACTTTTAAACTTCTGGGGGCGTGTCCGCTTGCAGGGCTCAGCCTACGGACACGCCCCCTACTGTCTTACACGGCCGTGTTCGACTTAGGTGTGATTCAGCATGCTCTCATGAATATGCAGAGCATGCTGACATCACTCAGTTTAACTGCAGCCTCTGTGTAAGAGTTATAACTCTTACACGGAGGCTTCGTGAATCCTGGGGATTGTATTACTAAAGATTATTTGCAGTATCCAGACTGTTCAAACACACACAACAAAACTAAGTAAAAATAACTGCCAGTATATGACTGGAAACATGGAAAAAAGCCAGAAGTCAGTGTTTACGCATTTCATCCACTTTTGATTGTTAAATTAGAGTGTAAAGAAACCTTGTGGCAGATATTGCTCAATGCAGACCAGCTTCCTGGGTTAAATGATGTTATAAATATTAAGTGTTTTTTACAAGCACAAAGGTTATAATTTATGCACAAAAATATAAAAACAAAGATATCCGATAAATTTTTATGTAAGAAAGGGGAAGGTCCTTTTACAGTGATTTTTTTGAATTAAGCTTTTAACATTAGTATTGGTCATTTTAGATCACGTTTATTTTTGAATGGTATTTAAATGGCTTAAGAAGTTGAAGTGGTTATTCTGAAGAAGTTCATGACAATTAAAAGTGGATGAAACGCGTAAACACTGACTTCTGGCTTTTTTCCGTGTTTCCAGTCATATACTGGCAGTTATTTTTACTTAGTATTCAGACAGTATTTTTGTTCCATCAAGACCTAGACATGCTTTCATTGCTAACAAGACTAGTTGAAACAATTGCATAAAATTGTTCAAGTCAGGGACAGAAGGAAACAGCATACGAAGAATGTTTGATAGCAAGTGAAAAAAAGTCTGTTCATCTAAAGTTTTGTAATTATTGCCCAGTCATAATAAGTCACTATGATGTGAATGATGCTTTACAGCCTCAGACGGGGAGTTGTGAAGAATGAGGTGTACAGAGAAGGAAAAACATTAGTGCGTGTATTTAATTTCCAATATGTTTTCATTACAAGATGGATTCCTGACTGCTTTTCAGTGTGTATTTAATGATTTTCTCCTTGCTTAATATTAGAAACTGCTAACAGAGCAGAAATGTAGAAAGGTCTACTCTTTGTAGAAAGTTCAATTGTGGAATTCAGAACTCATGCCTAATATGGAAAGTCATAAACAAGTAGCCAGGAGATCTTAGCAGAATTAATGCTGTAGTTGTTCATATTTAATTGATCAGTGGTTGTTCTAAGATTGTTAGAATAATGTTGCTTTTAATCAAAGTATAAAAATCTATGAATGTGTTCATCAACCAGACAGGACCTTGACTTCCTAGTCTCCCACATATGTGTTTCTCTTTGCAATAAAGGAAACTGTGTCGTGTAAAAGTTATTGGATACCTTAATGCATGCCTTCACAGCAAGCCCGCACGGAAGGTATAATCAAATGTTCCTCTCTTTATGTACCACATCACTGTGGTGGT
This sequence comes from Protopterus annectens, assembly GCF_019279795.1. NCBI lineage: Eukaryota > Metazoa > Chordata > Ceratodontiformes > Protopteridae > Protopterus > Protopterus annectens. The sequence continues at coordinate 4,808,383 of NC_056735.1, read as the reverse complement.
GTCCATTAGAACATGGTTTCCAAATGAGCTTCAAGGTCCTGATGGTTAACATTACTACCATCATCCTGTTTTCTAATCTGCTCTTTGTTCTAAAGCCCCCCCTAAAGCTTTAGACCCACCAGATGGAGTCAGAGTTGTCTGTTGTGAGCAGCTGGGCCTCTGGGCCTATCTAAAAAGGTACCCAGAGAGTGAGGTTCACCTGCTGAATCCACACAGCTCTTCTTTTATAAAGGTAGGACAGGGATGGGATACTAGACATACTAAAACTAATGTCTTTTGGCTTTTAGGGGTCGCCACAGTGGAACTCCGGTCCGGTAATGATTGGTAGTGGATTTTTTTTTTTTTATAGTGCCGAGTTGCCAGCCCGACACCCAACCTTCAAAGAAGGCACACCCATTCACACACGCACCTACCTGCATGTCTTTAAACATCACTCGACCGCGAGGAGGACATGCAGACTCCACACAGAAGGCGCTCCAGCTGAGAATCGAACGGGAGAACCTCTTGCTGTGAGGCGACAATGCTAACCGCTGCACCACCGCGGCTCCTGGATACTGGACATACTGGCACCAACTATTTCACAAGTCCACTGAAGCTAACTCGTGTATAGTCTTGCTGGGGTGGGGGGCATTAAGATTGAGAAGTCCATTTAACCTAGTTTCCTGAAAAATTCTGCTGCAATACAGCTGTGAAATAATTGGTCAAGAACATGACTTTTTCTTGGGCAAGGAGGCCTTCTGCTGTATAGCTACCATTTAGAATCTCCTTGTTCTGACTGGAGAGTGCTTCTCAAACAAATGAGTATATTTTTTGGCCCTTTAAATTTTCAGAGTTCTGCACTGTCTTAATTTTTGCTTGACTTAATTATATATATTTGCTGGCATTGTTTTTTATTTTCTGATCTGTTCTGAAACTGGTTTCCCCTATTCCTGTGGTGTTCTTAAAGATGGTAAAACTAGTCTAATAGCTTTTGTGTTATCGGACTGTTCCAAGGCTTGCTGATTTAAAAATAGTCCCAGTTTGTAAATTCCTGCATACCATTTAGAATCTCCTTGTGTTCTGACTGAAAAAAAAAAAAAAACAATTCTAAGCTCGTTTCCTGCCTTTCCTGTAACTAGTCTAGCCCAGGTACAGATCTGCTGTATTCAGGATTGTTTGTAAGCTTCTGAGCCTCCAGGCCTTTCTGTGTTGGAGGGAAGCCTTCTAGCTTATCAGTGGGAGTGGTAAGCACTAGGTAGCCTAACTACCACAAGAGGATTGGTTTCTGGCCCAGAAATTGTAGTTTATTGGCTGTTTGGGCAGCTTTTTCCAACTCTTTCAACTTTCTGGTTTAAAAGCCGCATTTGCACTTTTCCCGCCTTTCCTGTAACTAGTCTAGTCCAGATACAGATTTGCTGTATCCAGGACTGTTTGTAAGCTTCTGAGCAGTGCCAAAGTCGGCTCTTCAATTTTTCACTTTGATCTGCTAGTTTTTTCCTCTCCTACACCTTTTACTAGCTTATTAGTTTAGCACTTTACCAGACTTCTTGTAACAATTATTGTAGCACACAAAAGTGCTACCAGTACTAAACGTTCTACATGGAAATAGCTCCAGTACTTATTATTAATGCCCACCCCTCCAGGCATGTCTAAAGGTCAGTTCCCTGTGCTTTCTCCTATTAACCTGGTGAAATTGGGCATCCTGAGGCAATGTAGCAACTTCCTCATGTACACTGACAGCCCTCTCCTCTTACCTCCCAACACTCTGACTTGCGAGAAATGCACTTGTATATCCAAATTGGCAGCCACGCTCTCTCCAGTCAATACTGGAACAGCTGGTCAAGAGGAGAAGGTCAACACTTGCACCACACCACATGGAACACATAGCCCTTCAGCACACACACCAGCACTGCCTTCACATAAAAACACAAACCACACACCCACCTTCGTGGAGGCTCTCAATAAAAATCTACCCAAACAGCAGAGACCTCCAAGGCAGAAACACATTCAACCACCACAACACAACACTAATCCTGAGACACAACTCTCCTAAACAGTGTGCCACTCAACCAAAGCCCCTAAGGCAAAACAGCATGCCCAACACACTAGTCATAGGTGACTCGATAGTGAGGCACACTGATGTCCCACTCACTAGGCTGAATAGAGAGAAAGTAAGTGTCAGCTGCCTGTCAGGTGCCAGGATCCACCACATAATGTAAGCACTCAGATCCCTCAACAACAGGTACAGATATGACTGTCATTGTACATGTGGGTGTGAATGATCTAAGACGTACCTCCCTGGACTACATGGAGAGACATGGAGAAGCTCTCATATTATGTAGCCCAGCTGGGTATGACCCTAGCCCTGAGCAGCATCCTACCATCACCCAGAATGATACCACAGTACAAGCAGAAAATGATCGATTTCAACAAGTGGCCAAGTTTCTGCTGTCATTCTAAAGAGATCCAGTATCTGTCAGCCTGGGATGACATGAGTGACAGACCTCGATGCTTTTCCATAGATGGCCTGCATCTGTCACCCCTGGGCTTCTGGATACTGGCCAAGGCTCTTGTCACCCCTATAGTGCCTTTTTTAGGCAGTGTTCCAAAGACCAAATTACCACCATAACAGCTACAAACAAATGCAATCTGAGGGTCATGCTACTCAATGCTAGAAGTCTAAATCTCAAAATGCACCCACTCAAAGCACTCCTTAAAATGGAGAACATCGACATTTGTGCTGTAACAGAGTTCTGGTTCAAGTCAGCCAAAAGCACCCCTGCACTACCAGGCTATAACTTATTCCACACCTTTCGGCCCCAAAACTTGGATTGAAGCTCCACAGGTGGTGGTGTTTCCATATTCATAAGGGATGCACACACCACTAGACTGGTAGCCCAACATAACGCATCTGAGATGCTTCAGGTCCAGCTAACATTGAGTAAGACAGCGATTCAGGTCATAGCCTGCTATAGGTCCCCAACCATGTCCCAAGACTCACACTCCCCATTCCTAAGCACCCTGGAAAATATTGGGGTCCAATCTAACACTCTCACACTGGGCGACTTCAACTACCCCTCCATTAACTGGGAAAACTACTCATGTACCAATACACTTGCCCAAAGTTTCCTGGAATTCATTAATTTCAATGCCCTGGACCAGCTCGTTCTTACCCCCACTAGAGCTAGCAACATCCTTGACCTGGTCATTACCAACATGGGCGACCATTGCTCTACACCAAAAGTCAACTTCTCCCTGGTTAGATCCGACCACAATCTAATCACCTTGGAAAGCCACATCCCTTCCACCCCCCTGCAAAGGTAACCACCATGAAAAACTTCTCTAAAGCTATCTTTGGGCTCCTAAAAACAGAGGTGGCCAATTTCACGGCACCCATGCAAATGGAAAATAGTTGCATGAATACCGAATCCTACACCAATGCACTGTACAAACACGTATGCATGGATCTCGCCCTACCCAATAAAACCAAGACACTCGCCTCCAAAAAAAAGAAAGCCAATCTGGTGGTCCCCTGCCATAAACAAACTACAACAGAAGGAGGAAACTGATGCAGAATAAGGTAAAGTCCCCAAGACTGGAAAAACTCCCTTATCAGCCTCAACAAAAAGTTGAGATCCCTCTTCAAATCCACTAAAGCTAGCTATGAAAACAGAATTGCAGCAAATAGTAAAGACAACCACAAGGCCTTGTATAGTTATGTAAATAATGTCCATGGCAATACCCAGATTTACTCTGAGCTACTGCACAATGGTACCTCCTATACCGAGCCAACAGATATTGCCAATATACTGGCAGACAGATTCAGTGCCAACTTCACCCCCCCCCCCCAAAGGATCAATCACAATACCAGTAGATTGCCAGGCACCAAGTACTACTGCTGCACAGGTTAAAACACCACTGTCCAAGGCCAAGAATACAGCTTCTATGGGAGCTGACAATATCCCTGGCTGTGTTCTACATGAACTACAGAGTAAACTGACACCTCACCTGTGTGCCCTGTTCAATCACAGCCGCACCTCAGGCTTTGTCCCTACCAAATGGTACATTGCTACAGTTATCCCTCTCCACAAAAGAGGAGCAACTGCAGACCCTGGGAACTATCCCCTCATTAGCCTGACAAATCTGATATGTAAAGCTATAGAACGCATCATGGACCTAATAAACAAGGATATAGGGAATCTCCAAACTCTGGATCCTACACAATTTGGTTTTGTGAAGGGTAGATCATGCCTGCTCAACTTGGTCAACTTTTTTGAGTCAGTCATCAGAGCTGTGGATGAAGGTAAGGTTGTCCAATCAGCCTACCTTGATCTGCCCAAAGCCTTGATACCATTCCCCACTCAGGAATCATAGAAAAACTCACTAAGCTAGGATCAACACCTACATCACTAGGTGGGTTGCAAACTGGCTCACAGATAGAACCTACAGTGTGAAAGTAGCTGACTCCAAGTCAGACTGCAGACCAGTCATGAGTGGAGTCCCACAGGGTTTGGTCCTGGGTCCTCTCCTGTTTGGTATCTACTTCTCTGACGTCCAGGCCAAGACACAGGGACTCTGGCTGACAAAGTTTGCAGATGAATGCAAGTTGGGAGCTATTATTAAATCCCCAAGTGATGTTGACATCCTACAGAAAGGCCTCACTGAGACCAACGACTGGTGTCAGAACCATGGCCTTAAGCTCAATGCCAAAAAATGTGTTGTCATCCCCCTTGGGAAAAACCCGGTTTCCTTGAATTACCACATTGATGGTAGTCCACTGTACACAGAAGGCGTTATAAGATATCTGGGAATACAGGTTGACAACAACCTCTCTTCTGACCACCACATTGCCACTGTGGTCAGAAAGGCCTTCTATGTGGCACATCTCATTACTAAGGGCTTTGCATCGAGGAAGAAGGAGGTCATTGTCTCCCTCTACTCTTCCCTCATTAGGCCAATCTTCGAGTACAATGCCCCATTTGGAATGTACCTCACTAGACACCTGCAACAACTGGAGAGGCCACAAAAGTACCTCACAAAGAGGATCCTAGACCTTGCACACTTGTCCTATATGGAACTCAAAAAACTCCAACTATTCTCGGTCTCGTATCGCCTACTTAGAGGCAATCTCTGCTTGACTTAGAGTCATGTCTGACCCAGCTCTCTTAGAAATGCTACATCTAAAGAAATCCAATCCCTTTGCACCACATGCTCCAAAGACCTCAACCTCAGTACCACAATCAACAGAACATGCTGTTAGGACAGGTTCATAACCCAGAGACTGCCCATGCTATGGAATAGACTTTCCATACATGTCAAGCAAAGCACCTCACTGGCCCTCTTCAAGAAAAATCTTGATGAGTGGATGGGAAATAGAAAATTCACCCTGGGGGGTCACTCCAGTGGCTCTACACGCCAGAGGTACTGGGAACTAAGGTCGGGTGGCACTATGCCAGGGTAATCCTATGGGCTAGGCTTGTAAAGGCTCCAGGGCCATTAACCTATTACAAACCTTAGAACCTATGAAACTATGATGCCCAGATGCTCTCCTAGGAATAAGAGTTGTCTCAAGGGTAGGATGTGTGATTTTGGTAGGGTAGGAGAGAGTCCTAAGATTTGGAAGTATGCCAGGGGAAATGGAAATACCCCTCTACATATTTCCCAGGGTTGGTGCCTGAACCAAGTATTCATTCAGCTATATGTTAAATGTGGATGTCCTTGATCTTACAAAATGCAATTCCAAGAACCAGGCACTTTGTAAATACCCAGGACACAATGTATAAACCAAACACCAAGAGAATGAATTGGAAGAAGGAACCCGTTTTAAATCTGCGGAAATGACTGCCCTCCCAATGGTTATCATGGAGGCTTGAGGAAAAATGAGAAGCAAATGGCCTTTCAAAGCCAGCAGTATGAAACTTTGCACTTTTATAAACTTGTTTAACACTGACAGGTCTATGATGGGCCTTCATGGTTTGTCTTTACGTAGTGCTAGAAACAGTCTTGAGTAGAAGTGTATGACTTCCTGTTTGTGGTACCTTTTTCTATGGCATCTGGTAGCGAAAAATCTGGTAGCAGGATGAGTAAGTGTTTCTATTCCTTGTAAACTGGTAAAATACCAGATAATTTTGTCTTTTTTTACAGAAAATATAATCTCCATCCAAGACAAGATTTTCAGGACCTTTTTATCTTGTGTAATGTTTACCCACTCATCTACAAATAGGGCTAGGTGCTTCCTTACTCTTATTAATATGGTGGAAGGAAAAGGGGGGCACAGAGGGAACATGCACTTGGAATTTTGGGGTAGGGAAAGACAGAAGCAATGGCAAGCCACAGCTGCTTCCTCTCTGGATATCAGGTCTGTGGATCCGCAGGTTTTTCTTTTCTGATCAGCTTGCCATTTCTGTTTATATTAGCCTTTCTTAACTTTTGCCTGATTTTGTTTTTCCTGCGTCCAGTTTTAATGCCAAATCTTGACAGGGTCATAAAAGCTGTGCTTAGAACAGGGGAGTGAAACAAATGTTTCAAAGACCACATGGTCTTAGCCTTTTCCTCCAGTCTCAAATACTTTTTCCATTGGGGTCCAAAGATCAGCCTCCACTCCAATGACAGATTGAGGAGCTGCGTCTTGATATGATTTGGCATAAGCGGAGTGCTCAGCCAGGCATACATAGAGACAATGTCTAGCATTCTACCTTTTCAGGGATTTAGCCACAGTTTCACAGACTTGGGGAAAGCATAACAATGCCCCAAGAAGGCAAATGTGCACAGTCCTGCAGTAGTTCAAAGTCCCAAAAACACTGATAGAATTAGTGCTGGCTAATCCGTTGGTGACATTGCCAGATTTTGAGAGATTGTGCTTGCATCTGAAGCCATCGTTGGCAAAAAAAAAAAAAAAAATGAAATTGTGTATTATTTTGCACTTGTATAGCTTGTTTTCATGCATTTCTCACAGATTTCTGTGCTATTTATTGTTTTCCTGCTCTTGCTTAGGAGTTTTAAGGTGCATTTTTCTGCTGCTCTTCTGCAACTGTAGTACTCCAAGACATTGTATCTGCTGTTTTCAGTGATTTTAGGCATCTATTTTTGTGGTTCCCTAACACCTGGATTCCAAAACCAGTCAGTTTACATTAAGAGGGTCAAAAGCTTATTGTGTACATAACTTATTGACCCATGTTGACTCCTACTGTAAAACTTGCTTTTTTCTGCTTGTATACAAGCCTCGGCTTTGCCCAATGCTGCTCTTCACGCAGTCGTGGTAAGTGGTGCCTTTTATATATGCAGTCACTAGATGTACTTTTCCCTAAAATAACTACCTTGGAATTTTCCACAGTCCCATGCTACTCAAGCAACAGCTAGTTTGTCCACTGAGCAGCATTAATGCATTTAGTTAGCTCAAGATTACATTACTACAGCACTTAGAACTATTACTGCTCAAACAACACAGGCTAGCTGTGGATTACACCAAGTAAGCACCCATTCGGCGTCGGTTTGGAAATGCCCCCAGTTCTACTCCTTTGTAAAACACACATTAAAAGGACCTGTAACCATGGACAGGCACTTTCCTGCTATCTCTGCAGCAAACCTGGAGGCCATAGGCATCCTGAGGCAATGTATCAATAGCCTCATGTACACTGACAACCACTTAATTCTGAAACAGACGAATACAGTATGTGAGAGATGTAGTTACACATTGTCACTGGGGCAAGACTCTCACATATAGACACAAAACATGCTAATCGGTTTGTCAGGAGCGCGCGCACACACACACACACACACACACACACACACACACACACACACACACACACACACACACACACACACACACACACAGACTTACAAAGGACCAGACACATAGACCTACATATGGGGAGGTGCTCACATTTAACTTGCCCAAACCTCAAAGTTCTCTCAAACGCAGTCCTTTGAAACACTGCATGGACAAAAACAAGACAACTCCCACCACAACACACAAAACTACATCTCATAGTATCTCAACTACCAAGCCCAAGAGGTATAACATCACACAACCAAATACTATGATCATAGGAGACATCATTGTGAGACACACCTATGTCCCTCCCACCAGGCTGGATAAGGAGAAGGCTACAGTTAGCTGCCTGTCACGGGCCAGAATTCACCAGATCACACAAGCACTCGGGTTACTAAACTGCAACTACTAGTATGACTTAGTCATAGTCCATGTGGGCGTAAATGACCAGAGACGTACCTCCATGGACTATATCAACAGAGACATGATTGAGCTTTCAGAATACGTATCACAGACGGTATGAGCCTAACACTGAGCAACATTCTACTATCTCCAAGAAGGAGGCCACAATATCAACAGAAAATGACTGACCTTAATTGGCTTAGCTACTGGTATCATTCCAAAGGGGTCCAATATTTGTTGGCCTGGGAGAACATGATTGACAGGCCACACTGCTTTGCCAGGGATGGTCTTCACCTGTTGCTACTATGCTTTTGGGTACTGGTCAAAACATTATCCACTCCTATAGTGCCTTTTAGGCAATGTCAAACAGACAAACCTTCCAACTTAGCAAAATCTACTCAGGGAAATCTAAAGGCATTATTGCTCAAAAGTCTCAACAAGAAACTGTACTCCCTGGAAGTACTCGTTAGAATGCCGACATCTGTGCAGTTTCTGAAACATGGTTCCAAGCCACGAAAAGCACCCTGGCAGTACAAGGTTATGCCTTTCACATGTTCCGACCACTCACTGACCATGAAAGGGCAAAAGGTGAAGGATAAGCACACCTCAAGACTGGTCAAGCAATAGGACATACTTAATCTACTCCATGTCCAACTAACCACAGCAAAAAATCCCTTACCATATCTTGCTATCTACAGGTCTCCCACCATGAACCAGGAAAACCATACATCATGCCTGAATTTACTAGAATCACTTACCATTCAGCCCAATACCATACTCACAGGTGATTTTAACTGCCCATCCATTAACTGGGACGCATACATGATCACCAGCATATGGACTCAAAGATTTCTAGACTTTGTCAATGCAAATACCCTGAAGCAGCTAGTCTGCACTCCCACTAGTGGTACAAATATCCTAGATGTGGTACTCACAAATATGGGAGAGAAAAGTGTGAGATCCTCACTTGTTAGATCAGATCACATAGCGGTCTCCCCTGAAATGGTTATAAAACTAGAACCCCCACATAACTCCAAAACCTTTAAGAACTTTTCTAAGGCAAACCACCTCTTATTAAGTGATAGCATAGCTAACTTCCAAGCTCCCCCAAACACAGAAGGCTATGTGGAGGCATACAGAAAAGCCCTATGGGACCATATTATATATATATATATATATATATATATATATATATATATATATATATATATATATATATTCCATATAAATATGGTAGTGTTGTCGCCTCACAGTTAAGACGTTGCCCATTCAATCTTCAGTTAGAGTGTCTTCTGTGTGGCGACATGCGTGAACAGGCATTCCTTTGTTGAAGGTTGTGCGTTAGGCCTGGCAAGCCAGCACGTAAAACTCTACTGCCAATCATTAGCGGACCGGAGTTCTGCTGTGGCGACCCCTAACCGGGAAAAAGCCGAAAGACACAAACAATTCCATATAAATATAAAAAATTCCTGTACTACTCCAGGCTAACTAGTTTTAATAGTTTCTGGTCATAATTTTTCTTCTTCCCTGACCATCTCATAATCTGTGCTCTCTCATGTCTACATAATCTCTAACTTTATTTTTTTCCATCCAGTTTCCAACAACAAACCCTTCCTCAGCTTACTTTGAGAAACTACAATGTCTACACTACAACAAGGAATTATAGCAGATGATTGTATAATACAAATGTCACCTATAATAGCATAGAATGTAATTTCTGGTTTACTGCATGTCTTGTGTATTTTCTGTATATTTTTTGTTTAAGTTTTGTAAAATCTCTATACAAGGAGCGTTTCTCCCCGGGCCTCTGCTGAAAATGGGTCTTATCCCAGTCAGACTTTCCCAGTAAACAAATGTAAAATAAATAAAAATAAAATATAAACAACTGCTTAGAAATGTATGAATCTCAAAAGTGTCAGTCAGCAAAGTGGGCAGCAAAACCAGTTGAAATTTTTATTAAAACAGAGCACAGAAATAGTTAAGCACTTTCGTCCATCCCTGGACTTCCATCAGAACTAACAACTGAGTTTGTTTCCTCATAGCCTGTTCTCAGACTAAGAGCTACCAAACAGAAAAAAACTTCATTAGTATTGTTTTAAGGTTGATGTTTGTAATATGAATTTTGCACTTTTTATAATCTAGCTTGGTTTAGAAAGAATACAGCTGTATTGATTTGTTGTGACATTTTTTAATGTATCAGCAAAGAAAATATATATATATGATAGCAGTTGTACGAAGTATAGCTCCAGACCACATAAAATAAACCAAGAACTTTAATATTCGGTAAGCGCTTTCACCACTGTCCCTGTATACCTCATTAACCTGAAAGACCACTCCCAGTCAATCAATCTACTATAGACACACCCTCTTTTAAAAGCATTAGTACATACAAGTACATTGTATAGTATTACTTTTAAAATACAGATCTTATAGCACATTAAAAGTCTATTTCAGCAGTCAAAGCATTCATAGGCACCTGCACGCATTTAATATTTGGAAACATTTCAGAACATTGCTTCTGTCAGCAGCATGTCAATATATTATGCTAAGCATCATTATTTAAACAACGATACTGAAAGTCTCTGTTCATTATATATTCTTTGCTAGAATTATGTTGCTCTATGTTATCTGCTTTACTTCAGATATATGTTGTTACTTAAAAATTATTACAATAACAAATCTAGGTCTAGCCTTCTATACATTCCTACTACTTCTAACAGTGTAAATAGAGATGCAGTTTAAAATGCAAGCAAGTTACCCATGCCATGTGTTCAAACTCCATTTTAAAACTCAAATTCTTCCCATCACATTGTGGACTACTGATGAGAAGACTTTGACTTTTAAAATGGAGTTTGAACACATGGCATGGGTAACTTGCTTGCATTTTAAACTGCAGCTCTATTTACACTGTTAGAAGTAGTAGGAATGTATAGAAGGCTAGACCTAGATTTGTTATTGTAATAATTTTTAACTAACATATATCTGAAGCAAAGCAGATAACACAGAGCAACATAATTCGAGCAAAGAATATATAATGAACAGAGACTTTCAGTATCATTGTTGTTTAAATAATGCTGCATTGATTTGTTGTGACTTTTTAATGTATGTGTTTTCTTGGATGTTTTTACATGTTTTAAAAACTTGAGTTTGGTTTCATCTTTTGTGAAACTTTGAAAAAAAAGTTTTGGATTGGTTCTAAGTAACAATGCACATTTTATAAGTGGTCTACACATGTACTCTTGGAATTAGGTTTATTAACCAGTGTTATTCAATTAGTTTCATCTAATTGTCTTAACCTAACTGGAATTAACACCACACTGAAGTTCTATTTAAACAGGATTTCTAAAACAGTTTTTGGTTCTGATGAAGTCCAGGGATGGTCGAAGTGCTTAACTATTTCTGTGCTCTTTTTTAATACAAATTCTTTCCACTGGCTTTGCTGCCCACTTTTCTAACTACGACACTTTTGGGATTAACAGTTTTCTACCAGTGTTGTTTGAATTGCACACCTTTTTGGTTAACTGCATAGACATGGCAGAACCAGACATAAGACTAGCACGAAAGTAAATCCTGCCTAGAAGTAGGAGAGAGTCTACCCAACACAGCAAAAACTCCCTTATTAGTCTAAACAAGCAAATCAGGGGACTAGTCCAGTCTTGAAAAGCAGATTTTGAGGCAAACGTAGCCTCCCAAGTTAAGGATAATCATAAGGCATTTTTCAGTTATGTCCTCAGTCTTAAGGGCAGCACCCACCAATGTGCGGAATTAGTTGTAGACAGCATCACCTATACCCAACCAGAAGAAACAGCAAATATGATGGCAGATAAATTCAGCTCAAATTTCACCTTCCCATCACCTTACACCCCAAAGAAATACCTTCCACCATTCCTCTACCAGTTTACACAAAGAACAGGTTGTCTCTGCGCTGTCTAAAGATAAAAAACACAGCTTTGATGGGTGCCAACAATACCCCAGGATGTCTCTTAGACAGCTTCAAACAGGACCTATCAGGCCCACTAGGATCTCTAACCACAGCCTCCAGACTGGTTTTGTCTCTGTGGACTGGAGGACAGCAACAATTACGCCTCTGCATAAAGGGGGACCATCAACAGACCCAGAAAATTACAGATCCATAAAAAAGTTTGACCAGTCTTACATACAAGGCCATGGAAAGAATCATCATGGACCTGATAAATAACATAGAAACCTCCAAACGCTGTTCCTAACCCAGTTTGGCCTTGTCAAGGCCAGGTCATGCCTGCTCAGTCGAGTGGACTTCTTTGAGAAAGTCACTGGGGTCATGGATGAGAGCAAAACAGTGCATACTGTCTACCTTGACCTGGCTAAGGTATTTGATACAATTCCTCACTTGGGTATTATAGATAAACTCATAAAACCTGGGCATGAATTCCTGTGTCACCAGATGGATAGCCAAATGGCTCACGGACAGAACACGTTGTTAGAGTGAGAGAATCCAGAACCAGCAAGAGGCCATTTACTATTGGTGTGCCACAGGGCTTCGTGCTGGGACCTCTCCTGTTCAGAATATACTACTCCGACGTCAAAGGTAATGTAGGAGCACTTTGGCTGACCAAGTTTGTTGACAACTGCAGTTTGAGGGTAATCAGTGAATCCTTCAATGATTTAGATTTCCTTCAGAAGGGTCTGAATCAGACAGATGACTGGTCCCAAAGCTATGGCCCAAACCTAAATGTAAAAAAATGCATAATCATGCCCTTTGGGAAGTCAAACACAGCCCTGCAAATTACAACATTAATAGCATACCCCTGACAGTGGACAGGTGAGAGATCTAGGTACATAGATAAGACAGTAGCCTGAACTTCAACCATGTGTCCACAGTGGTGATGAAGTCCTATGTGACACAGCTTATAAGTAAAGAAATAGCATCCAGATCCACAAAGTCACAGTCACACTGTACTCAGACCTCATCAGGCCAATAATCTAATACAATGCACCTTTCGGCATATACTTGACCATGCTCTTGCAACAGCTGTAACAGCCTCACTGGTTCCTTACAAAAAAAAAAAAAAAAAAATTAGAAGGTGCAAACAAACCCTATCCCTTTTCTCTGTATACTACTGACTATTAAGGGGCGATCTATGCCTAACCTACAAGGCAGTCACACATCCAGCCCTGATGGAAACGTTACACATTCACAAGAAACTGCACAAGGACCACCCAATTGAAGTTTGTAAACCTGGGCTGTGACATGAACAAAACATACTGGAGAGACATGCATGTCTGAGATTTCCTCTTCTCTGAAACAGGCTTTTTTTTAATGTGAAGCAGTGTCATTCCCTGACCCTCTTCAAACGCCGTCTGGATTAAAGGATGAGGAATCATAAATTCACTCCTGGGGTGGCACCAATACCCTTTATGGGCAGGATAAGTGTGTAAAATAATCATAGGTATGGGCACAAACCTAAGCCATCCTCTAGCACTTAAGGATCAAACATCAGGTAAACTTCAGGTAAAAATGGCTAGGCTTGTAAGGGCTCTTGAGCCGTTAAGTTCATAGAAGATTACTAGGCTATGTACAAGAACCCAGTGACTCAGTTATGAACAATATTCAGTTTCACAGAGGGATTCACAGCGGGAGTGGTGGGTGCATCGGGGTAAAAGTTTGAGTCCACTATTGCTCATACAGATGATGGACTACATTACCAAACAGGTGGGAGAGGACAGATCAACAAAATTGCTATATGCAGATGAGTGGCATTGCAGGCAGACTGGGCAACAACTTCAGGAAAGGCTAGGGGAATGGAATACAAAATTGAAGGCACATGGGATGAAATGGAGTACAGATAAGACAGTTGTAATGGCAGCAAATGGGGAAATCAGAAGGTGAGAATTGGGGTCTATATTACATGATCAAAGTTTCAAACCTTCGAATTTGATATGGTCGACACCATATGATCAAAGTCTTGAAACTTCAAAAATGTAATAAAAACAACAACCTACACAAATAAGCCATTTAAATGCTCTTAAGCAGGGGGCAAGCCCCCCTGCACCCCCCAAGTGGGGGGCTGCACCCCCAACACCCTTTGCTACTTAAATATACCAACTCCGAGATCACACTACAGTGCAGAAAAGGGAAATCTTCCCTTTCTGCACTGTACGGAGATCTCCGTTAAAAGATTAGAAGTTTCAAGACTTCGATCATATGGTGTCAGCCATATCAGATTCAAAGTTTTGAAACTTCGATGTTCTGATACAGACCCAAGAATTGAGATAGAAGGGAAGACAGTGGAACAGGTTAACAGCTTCAAGTATCTGGGAGTGGTGGCTGAGGAGAAAGGAAGTCTGAATAAGGGGGTCAAGGCTAGAATCAGAGGGGCTGCAGCCAACTGGCACTGTGCGTCAGGGGTAGTGTATGACAGCAGAATGCCTAAGAGGCTAAAAGGTAAGGTGTACAAAACAGTGATACAACCAGTACTACTGCATGGAACAGAAACCTGGGTCAATAAAGGCAGAGCAGCTGAGGAAGTTAGAGGTGATGGAGATGAAGTGCCGGAGATGGGTGGTAGAATGCACACTGTGGGACAGAAGAAGAAATGAAAACATCACAGCAGAAGCCAAAGTAGCTCCAATTGCAGAAAAAGGTAAAAGAAAACAGGTTATGCTGGTTCGGGCACATGTGTAGAAAAGCAGAAGACAATCAGATGAAGATGATTTGGGACAGACAGGAAGAAGGCAAGAGGAAACTAGATCATCCAGTAAATAGGTGGGTGGATTGTATGAGAGAAGACCTGTTACAGTCAGGCATGAGTATCGATGAAGGTAAGAGAGTGGCACTGAATAGAAAGAGATTGCAACAACTGACAACAACCTGACCCAAAAAAGGGATTGATGATGATGTCTCAGACTGAGGAAGGACTTGCTATTGGTATTTTAACATACATGTTTGGCAGTTTAAAGCCCCGGAGGCTAGGGTAGCAGAGACTTTCTTCCCAAAGTTTCAGTTCCTTACTTTTCCTGTCATCTGGAAGTGCTTTTTGGCATCTAGAGACACCACAGCTGGATCAGGCATAGAAGCTTTGTGCAGCTACTTAAAAGAAATCCAAAACCCTATAAAAACAGTCAGGCTTCCTGGGAGCAGAGGGTTAGGAGTCAGTTACCAGGGATATTCTAGTAAATGCTCCTTGAAGGCTGCTGTGACTGGGGGTATGGCTAAATGTCTCAGTTCTATCCCAAGTCAGAAGCCTCTCTTTCTTTACTACACATCAGAGAATGCCTTTAGACTACCACTTCATCCTACTGATTGTATTACAAATAAGACACCTTTTGATGAAGAAGCAGAGGAAAGGATGTCCTCGGTGCTCATTTCATAGCTGAGGGGGAAGATATCTAGGAGTTGCATGCCAATTCAACTCCCTCAGAGCGAGATGAAACATCTTTTGCTACTGCTTCCCCTCAAACTGTATACCTCTTTCACAGGTTACTGTTTCCAGATGCATTATATGTTGCATGTATGTGCACTAAATTTAAGCTGTAGTTATCTGGAATATTCCTTAAGTAATAAGTCTCTTTACACAGTTTCTAGGTCTTAATATATCAGATATTCTGCATATCTTTCATTCAGTCAACAAAAGGCAGTCTTCCGTCCAGACCTTCAATATCACTTACAGATAACAAAAAGAACTCCGCACAAAATCTTGTTGCACCCTACTGGTAACTGTCCTATTATCTATGTGCACCCATATATTATACATTTTCTGTGTCCTTTGTCTTGTTGTTGTTGCATCCAAGTAACCACGCTATGATGCACTCAGCAGGTGCATAATGCATTATATGTACAATAACTTAACATAACATAACAATAACTTATTGCTTAAGGCTGTATCGAATGTGTTGCTGAAATTTCAGCAAGGCACATTTCAAGCCACTTTCTGATTCAATTGGGTTAGGCAATCAAATTACTCAGTCTAATTTATTTGTCATGACATTCCCCTGGCAAAGCTATAAACTGCTTCAGGTCTTGTGCTCAAAGACCCAAATGTAAAAAATTCTCATTTAGTATACCGTGCCACATGGTACAGAGGAATGAAGCCTTGATAATGACAGAGTCAAGCAGTGTTTGACTAGTGAATAATGGCTGGAAGGGTTGGGTGAGGAGGTTTGGAGTTAGTAATTAAGACTTTGTTGTTGTTGGGTGAGGAGGTTTGGAGTTAGTAATTAAGACTTTGTTGTTGTGTCTTTCGGCTTTTCCCAGTTAGGGGTCGCCACAGCGGAACTCCAGTCCGCTAATGATTGGCCCTAGATTTTTACATGCCGAGATGCCAGCTCTGACGCACAACCTTCAACAAAGGTACGCCCATTCATGCATGTCTCCAAAAAGAAGACGCTTTAGGTGAGAATTGAACAGGACAACGTCTTGCTGTGAGGCGTCAACGCTACCGCAGCACCACCACTGCAGTTAGTAATTAAGACTAATAGACCAAATAAGGCACTCTTTGGTAGAAAAGCAGCTGAGACTGGTTCACCCATCCTGGTTTGAGGAAGAGCAGGTTGGCTCACAGCACTGACAACACTAACCAGAAGGTGGGTGATCACCTGCAGGTGGAATCCAACATGAGCATTGCCCATTCTGCAAAGGCTGTGCAGTGATTTACAGGCATGTGCAGTAGCATAATATGCCCTAAACTAAATGTCAGCAGTTGAAGAGCCTTAGAGCTGTCCACAGAGATGGGAATTTGTGAAAGCAATGGGACTGGCAGGCTGGCCTAATCCCGTCTGCCTGACCCTCACCTCCCAGAGAAAAAATGGGCTGCTAAGGTTGTCCAAACAAGGAGAAAAAATGGGCTACAGGGTTTCTGCCCTGTCCAGCAACACCTACTTCTCCGTACAGGAGGAATGAATGAGCAGATGGGGTGCAAGAAGGGAAGTCACTGGGCAAATTCCATGAATTGGCAATATTAATAATTATTATTTATTATTATTCCTTCATTTCATAGTTCCGTGATTTTACCTAGAGCAAACATTTTAGCCTCTCTTTCACCTTTCCATTCTTGAGAAAAGGAATCAAATATGCTCTCTTCCGGTCACAAATAACCAAGTGACTGGCTGAGTTAAGTACCATTACTTCTTTCCTCAATTGTCTAATTTGAGTGTAAATGCTATAAATCACCATTGCCTCATCTGCCTTTAGAGCTGAAGTTCCTTTATGACCAGCTAATATAATAAAAAGACTGTGATTAGCCCTATTCTAATGACCATGTCTGACTGGTGATGATAACTCTCCCTTCTCCTGTTTACAATGAGAACTATTCATTTAAAAGAACCGCCTTTTCAGCATCCTTTTTGCTCAACCCCAGTTTATCTCAAGATTCACTATACCGAACCTTTCTCTTTATTGTCTTATTTATCTACGTTTAAACTCCTCTTTAGATCGAGCAGACTTATCCTGCTTCTTCCTTGCTTAAAACAGTGTCACTGCCTTGCATGCTTCTTTGCACTTCCCTACTGAGTTAACACTTTTCTCCTAAACTCTTTTGACACCCAATTTAAAGATCATATCTGTTTCATACAAATATATGTTGCTTCTGTGACAGCATTTGCTTTTCAACCCCTACTGTACATCAGATTTAAGTTGAAAATAGATACAAAACAAATAAAACAACATACAGGAAAAATAATACCTACTACAACCAGAAATCATTCATGCTGAAATATAGCAAATGATGAAATATACAAAAAAAAAAAAAAAAGAAATCTGATTATAAAAAAAATGAGGAAAAAGTAATACAGTATTTTTGTAAGGGGGTATTCTCCCCTACACCCCCTCACATTTCTATAATACTTACCTAAATATATCACATAATCCAAAAGGGTACTACCCTCTGTTAATTTCTACTACTCTTACATCAATTTGTCTCTCTCTGTATGATTAAACACTATTCTACTATCTCATGTTCCTCGATACGATCATACTTTATGCCTCGGTATACTTGCTTCCTCATTTACATCCTTCTCTGACATCTTTAACTTCATCCTATTACCTAAATATATTTTGTTGTTCCACCTGCATAACAAAACTATCAAAACACAGTATTATCATACTTGAAACATTAAAAAATTCACTTCATAAACTGTAAATATTTTAAAACATACCAACACTGTAATTGTTTCAGTCAAAGGAGACAGAAAACATGCCGGTAGAGATACAGTATTTGATTTTTTTTTCTCTGTAAATGATTACTGGTGTGACAGCTGATACTATGTTGTAAATTCTTAACCTTTTTTGTTGGAGCTTTTCTCCCCAGACATAATTTGAAAAGGGCTTTAGTCTTGTCAAATAATCCCTGTGAACAAACAGATATAAAATAACTTCACAGACTGTGCTGTTCTCTAACAGCACAGTTAATATTTACTAACAACTGCCGTGCTATGCTCCAGTATAGTAGCACTTAACTCAAGTTCTTTCTTTTGCAGAACTTTGCTCCCCATGGTTTAACAGAATATGGCTTCATTAAAGAACATGATCCTCCATTCATCCACATTACTTTTATTTACCTTTACTACAGTTTCCAGAGGTATGCTCTAAATTTCTCAGTTTGCGCTTCTGAAATCTACAACCCTCACCTCTTTGCTAAGCCTAATTAATCAACTGGTCAGTGATCACTTGTTCCCAAAAAGCTACCCATTTCTGGGATATGACATCTTGTTTCCACTCTGCATTTAAGAGAGATGAATCTAAAACTGGTCTCCTGATTAAATTTTTGAACTAGCTGCCAAGGACATACCTCTTAATTTGGCATCAAAATGCTCCTTCTCTAAAATATAGCTTAAGACAAACTGTTCCAGTTAACAGCCGGAATACAAAATCATCCCACCAACAATCCACAACAGGCATGCATTTACTATGTCAGATGAGCTAAGAGCCCTACAGAATATGTATTCAACATATCGCAGTGAGTAATTGTTAGAAATTGTCTCCTCAGCTATAATGGGCTTGGCAATTTTTTTTTTTTTTTGCACTTCTCACACTTGGAGAACAGGGAAAACGCATGCCATCTGCTTTCACACATCACAGCTTCATATTCCAGTTTATAAGCATGTGCATAATCCTTGTCCTGCTAAGTTCACTCCACACAGTAAACAAACACAGTATGCCAGATAGGAAGTAAAGACAAAATACAAGGATATACATATACCTGTCTGACTTAGAATGGATTACATCTACAGCTACTTAAATGAAGGACTCAAGACAAAGAAGACAGTAAGATAAAGAAGCCCATTCAGAGAAAAATATATATAACATGGTGAGCACATATTTCGAACATTCAACTTCAGGGGCCTTCTGTAGTAAGTAATCAAATTTCCCAGGAACCTGGAACCACAAAATGGCCAAAAAGTGATTCCAACATTCTAGGGAAAGTCTGTCCTCTAAAATAATGTTGGAAGCATGAGTTGGTAATCCAGTGGCATGGAATAAATGTCTGTAATGGAGATATCCTTGAAGTCAGTAATAAAAGTAGCCATGCCCTTGGTGGAGTGGCCTCTGACAGCAGAATATTTTCCAAAAAGCAAATCATCACCTGTTTGAGAAACGCAATGTACTTAGCAAATCTAATTCAAAAGGGTTTTTCTTGCTAGGGCAAACTTCCTCCTCAATGAAAGGGAAAAAAAATGCTTTTCTACCCTCCTGCACTCATACAACTTCAAAAAGAGCCTGAGCTGGTAGTACATATTCCTGGTGTAAAGGTCTTTCTTTTTTTACACTCCGGTTTCTGCCAACAGAAAGGAAAGACGGAGAAGAGTGGAATGGATTAAAAACAAATCTGAAAACTGTTTAAGGAAATGTAGAGCAGCCTTAAGAGACAC
This sequence comes from Protopterus annectens, assembly GCF_019279795.1. Classification (NCBI taxonomy): domain Eukaryota; kingdom Metazoa; phylum Chordata; order Ceratodontiformes; family Protopteridae; genus Protopterus; species Protopterus annectens. The sequence continues at coordinate 4,788,384 of NC_056735.1, read as the reverse complement.
CTAGTCTTTGTGAAAGACAGGGCATTATTCCTTAAACATCAGGGCCTGGAGTTCAGAATATCCCTGACCTGTGTGTAATGACTACCAAGAAAAGTGTTTAAGAGAAAAATTCAAAGTTGCTGCACCAATGGGTTGAAATGGGTGACTAAGTCCATACGTCAAGAAGTGCATCTCAGAAGAAGCAACAGGGTTCCTCAATGTTGGGCAGAATTTAAAAGCTCCTTGAAAGCTGCTTCATCACCCAGTGCTATGCAACAGCTCTAACAACATGCTCACACTGGAGAGAATATATATATATATATATATATATATATATATATATATATATATATATATATATATATATACATATACATATATCTGTATGTATGTAAATGCGGTAATGTAAAAGTGTTACTATGGGTACAAAATGGTTGTAAAGGAATTTATATCGGGAATATGGCAACACAGTGGCACAGGGGTTATTGAGTCACAGTACTTTGTTCTCCAGCTAAGTTCTTGTTTGTGGTGCCTTCTTTGTGGAGTCTATGCATTTCCCCTCTGTTGACATGCTTTGGGCTGTTTTTCAGTGTACTCTGGTTTTCTACCACACCCAAATGACATATCACAGGACAAAGAACAATTTTCAGAACTGTGATTAGGTGTGTGCACTGCAGAACAGTTAATGTATACATCCTTCGATGGGCTGGCACCCCATCAAGAATTTGATTTGTTGCCATGTGCTCATTGAGTCCAGGGATAGGCTCAGCTTCCTCCATGACCCTAAATGGATTAAATGTATAATCAGAGAATGAATGACTATGGAAATATAACATTAGGGCCAGATGGCATACTACTTAGTTTTTATAGTTTCATAGTTTCATAGTTAAGTACTAGGCTATCTGCCCTGGGGCATTTGTAAGCCTAGCCATAGTGATATGGCTTTCGCCACCCCCTGTAGTGGTACAGAATAGATTTAGAATACTGTCCCTCTGTCTAGTAGTGACACAGTGAAAATCCCCTTACATAAATGAATTAGTTTACTGTGCCCCTGTCTAGTAGTGACACAGAGGTGACCCCCGGGGTAAACCTACGATCTCCCATCCACTCATCAAGGTTTCTCTTGAAGAGTGTCAGTGAGGGGCTCTGCCTAACATGAACTGGGATTCTGTTCCAGAGCATGGGAAGCCTCTGGGTTATGAATCTATCCCTCCAGCATGTTCTATTCATACTTGTGCTGAGGTTTAAGTCTTTGGCTCTTGTGGTTCTGATGGATTTGGATCTTTTGAGGTGTAGCATGTCCATCAGATCCTGATTGGACATGGCCTTGTACGTCAGGCACAGATCACCTCTGAGCAGGCGGTATGCTACTGAATAGAGCTGGAGTTTCTTTAGTCTGGCAGAATAAGACATATGTTGGAGACTCTTGATCCTCTTGGTGAGGTACTTTTGTGGTCTCTCTAGCTGCTGCAGGTGCCGGGTGAGGTACATACCAAATGGGGCATTGTACTTAATCATGGGTCTGATAAGGGAGGAGTATAGGGATACAATGACCTCCTTTGATCTGGATGTGAATCCCTTCATGATAAGGTGGGCAAGGTAGAATGTCTCTCTCACCACTTTTGAACAATTTCTCACAATAACAATGCTACATTTGAAACAACAAACAATTTATTACATCAACAGATTGTAGTAACTTTCTGACAAAAATGGTATCCGACTTTAGGAGAGAAAATACAATACAATAATGTTATATGCACGGTAGGTAAGATTTTAGAATAGTTTATTAATGGAAAACATTTTAAAAAGCTATGTACAGATAGTGATACAAACTTCACATGATTTGGTAACATGAGGCAAGTTCCTACTTAATCAATGATTTTTTACAAAATACTTTTACTAGCAGATTACACAATGGCATATTTTCTAGATAATATTTTCATAAACCAAACAGTGTGAATAAGCCAATCTTCATGTATTTCTGATGCAATTATCTACCTGCTTATCTCATGAAGGACTGTGTTGTGCAATAGCATACACCCCATGTATGAGACTAATAATGTATCATCCCTCAAGAAGTGTACTTGCTTTTGTAAACTTAACTATCCTTGATGATCGCAGGCGTCTGTTCAACAGTTTTCTTCAGCTGGTATTCAACATGTATCAACAAGGGTTCTGCTGTCCATGCATTCCCTGAAATGATGCAACGCATCAGAGGATTATTTTGATCCTTACATATCTTGGGGACACCACTGATAATCGATATGGTGGGATGTTCTATACTAAGATACTTTGGAAGAAGAACTGAAAATATACTGTGAACATTTTAAAAAGTTTGGGCTACTTATTTTGATTATTTTATTTTTATTAGTTTTACCATTTCCACTCATGACCTTATGTCTAATTAAAATAAATTCTGTTACAACACTGTGTGATTAGTTGAATAAGAGAACTACAACTTTATTGGATATCTGACTTTAGTGTCGACCTATCCGTACTGAAGAGGTGTAGATTAATTCGGAAGACACTGATTGGTCAACTAAAAGGCAGTGTCTGAAAGGAGCTATTTGCATAATGTTCTAGTAGACTGAAAAAATCAAACAGCTGGATAACAGAATCACAATCTTCTTGGATATTTGATTTGAGTGTGAACCTATCCACACTGAAGAGGTGTAGATTTGTGTAGAAGACACTGACTGGAGAACTAAAAGGCAGTGTCTGAAAGAAGCAACTTTGATTTCTTAGTCTCAACTATAAATGCTTCATTTTACTTTCTAATTGTAGATCTGAAGGGCTTAACACGAAATTGATTATCCTGCCACTTTAATTTATTTTTCACTTTTTATTAGAGAAGAGTTTTATGACAGTTGTGACAAACTGAAATGCTGCCAGCCCAGCTAGCTGGAATTTTGTACATAATCACGTCATTTGTTAATACCAACACGATTCATATGCTCGTCTTACAAATGTAAGAGAACTATATGTTATGTGTATATTAAACTACTGGTGCAGAAGTGTGTGTTCATAGGTTCAAAGGTTCATAGGTGTGTACTAGCCTAATGGTCCTGGAGCCTTTACAAGCCTAGCCCATAGGATTACCCTGGCATAGTGCTACCAGACCTTAGTTCCCAGTGCCTCTGTCAAGTAGAGCCACTGGAGTGATCCCAGGGGTGCATTTTCCATTTCCCATCCACTCATCAAGATTTCTTTTGAAGAGGGCCAAGTGAGGTGCTCTGTTTGACATGTATGGGGAAGTCTATTCCATAGCATGGGATGTCTCTGGGTTAAGAACTTGTCCCTCCAGCATGTTCTGTTGATTGTGGTAATGAGGAAACAGTTCTATACCCTACCTATCCATAAAGGAGGTAACTCCACTGAAATCTCCAACTTTAGACCTATTGCCATCCTCTGCCCTCTGTCGAAAGTTCTTGAAAAATGCATATATACTCAGGTCATGGATCACCTCTCTCAAGAAAACCTACTTACTCCTAAACAACATGGTTTTCGACCAAAACATAGCACCTATACTGCACTTCTATCCTTTCTCAATACTATTTCCCTGGCTAGAGATGACCAAAATCTTATCTCCTTTCTCTTTCTTGATCTCTCAAAAGCTCTTGATACTGTCTGTCACTCTCAACTATTAAACAAACTGTCTAATCTCAAATTCTCCCCTGAAACAGTGGCATGGTTTGAAATCTATCTAAAAGACAGACTCCAGTCTGTAAAATGGGTTACTGCTTTATCTACTCCCCTTCCAATACAAATGGATGTCCCTCAAGGATCCATTCTAAGGCCACTACTTTTCAACATCTTCACAAACCTGCTCTATACCTCCTGCCCACACTCCTCTATTATACAATACGCCAATGCCTCCGCAGCCATACCAATAGCTAACTCCCACACTGTGAACTCTTAACAGCTACCCAGTCCTCCTTTAACTCAGTAGAAACATGGCTCTCAAACAACCAACTCATCCTCAACCCTAAAAAAACAAAACTTCTGTTCTTCCTCCCTAAAACAGCCAACCACATAAAGACTTCTTTTACTACCCTGTCACTCAACAAGACTCCTACTGTAGTTGAACCTAGCTCAAAACACCTTGGTATCATAAGGGATGACCAACTAAAATTCGACCTCCACATAAATAACTGCATCAGGAAAACTCACCTTAAACTAGGTCTACTTTATAGAAATAACAAACTTCTTACTCAGGAAGCAAGAATAGCCCTCACCCATGCCTACCTTCTTCCCTGCTTAACTTACTGTTCACAAATCCTTACTAACTTAAACTCCTCTCTGCTTACTAGACTTGAGACTACATACCACAAAGTAGCTAGATTTGAAACCCAACAATCTTTTAGATCACTCCACTGCCTCTCCCTCAGAAACTTAAACTGGCTAGAACTGCCCCACCTCCTCCTCCTATCTCAGCTCCAAACCATACACTCAATTCTTTACCAGCCTTCCTTCTGTCCAGCCTTACACTCAATCATTTCCCACTATGCTCCAGCAAGAAACCTCTGAAGTTCTTCTCAAGACCTCTTAAAAATCTATAAGCCAGCATCTAAATCTGGATGTAACTTATACAGCTACCATCCCTCTATTGAATGGAACAAACTTCCCCTCGAAACTCACATGCATCCCAAACAATTTAAACTAACTCTTAAAAGAATATTTCAACAGGAAATGGATTTGCCAATGCTCAACCCTCTTTGAAAACTCTCAACTTCACCTTCCCTAATCGGAGTCTTCCTCTTCATTATACTTGTACTGTATCCTGTTTGATAAATTACAAAATAAAATTTTTTTTATTCCTATGTTGCCGTTTTATACTAAGTACTACTTTTTAAAAAAAACTGTTATGGCTGTACTCAAACTTTTAACATTTTTTTCTTCGTAAAATAATATTTGTATGATGTCTAAAGGTAATCTGTAAACTCTCAAAAATGCCACTTGTATAATATCTGTAATCAATAACTAAATGTTTTGTATGTACTGGAGCTTTTATCCCCAGGCCTCTGCTGAAAAAGGGTTTTGGCTCAGTCAGACATTCCTGGTCAACAAATGTAAAATAAATAAATAAATTGGTGACAGTGGTGGGATATCCACGTCACATATTGATTGGTTGACAGCAGTGAGACAGCCACGTCACATATTAATTGGCTTGTAGTGGTGTGGATACTGAATTCTTGTAGCTTGTGTACAGTGGCAATGAAGGTGCTTGTACTCTCAATCAGCCATGCAGTGAACATTCAGAGTTCATATCACAATTGTTTTATTTTTTTTGTTAGCTTAGTCAGGGACAGCAGGCAAGCATGTCAGCAGAGGAGTATGGCAAGCTGACATGGAGCCACTTGGCTGAAATGTGCCAGGCTAAAGGACTGGTGCATGCCAGCCTGACTAAGGCAGAAATGATTGAAGCTTTAGTCACAGCTACATTGCAGAATAGCAACCAGGACAATCAGACTGGTTGTGGAGATGTACAACTCTCATAAAATGGACAGCTCAATCTTTCCACAGAAGACTTAAAAATCCATCTGGAGTTAAAGAGACTTGAGCTGGAGGCCAAGCGTTTGGAAATAGAAGCAGCAGAGAAACTTGAGACATCTTGAGGCTGAGGAAAATGAGAAACTGTGATGGCTGGAGGCTGAGGAGATGGAGAGGCAATGGTAACATGAAAAGGAGAGGCTGACTCTTCGCCAGAGTCATGGAGGTAATGGGGAAGGGAGTAAATGAACCCCAGAAGCAACAAAGGTCAGTAGATTTCTTCCACAATTTACAGAAGTGGATAATATTGATAGTTTCATTCATATGTTTGAGAGGGTATGTAAACAGTATAATGTTGACCAAGGGGTCTGGCTATGGTTCCTGACCCCCTTACTCCATGGCAAAGCTGTAACTGTTATTTCTAAACTGTCATTTACTGATTGTTTAAATTATAATATTGTTAAAAACCATTTGCTGGAATGTTTTAAGTTAACACCTGAAGCTTATAGTAAGAAGTTTCATGAGCATAGACACAAGGCAGACGAAAGTGTGTGTGTGTGACTATACTGCTGAACTAAGCACTTATTTTCATAGGTGGGTGAGTAGATGTCAGGTCACCACTTTTGAAGGGCTGGCAGACCTTTTGGCAAGGGAATGAGCCCTTAGTACTTTGCCTGAGGATATGAGAATATGATTAACTGATAGACAATGCACTACTGTAGATGGGGAAGAAGGGAGACCTATACCTAGTAAGCAGGGCATCAATGCACAGGAAAGGGATACCCCGTGCTGCTCATGGGTCTAAGAGAACCCATGGTGGGCAGCCAAGACTGCCCCAACAGAGTCCGCCAGTAGCAGGGTAACCCACTAGTCAAGGTACACATCCAGGAACAAGGGTTAAATGTTTTAAATGCAACCAGTGGGGCCATGTGGCATATAGATGTCCACAGAGGCAAGGAGGGGAACAAAAGGTAGGAGAGCCAGTAAGTGGGAGTGACACAATGCCAATAGTAGGTTGTCTTGAGACAACAAGGGTACCAAACTACCACAAGAGGTTATATCCTATCTTAGAGGATGGAAAGAGGCTATTGCTAAGAGCAACACAGCCTCTGACTTAACCATTGTGAAGCCTGCAATGGTTAAAGAGGAGCACTACTTGCTTGGGCAGTCTACCCAGTCAGAGCGTTAGGAGGGACTCCATTCCAAATACCTTTGGCCAAGGTTCACCGTGACTGGGAGGGTGAAAAAGGAAAGCCAGCAAGTGAGTGTGTTTGAGGATACCCCTGCAGATGTCCTGATAGGGAATGATTTTGATAATGCAGTACCATTTGTGCATGGAATTACGTGCAGTCAGACATGGAGACAAGCATGTGGGTCTGGTAGCCTGGGGGGGGCCCAGACAGACCACACACTTGCAGCCAGGACTGGTGAGGTGGTTACTTCAGTAAGGGAGCTACCCTGTAGTAGCAAGACTGAAGGTGAGCCACAGCTGCTTGTGGGTACTGACGTTCCCCTTGGACGGAGTGACTACAAGGCCAAAGGTGAGTAGTAGTACCCAGGCTGACAGTGAAGCACCTCTGTCAGAGGATGCCAGACTTCCTGTGGAATGGGAGTTGGGAAGGGTTACTAAGGGAGTGTTGAGACAGGCTCAGCTCTCAGACCCTACATTACAAGGCCTGAGGAAGGTAGCTAGTGAGGCACCTGACTCTCAAGGGAAGGGTGAATCTGTATAACGGGATAAAGGGTTACTCTACAGACAGTGGACCCCTGAGGGATGGCTAGAGGGTGATAGAATACAGCAGTTGGTAGTGCCTAGAGCCTACTATCTGGCACTTCTAGCCATAGCCCATGATATTCCCTTTGCAGGTTATATGGGCATAAAACATATAAAGAGACGTATTATGCAGAACTTTTATTGGCCTGGGATTTCCAGAGATGTAGCAGGGTACTGCAGAACTTGTGAGCAGTGCCAAAAGGTAGGCAAGGCAGGAGACAAAGTGAAAGCTCCTTTGATGCCTTGTGCCTGCGACTGAGAAGCCATTTCAGAGGGTAGCTATAGATATTGTGGGACCCCTGAGTACCCCAAGTTCCACAGAGAAAAAGTATATCCTAATAGTAGTAGATTATGCTACAAGATACCCTGAGGCTGTGGTTTTGTCCTCTATTGAGAAAGAAAAGGTGGCAAATGCTTTATTAGAAATTTTCAGCAGGGTAGGTTTTCCAAAAGAAATACAGATTGACAGAGATGCCAATTTCTTCTCAGACCTGCTGGCTTGTCTATGGAAGTACTGTGGGGTGAAACACCTAAAGACCACCCCCTACCATGCCCAGACTAATGGTCTTGTTGAGAGGTTAAACTCTCCACTCAAGACGATGCAATGGGCATTTGCAGACCAGTTCAAGAGGGAATGGGACAAATATTTGCCCCATCTGTTTGCTTAGAAAGAGATTCCCTAGGAATCCACAGGTTTTTCACCCTTTGACTTGCTGTATGGGCATAAGGGGAAGGGAACTCTAGATTTGATTTGAGACGAGCAAGAGGGTGAGTGTGTGAATTCCACAAGGAGTCTGTTATGGCATATGTCCTAAGCCTCAGGACAAGGCTCAGGGAAATCATGGGTAAGGCCCAGGTGAACCTGGCAGAAGCCCAACTGGAAAAAAAGGTCTGGTATGACAGGAATGCTCAAGCTAGAGAGTACACTGTAGGGAAGCAGGTAATGGTTCTCATTCCTGTCAGACACAACATGCTGCAGGCAGCTTGGGAGGGACCTTACAAAGTGGTAAGGAAGGTCAGTTATGTTAACTACATGGTAGACCTGCTAGGCAGGAGCATAAACTGTATCATGTTAACATGATGAAACCTTACCATGACAGGGAGGCCCTTGTGCTGAGTATTTGCAGTACAAAGCAGGAGGAGTCTGGGGGAGGTCTATGGTGGGAGGAGAGCCAGCCAGCCAAATCCCAAATTATTATGGTGGAGCCGAGGAGTGCAGGCATATGATGGGACAGTGCAGCACTGTACTGGGGTCTGCAATGCCAAAGCAGCTGGAATCTCAAGACAGGGAATGGGGTAACGTCTCTCCAGATACTCAGTCCTCTCAAGCAAAGTTCCTCAAGAGTCATTTGAAAAACTAGCTTGAGTTTTCTGTGGGGGGGGGGGGGGGTGACAAACCAAAATGCCGCCAGCCCGGCTAGCTGAATTTTGTAAATAATTCTATGTAATTTGTGAATATTAATATGATTTTTACAGAAATGTGACAGAAGGAAATACTGCCAGCCCAGCTATCTAGAATTTTGTAAATAATCATATGTCATTTGTGAATATCAACATGATTCATATGCTTGTTTTACGAATGTAAGAGAACTACATGTTATGTCCTTATTGAGCTACTGGTGCAGAAGTGTGTGTTGAACAGGGTTTGCGCAGTGCTGAGCTTCAAGGATGTATCCACAGTGTACCCTACTGGAAAAGAACAGAAATGTATATAAACTATATACCGGTGCAAATGCATGTTTTAATAGTAGAAGCTGGAACATACAGAGTTGGATTGCAAAACTTCAAGAAAATAAGTTGAAATTAAAGTGTTTTACAATTGTGTTATCTCTCAGTTTCAGTTCAGCATCAGACACAATGTCTAGAGCTAGAAGTTTTTGTATTAGCTTGAAACAGAAATGGCTGCTAGGTTTCAAATGTGGAAGGGTTTTGTTGTTTTGCGGCTTCCGGGTTCTACAAACTTCTGGGAGATGTGTGCTTCTCACACAGAGCTGTTGAAATTCTGTTGGTGACTGTTTGGCCTGGGAATTGAAATCAGGTGACAGGAAGTGATGCCATCCACGCTAACCCAGCAGTGATGTTTATTAATAGTTTGGGAATTCTTTGAGAGAGAGAGACTAGGCATTTTGTATCTTGTCTTGGACCTAGAAACATCCACTCAACACTTCTGCCTGCGTGCTGTCTGAAAGACTTTCAGCACAGTATCTCTCTCAGATATAGATAGGAATATAGTAAAGATTAGTTTAAATGTTTTTTTTTTTTGTATTTATTTGAGACTGTCCTGCAATGCTGTTTTAAAATATTTCCTGTGATTCTGAACTCTAAAATAACTGTTTGTTTTCTGAGTATTGTCTTGTTCTTTTATTTTTTATTATTAAATATATTTACACCTATCTTTGTGGCTGATATTTGTAATTTCTTAATATGTATTTGGTGACAATGTACAGGTCACTCCTAAATAGCCTTGCAAGTCTTGGTCAAACCTACGATTTGGATTAACAGTAACATGACACAGTAGGATTGGGACACCTGTTGTAAGGGCTTTACAGTAGCGAAGTAAGTATGGTTGGTGGCAACTGGTACTACCTTATAGACTGGGCAGAAGGGGGCAGAGCTAGTAAATGTGTGTGTGTGTGTGTGTGTGTGTGTGTGTGTGTGTGTGTGTGTGTGTGTGTGTGTGTGTGTGTGTGTGTGTATCAGCTACCTGGGCAGGGACACAAAGCACTGGTTAGAGAGAGAGGGTGCTGGAAGTCTTAGCTTGGCCACTTGGCAAAGATTTTAACCTATAGCTGTGCCAGTGGGGAATCTTATTGGGGATCTGGAGATTGAGGGTGAAACCAGCCCCAAACTGACTGTGATGTCTGTGTTCTCTTAAGGAAAATTGGATTTTACTGTGTGTATAATTGTCATCCTCCCATTGTGTATGTCCCTCACTGTTGCCAGTGGTGAGGATTGAGGCTCCTTGATTACTGGGTCTGTGCAGAGGCGTCACAATAATTATCTTGCTGATTTGCCTTGTTTTGTCTTTTTGCTTTATATTATATATATGGGTCTACTTCACTTGACCTAAATTTCATTTGACCTAAAACTCATTTGACTGACTTCCATTTCACCGACATGTAAGACATAGACTTGTGGTTTTTCCTTCACCTGTGACTTGTTTGTGATAAAAAGAATTACTGTAACTTACAGTACTGCCTGTTAGAATTCGGATGTCATGTAGAAACTACTGTTGTAGTGTTTTTAAATGTGTGTTTTTCTATTTACGTTTTTAAGGGAAGTATCTACAGTAATTTGGCAAATGTTTTGTGCGTTCCCAGCAGTAGTGGCAGCGTGTAGAGTACTGTAAGGCAAGTTAAAGGTATACACCCTTTTCCCCACTGTAGTGTGATCCTGGAGTTAGTATATATATATATATATATATATATATATATATATATATATATATATATAATTGTGGGGGTGAAGCCCCCCCCAATCTACTTTGGTTGCACATTGTCCCGTTTCTGTTAAGAGGGTTAGTAAGTAGTTTTTAAGTTCTGGAAAGAGTTGGTTATTGGTGTTCTAAGTGTGCTTGTCTATGGTTTAAAATTTAGTATGTTGAAATTCAGCATTGTAAGCAGTCAGTGAAATGGGAGACAGTCAAATGAGTTTTAGATCAAATGAAATTTAGGTCAAATAGGTGTCAGTCAAATGAAATTTAGATCAAATGAAGCAGACCCACATATATGTATACACTCATATATATATATATATATATATATATATATATATATATATATATATATTCTAGCTTCCAGTCCACTGTAATAAACCACAGTCCACACTGCTGTGAAGTTGTGCACACTTTCTACCAAACTACCAAATCTCAACATAATCACGGACACTTTTTAAAATATTGATACTTTTTGACTAGAGACATTGACAGAATAAGCGGTTGTAAATTAATATGCATTTCTGAAGTTAAATAAGTCTATAACTCTAATTATTGTCATTATTTACCAAGTGTAATTAATTACCTTTTCTTTAAAAGTCACCAGTTTTAGGAGGGATTAATAGGGACAGAGCTAAAATTTGAGTCAAAAACAAGGATGTCCCTCAAAATCAGGGACAGTTAAGAGGATTCTGGTGCAAAATCAAAGGTCTTGCCAAAGATGTACGGAAGTACAACAAATCTTTGTCTAGCATCTTACTGGATTAAAAGGAGGATGGTAATCATTCATCTCGTACCCTCCTCTCAAATGCAAAATAAGCTGAATGCAGTCCTTCAGTCCACCATCTAACCACATTTTCGAGAAAAGCCTACAAATGAGGTTGAAAAAGGAAGGTTATCCCATGCCTTTCCTATGTCTTGTCATATCAGGACACTTTGTTAGGTCTTTAACTTCAGCACACATTACAGAATTACTACTCTAACTTTACTTTAGACTTCAGAACACATTAAAGAATTATTACTCTAACATTACTTCAGACTTCAATAGGCCACTAAGAAGCTCAGGTAGTAGAAATGCCCAACTCTGCAGTCATTTCACCAGGCATCCATGGACACAGAGTGCACAGATCACCTTCCTAAGCTGCTGTTTTCTAGCTCACTTCACTCATCCTTCACTTTGACTTCCTAAAATGGTGTTGCACTCAATTCAATTTAGTCTTAGCTATAAAAATAATACAGTTATAAATGCACCATTCCCTAAAAATCTCATTACAGATGTAAAGTTTTTATACACAACAACTCCATATCTATCATTGAATACTTGGCTTAAGGCAAACATATCTTTCCTTCCTAATATGGGTTCTGAAAAGTTAAAGACAAAATATAAAATAAACTTTTTCAGTTAAGGTTATAGGTCACTTAAATTACTTAGAACTCTCAAGAAAAATATTCAAGTTTCATGATTAACCTTGTCTAACCAAAGCACATAGGGAATTTAATAATGCATGTTAAAAATTTAAAAATAACTTAGAATTTACAGCCTGCCAAATTTCATGTATGGCAAAATGTTGTATAGTTACTTGATAAATAGAAGTGCAATTTAATATATCACACTTCACTATACAGACTTATTATACCTATATATACTAAGAAAAAAAAGTTCTATAATCATGGCTCCCGCCAACCATTTCAGACAGCATCCTTATGTACTTACTTGCAATGGTGCCAGTCCACCACACACAGTCTGTTAAATATGTTGTACCTACAAAACAGAAATATCCAACATTAATACTGACAGATATAAAAATAGATATCAGCACAGAACATTACCATACTGCCCACACAATACATATCTATAGTGTATCTCTTGGCTAGTGGGGGCTGGTTCTTTTGTGTTCTTGTAAAAAAAAAAAAAAAGTTTCTGTCTTTTGCACACAGTGCAGACTAGAGAAGTTGTGACTGCAGCTGAGCTACAAAATACAAGTATCATCTTGATTTTTTTTTGATTATTTTTACAGATTACTGTTTTTACAATTTAATATATATAAAGCGCTTTGTCTATTCAGTATCTTCACAAATCCTTATCTGTTTAAAAACTTTCATTTGTCTCTAGTGCTTGCTGTCTGGTAGGCTATTGTGTAAACTGAAACATCTCCTCTGTGTAGGGGGCTGGTTCTTTTGTGTTCTTGTAAAAAAAAAAAAAAAAAAAAAAAAGTTTCTGTCTTTTGCACACAGTGCAGACTAGAGAAGTTGTGACTGCAGCTGAGCTACAAAATATAAGTGTCATCTTGATTTTTTTTTGATTATTTTTACAGATTACTGTTTTTACAATTTAATATATATAAAGCACTTTGTCTATTCAGTATCTTCACAAATCCTTATCTGTTTAAAAACTTTCATTTGTCTCTAGTGCTTGCTGTCTGGTAGGCTATTTTGTCCCACCCTCCCTCCCTGTTGGTGTCTTGCTGTTATACTTGGTGGCTTTGCAGTTGCCTGCCCCTACTGTGACACACCTCCCAGTCTAGTGTCATTAGCTCATTCTGCTGAATACAGAGAGAACATTTGATAAGGCCTTCTGTTCCTCCTTTTTCCCTTTCAAAAAGTAAAACAAAACTTTTTTTTTTCTCTTTCGCCTGAACCTTCTTGTGTTCTGACTGTCCTTCTCAAACATTTTGGAAATATACAGTATATTTCAGAGCATTTGTTATAACTGTATTTGCTATAACTGATTTAAGTATTTTCTTCTGGTTTTTTTGATTTACTGCTTAGCGACTGCATTTTAGCCTGTTTATACAGCTCTGCATTCTATTTAAACTGTTTTTGTGTTGATTAACTGTTTTGCACTTTTAAAAAGTTAGTTGTTGCTTAATTTTACCTGTAGGCTAACACACTCAAGTGCGCTAGCCACTTAAAAGCATTTATAGCATTTACTGTCTGTTTTTCCTCTGAAAAAAAAAAATCTTGTTTTCCCGCCTTACTGAACTAGAATAGTCCAGTCTTCAGAGTTTGCTGATCTCTGGGCTTTGTCTCTGTTCCTGTGCTATTCCATATCCTTATTTGGATAAAAGGAAGCGTCTTTGCTCACCAGTGGGAGTGGGGAGCACTGAGCGGCCTATTTGTCCCTAGAGGAGTGGTTTCCAGCCAGAAACTTGTAGTCTATTGGCCATTTTGGGTCAATTCCTAGCTCTTTTCAGCCCCCTGTAATAAAGCCCGCTTTAGCACGCTTTTTTGCTTGTATTCAACTCAGCACAGCTCCTCGTGGTGTACTGCAGAGTTCTACAAGCAGCAGAGAGCAAAAGAGTGACTTTTTTCTGATTTAAGTATTTTTTTCTGGCTTTTTGATTATTTACTGCTTAGCTACTGCTTTTTCGCCTGTTTATACAGCTCTGCATTCTATTTAAACTGTTTTTGTGTTGATTAACTGTTTTGCACTTTTAAAAAAGTTATTTGTTGCTTAATTTTACTTGTAGGCTAACACACTCAAGTGCGCTAGCCGTTTAAAAGCATTTATAGCATTTACTGTCTGTTTTTCTTCTGTTTTCTGCAAAACAAAAAACAAAAAAAAAAATCTTGTTTTCCCGCCTTACTGAACTACAATAGTCCAGTCTTCAGAGTTTGCTGACCTCTGGGCTTTGTCTTGGTTCCTGTGCTATTCCATATCCTTATTTGGATAAAAGGAAGCGTCTTTGTTCACCAGTGGGAGTGGGGATCACTGAGCGGCCTGTTTGTCCCTAGAGGAGTGGTTCCAGCCAGAAACTTGTAGTCTATTGGCCATTTTGGGTCAATTCCTAGCTCTTTTCAGCCCCCTGTAATAAAGCCCGCTTTAGCGTGCTTTTTAGCTTGTATTCAACTCAGCACAGCTCCTCGTGGTGTCCTGCAGAGTTCTACAAGCAGCAGAGAGCAAAAGAGTGACTTTTTCCTGATTTAAGTATTTTTTTCTGGCTTTTGATTATTTACTGCTTAGCGACTGCATTTTCGCCTGTTTATACAGCTCTGCATTCTATTTAAACTGTTTTTGTGTTGATTAACTGTTTTGCACTTTTAAAAAAGTTATTTGTTGCTTAATTTTACCTGTAGGCTAACACACTCAAGTGCGCTAGCCGTTTAAAAGCATTTATTGTCTGTTTTTCCTCTGTTTTCTGTATAAAAAAAAAAAAAAAAAAAAAATCTTGTTTTCCCACCTTACTGAACTAGAATAGTCCAGTCTTCAGAGTTTGCTGATCTCTGGGCATTGGCTTGGTTCCTGTGCTATTCCATATCCTTATTTGGATAAAGGGAAGCTTCTTTGTTCACCAGTGGGAGTGGGGAGCACTGAGCAGCCTATTTGTCCCTAGAGCAGTGGTTCCAGCCAGAAACTTGTAGTCTATTGGCCATTTTGGGTCAATTCCTAGGTCTTTTCAACCCCCTGCTATAAAGCCCGCTTTAGCGTGATTTAGCGCGGAGTTGCCCATAGAGCACCATCGGGCAGCGCCGGTTAAACAAGGTTAAACTATTTCTGGCTCCGTAAAGTCTGCTCTTCAATTTTTCCCTTAGAACTTCTCTACTTGCAATCTAAACAGTCTATTCTCTCTATCTCAATAGCTCAGCACTTGCTCCTAAAGCATTTTTATATAGGTAAAGTACTTTTATACTAAACAAAGTACTACAATAGCCTAGAATCCCCTTGAGTACCCATTTCCCTATAGGTCCCTTCTGACTCAGTTACACAGCAAACTTTTTCACTTTCTAGCATGTCGAAGGGTCAGTTGCTAGCGTCCTCTCCTGTTCAGCTGGTGAATCTGGGCATCTTGAGGCAATGTTACAATTGCCTCATGTACACAGACAACCCACTCCTTCTCCCACAAAACACAAATACATGTGAGAGATGCAACTATATAGCCAAACTGGAGGCTGAGCTCTCTCAACTCAGGACTGGCAAGACCAGACAGGAGGAGAAGGAAAAGTACAGTTTTGTACCTACCATAAATGTAGATGTTCGAGGATCTCCATTGCTGCAGTCCTTACATATGGGTATTCCGCTGTCCACAATCGGCCCGAATACCAAAGGGCTAGAACCGGCGTCGGTCATCGGCGCCCGAGACTGACGTCAGTACGTGCCAGTACAAATGCGCATGACCGACGCCATAACCTCAGTCTTTCTTGCCTCAGACGTCAGAAAGCAAAAAACACCACCCAAACCCCAACCTAAAAAGAAAAAGGGGGGAAGGAGGGAGGGAAAATTGGACTGCAGCAATGGAGATCCTCGAACATCTACATTTATGGTAGGTACAAAACTGTACTATGTTCTTCGTCTCCCATTGCTGCAGTCCTTACATATGGGTAGAATCCCAGAGCAACGGAAAAAAGGGAGGCTGGCCAACTAAATAGCATTAGGAGCTGCTAACATGCCCTGTAAGATTGCAGTGGCAAACCCAGCCCTAGACTTAGACTAAAGAGGTAAATGATAATGCTTTGTAAAGGTATATACAGAACTCCAAGTAGCTGCCTCTAGAATGTCTTTAGTAGCTACCCCTCTCAAAAAAGCAGTAGAGGTGGCCGTAGCCCTAGTAGAATGAGGCCTGATCCCAACTGGAACATCCTTTCCATGATGAGAGTAACAAAAAGCAATACAATGGCCAATCCACTTGGAAATAGTTTGTTTCGAGACAGCTTTCCCTCGTGAAGTCAAAGCAAACGAAACAAATAATTGTTGAGATCTTCTGAACTCTTTGGTTCTGCTCAAATAATACCTTAACTGCCTATGTACATCCAAAGAATGCAAAACTTTTTCCCCTTCATTTTGGGGGTTAGCATAAAAAGTAGGCAAATGTATAGATTGGTTCAATGCCACATTAGAAATCACTTTAGGCAGAAAAGTAGGATTAGTACGTAAGGAAACTCTGTCCTTGTGAAAAATCAGAAAAGGTTCCACTGCCATGAGGGCCTGTAATTCAGATACCCTTCTAGCAGAAGTAACAGCCAATAAGAAAGCAGTCTTCCAAGACAACAACTTCAATTCAGCTGTAGCTGCAGGTTCAAAAGGAGGCAGAGTCAGCTTTTCCAAAACAAAATTAAGATCCCAGGTAGGAGTAGGAGCCCTCCGCGGGGGTCTTATATTCTTTGCCCCTCTAAGAAACTGTTTAACCAATGGATGTGAAAATAAAGGAGGGTCACAATCATAGTGAGCAGAAATAGCTGCAGCATGCACTTTTACAGAAGAGAAGGACAAACCCTTGTCCAATAAAATAGTCAAATATTGCAATGTACAACTCAAATTAGGCAATTTGACATCAAAGCCTTTAGCTGAACTCCAAAGAAAAAATCTCTTCCATTTATCAGCATAAACTTTTCGAGTACTAGGAAGCCTGGCTTCCAAAATAACATCCAAAACTTGTTGAGGGAGCTGAAGGCCCTCCTTCTCTAAAACAGAATGCGCCAGGCTGTCAGGTGTAGGGATTGCACCCTGACATTGAGAAAATGATTGTTTTCCTGAGACAATAAGTGAGGAATCTGTGGTAATGGCCAAGGTGTTCCATGAATTAGGCTCCTCAACAGAGGGTACCAATGCTGATGAGGCCAATCCGGTGCTATAAGGATCATGCAAGGTTTGTCCCTCCTGACTTTCAACAGCACCTTTGGAAGAAGAGGCAAAGGAGGAAAAGCATACACGTGAAGGTTGCTCCAACTGAAGGATAGTGCATCTATTTTCCAGGCTTTTGGATGAAACAGCCTTGTGCAAAACAGTGGCAGTTGGAAATTCAGAGGAGAAGCGAACAGATCTATGTCTGGAGTTCCCCAAGCCATGGTCAACTGAAGAAACACCTGAGGGTCCAATTTCCATTCGTGAGGATCCACAATCTGTCTGCTCAGAACATCTGCTAAAGAATTTTGTGCTCCTGGCAGAAACTGTGCTCGAAGAGTGATGTGCAGATTCAAAGCAGTTTCCCATAACAGCATTGCTTGTCTGCAAAGAGGGTAAGAATGAGTTCCCCCCTGCTTGTTGATGTACCACATGACAGTTGTGTTGTCTGTTCGAATCAACACCAGTCCTGGTTGAAGTAGGCTCTTGAATCCTTCCAAAGCAAATTGAACTGCCAGCATCTCTTTCATGTTGATATGCAAGTGAAGTAGCTCTGGGGGCCAAAGGTCTTGAATCCATTTTCCTCTGAAATGAGCTCCCCAGGCTGACTCAGAGGCATCTGTCATCAATATCTGACTTGCCTCTGGTTGGGTCACAGAGAGCCCCTTGTTTAGGTGACATTCCTGAGCCCACCACAGAAATTCTTTCTGAATGCAAGGTAGAATCCAAATGACAGTTTCCAAATCGTGGCTGTGTTGAGTCCAAACGCTTTTGAGATACCACTGTAGCTTCCTCATATGCAGTTTGGCATTGGGAAGTACTAGAATGCAAGATGCCATGAACCCCAAGGCTTGAAGGACTGTCCTTGCAGTCAGCCTGGACATTACTGATAGCCGTTGGAAGTATAGGTGAAGATTTCTTTGTTTGTCCGGGGTAAGAAATGCCATCTGAGCAGCTGTATTCAGTCTTACACCCAGAAAACACATCTCTTGTGAGGGTACTAGACTGGACTTTATTTCGTTCACAGAATACCCTAGGCATCTTAAAACTGTCATTACATACTGTAGATGTTGAAGTTCGTGCTTGCCTTGAGCCAGAATCAAACAGTCGTCCAGATAAGGATAAATTTGAATTCCTGTTAGTCTGAGAAAAGCTATTACTGGAGCCAGGACTTTTGTGAATACCCTGGGCGCAGTAGACAAGCCAAAGGGCAATGCAGAGAACTGATAATGCAAATTCCCATTCCGAAATCTCAGGAATTTTCTGCAACTGGGCCCGATAGGAATGTGAAGATAGGCCTCTTTGAGATCCAGAGTCACCATCCAGTGATCTTTGCCCAGCATAGGTAACAGCTGTTGCAGTGTTAACATCTTGAATTTTGGAATTTCCAGAAAGGTGTTTAGAATGGACAAATCCAGAATTGGTCTCCAAGTATTTCCTTTCTTTGGCACTAAGAAAAGATGGGAATAAAACCCTGTGCCTCTTTCTGCAGAAGGTACTTCCTGTATTGCTCCCAACTGAAGCAGAGAAGAAATTTGTGCCTGTGCTTCCAGTCTTTGCTGATGAGGCACATCCGGCATACCTTTGAAAGGAGGGAATGTGTGAAAATAAAATTTGTAGCCTCGATTTATTATGTCCAATACCCATTTGTCTTGGGTAACCAAATGCCAATTCCTTTTGAAAAGTCCCAGTTTTCCTCCTAGAGGAGTTGCCAGCAAGGCAGAGTCCGGCAGCTGAAGACACAGGTCATTGGGTCTGTTTCCGAAAGGACTGACCCCTGCCCTCCCCAGCAGAAGGGGAAGAAGAACTCAAAGACCTAGAAGTAACAGGGCCCTGAGAGGAAGCCCTACCTCTACCTCGCCTCGACCTGCCCCTAGATTGATAATCCGAAGAGGGGAAAGACCATCCCTTAGCAGGCCAATTCCTACTGAACTTAGGGGCTGAACCTGTAAAAGTCCTTAACTGTCTGCATAGACTTAGCTTTTCCTCCATTTTTTCAAAACTGATTCTACTGGAGGGCCAAATAGAACATCAGATTGCAGAGGAGCATCCATAATTCGAGCCTTAACATGCTCTGACAAGGTCTGATCTTTAAGCCAGGCATGCCTGCGCACAACTGAACTAGTAGCAGCCACCCTGGAAGAAGCCTGTAAAGCATCAAAACCACACTGCAAAGAATGCTTACCAACTTGGTCTGAAGCATGCACTAAATCCTGAAGCTCCTTACATTCAATACCTTCAGCTAAAGCATCTACTTTACATTTCAATTGGCCCAGCAAATAATTTTGATACCTGAGCATATGAAACTGACAATTTAAAGCTCTCATAGCCAAAGTAGAAGAGGTATACAGTTTTTACCCCACCTATCCAGGGCCCTAGCATCCTTGTCCAGAGGAACTGGATTCCTAACCACAGAAGCCCTAACACCTTTGGGGCCTTGAGTAATAGTTTCTGGATCAGCCCTAGGACTCTTATATAAGTACTTGTGAGCTTCCGAACCCTGTAGTATCTATCTGGCTTAACGCGGCCAGGAGGCAGAGAATCTGGGTTAAGGGCAGCCTCAGAAAATACATCCTGAACAACATCCAGTACAGGGGGAATAGCCAAGGGCCTATGCTGAGGCAAAAACAAGAATTCTCTTAGCCTTTTACGAGAATCAGAATAATCCTGGCCCTCCCATTTGAAATGTTCCCTCATGGAATGCAAAGTCTCAGAGAAAGAAAAATCTTCTGGAGGGGACGCAGAGGGAGTAGTGTCCTCAGCCTCCGAATCAGAATAGGGAGGGAAATTCTGAGGTTCTTCTACAGAGGAATCTGACTCATTGGAAGACTGAACCAAACCCTCCAACTCTGTCTCTACCCTGGGCCTCTTCGCAGGGGGGGGGGGGCATAGAACCCCTAATTAAAGTAATCAAATCTTCAGCCATCTTTAACATGTGCTTCCTAGGAGCTGGACCCTGGGGACTAGCACCAGCAGGGGCAGACTTAGACTTAGAAAGGGCTTTGCTTTGAGAAGGAGGAGGCCTAACTACCCTATGAGGGGAGGGAACCACTGACATCAGAGAAGCACCCTCAGCCTGGCCTAACACAGGAGAAGCCACTTCCTGTAGTAACAAAGGCTCCCCTTGAGACTCAGGTAAACTTTCAGAAGGAGCCACTGAAGTAGTCAGTGGTTCTACAGAACCGGCGTCCGGAGTGGACGACTCATCCTGTTTGGACCGCAAAGACTTCTCTTTGCGTTTCTTAGAAGAACCAGGCGTCGGAGAATCCGACGGCATGTTGTAATTACAATGTTTACCAAACACCAGCCTAGCACAGTCCAACCGACGTTTAATAGTACGCTTGTTAAAAGTAGCACAAAAGCGACACCCAACAACATCGTGCTCAGGCCCCAAACAAGGAATGCAGAGTGAATGGTAATCCCTATGAGGAATCTGTTTCCCACAAGAAATACAGTTATTAACTTTTTCTGACATCCGTCAATACTGAGGCAAGAAAAAGACAAAAAAGTGTCCCCAACGGGGTACTTAGCCCAACTTGGTTTCCGGTCTGAAACTCGAAAACCGACAATTCCAGAACGCCGAACGGCACTTGCAAATGCTGCTTCTGCTAAGGACCACGCGGCAAGAAAGACTGAGGTTATGGCGTCGGTCATGCGCATTTGTACTGGCACATACTGACGTCAGTCTTGGGCGCCGATGACCGACGCCGGTTCTAGCCCTTTGGTATTCGGGCCGATTGTGGACAGCGGAATACCCATATGTAAGGACTGCAGCAATGGGAGACGAAGAACATCCACGCACACCACAAACCCATTTTCACATAGAACTATCACAACTGCAAAACAAACACATAAACACACAAAGACATACTCAGAGGCACTGATCAAAAATCTACCAAAACTACAGAGGCCTCCAAAGCAGACACCCAAGCAACTGCCACCTCAAGACATAAGACATGCAACACATAGTTCTCAAAGTCAGTGTGCTAAACAGTCACAGCCCTTAAGGCCAAACACAATGCCAGACACACTTGTTATAGGTGACTCCATAGTCAGACACACTGACGTCCCACTCACCAGACTGAACAAGGAAAAGATCACAGTTAGCTGCCTGTCAGGCACTAGAATCCGCCACATAACACAAGCACTCAGGTCATGCCACAGCAAGTACAAGTATGACTCAGTCATTGTCCATGCCGGTGTGAACGACCTGAGACGTACCTCCCTGGACTACATGAAAAGAGACAGAGGAACTCTCAGATTATGTAGCCCAGGCCGGTATGACCCTGACCCCGAGCAGTATCCTACCCTCACCAAGAATGATGCCACAATACAGAGACAAAATGATCAGCTTTAATAATTGGCTTAATTACTGGTGTCATTCTAAGGGGATCCAATGTCTGTCTGCCTGGGATGACATGCTTGACAAGCCACGCTGTTTCGCAAGGAACGGCTTGCACCTGTCACCCCTGGGCTTCCGGATATTGGCAAAGGCTCTTGCCACCCCCATAGTGCCTTTTTTAGGCAAGGCTCAAATGATAAACCTACTGCCCTAGAAAACAAAAATGGAGAAAAATTAAGGGTAATACTGCTCAATGCCAGAAGTCTAAACCTCAAGATGCACGCCCTCGAAGCCCTCCTCAGTATGGAGAACATCGATGTTCGTGCTGTGACTGAAACCTGGTTCAAGGCTCCTGAGAGCACCCCAGCACTATCAGGTTATACCTCATATCATGCGTTCCGGCCCCAAAATCCGGACCGAACTACAAAAGGAGGGGGAGTATCCATATTCATAAAGGATACCCACACCTCCAGGTTAGTGGCAACGCACGAAGCATCGGAGACCATCCAGGTGCAATTAACCATAGGAAAAACTGCCCTACAGTTTGTAACATGCTACAGACCACCTTCTCAAACTCAGGAAACCCACACAGCCTTCCTGAAGACACTGGAGAGTATAAATGTCTCTCCAAACACCATCATATTGGGTGACTTCAACTACCCAAACATAGACTGGGAACATTACTCAAGCCCCAACACCCTAGCCCAAAGGTTCCTTGAGTTCATAAACTCAAATGCTATGGAACAACTAGTCACCATTCCCACAAGAGGAGAAAATATACTAGACCTGATCATCACAAACATGGGGACAAAATGCTCCACACCGGAAGTATATCCCTCATTGGTGAGATCAGACCATAAATTAATCTCACTGGAGATCCACATCCCGCCCCCACCCCCAGCAAAAAAGACCACAGTGAAGAACTTCTCAAAAGCAAACTTCACACTTCTTAAGACTGGAGTGGTATCCTTCAAGGCCCCCGAGCCAGTGGAAACCACAACCCACGCTGCTGAAACCCTTACAAATGCCTTCTACGAACACCTCCAGGAATGTATGGATCAAGCAATCCCTAATAAAATCAAGACCTTTTCCACCAAATGCAGGCGCCCGGTCTGGTGGACTCCAGCCATAAACAAACTCTACAACAAGAGGAGAAAGCTACTACATGACAGAGCAAAATCCCTAAATGGGAAGGCATCTCTGATCAATACTAGCAAAAAACTACGATCACTCATAAAATCATCCAAGACCAACTTTGAGAGAAAAATCGCTAATGACACAAAAGACAATCATAAAGCCTTCTTTAGCTATGTTAGAAACCTGGGTGGAAACTCCCAGATATGCTCAGAATTAGTCCAAAATGATAAAAATCACTGAACCCACAGACATTGCCAACATACTGGCAGACAGGTTCAGTGCAAATTTCTCCCCTCCCTCCCCCCCAAAAGGAGAAATATCTATCCCACCAGAGTCTAGCCTCCCAAACATCTCAGATGCCCAGGTGAGAGCTGCTCTCTCTAAAGCAAAAAACACAGCATCAATGGGACCAGACGGTGTCCCCGGCTGTGTGCTACACGAACTCAATGAGGAACTAAACCCACACATAAGGCTACTGTTTAATCTTAGCCTTACTACAGGATACGTACCCAAAGAATGGCGTACGGCAACTGTGGTCCCACTCCACAAAGGCGGTGCTTCTACGGACCCTGGAAATTACCACCCCATAAGCTTGACAAGCCTGGTCTGCGAAGCTATGGAGAGGATCATAATGGAACTCATAAATAAAGACATTGGGGACCTACAGACACTGGATCCTACCCAATTTGGCTTTGTCAAGGGCAGATCCTGCCTCTTGAACTTGGTCGACTTTTTCGAAACAGTCACTAAGGCCATTGATGAGGGTAAGGCAGTTCACACAGCCTACCTTGACCTAGCAAAAGCATTCGACACAATACCCCACTCGGGCATCATAGAAAAGCTCACCAGCTTAGATGTAAACCCATATGTCACAAGATGGGTTGCAAACTGGCTCAAGGACAGAACACACAGGGTTAGAGTTGCTGGTGCCATGTCAGACTCTAAGCTGGTCACGGCGGTGTCCCACAGGGCTCAGTCCTGGGCCCCTCTTGTTCGGCATTTATTTTTCTGAAGTGCAGGCAAACATAGGGGATTGTGGCTGACAAAATTTGCAGATGACTGCAAACTGGGCACCATAATTGACACTCCATCAGACACAGACATCCTCCAGAAAGGTCTCATAGAAATGGATAACTGGTGCCAGAGCCATGGCCTTAAGCTAAATGCCAAAAATGTATAGTCATACCCTTTGGGAAAAACAAGGTAACCCCTAATTACCACATAGGTGGTAATCCATTAAACACGCAAGTTATCAGGGACCTGGGGACCCAAGTTGACAGTAACCTCTCTTTTGACACTCACATTGCCAAAGTGGTTAGGAAGACCTTCTACATTGCCCACCTGATCATGAAGGGATTCACATCCAGATCAGGAGAGGTCATTGTACCCCTGTACTCTTCACTTATCAGACCAATGATTGAGTACAACGCCCCATTCGAATGTACCTTACCCGACACCTGCAGCAGTTGGAAAGACCCCAAAAGTTCCTCACCAAAAGGATAAAGGGGCTCAAACATATGTCATACGATGCCAGACTGAAGAAACTCCAGCTCTATTCAGTCGCATACCGTCTGCTCAGAGGTGATCTGTGCCTGACATACAAGGCCATGTCCAACCCGGAATTAATGGACATGCTCCACCTCAAAAAATCCAAATCCACCAGAGCCACGAGAGCAAGAGACTTAAACCTCAACACGGATATAAATAGGACGTGCTGGAGGGACAGATTCATCACCCAGAGACTCCCTACACTATGGAACAGAATCCCAGTCCATGTGAGGCAGAGCCCCTCACCGACTCTGTTCAAGAGAAATCTTGACAAGTGGATGGGAGATCGTAGGTTTACCCTGGGAATCATCTCTGTATCACTGCTGGACAGAGGCACAGCAAACTAATGGGTATAGTATTCTCATCCTAAGGGGTGGTGAAAGCCACACACACTCTGGCTAGGCTTATACATGCCCTAGGGCAGATAGCCTAGTATGAACCTATGAAACATCTAATTTTCATAGACTCACACTTAGAAAGGTCTGGCAGTTAATGTAGAAGATTAAGGCTATGGGCTGTTAGTGAGATGTTTCCTGTGTTCCAAGGTTTGAGTCCTGCAACAACCATTTGCAGGCAAGTAATAAACTGGCTAGATTCCTCATTAGTTTCTTGGACTTCATAGCTATTAAATCCCTATAGTCCTATAAAACATTTACTTTGACCAAGTTTTGGTTAATCTGCCAATTACCTTCTCCAGTCAAATTACCCTTTATAACACATCTAAAACAGAGCTAGTAGTAATGATACAAGTCACCAAACATCTACTCTGTATAAAAAATCTAAAGCTATATCAAAGGTAGGGTGTAAACTGGAAATAAAAAACAAGATAAATTTACATGTCACAAAATCAAGATTTGCATTGTTGGAAATGATAATGTTGAATGATTTTTTATTCATTCAACAGTAAAGTTAATCCATTTCAATGTTAACAAATGCCACAGCACATTACCCTAGCAAGGTTCTTCAGGATGTAATGGTATACCCCTCAGTTAAATCTGGGTGTGTTATAAGAAGAATGTAACTTGTAGTGGTTAAAACAATGTTAAATGGCCTGAGAAATAAGTCGAATTTGAGCTGCAGATAGTCATCCTGAATTCAGAAATAAACAAAGGTCAAATAGACAGCTGCCTGCAATGGAATACACAGATGACTTTGGGGGTGTTGCCTGGTTTCCTGGATGGGAAAAATAAAAAATATATATCCACCAGTAATATTCTATGCAAAGCTGCAAACCAGTACAAATATATGGACACAGAAAGAAAAAAAAAGACAATGTAACAGCAGCTTTTTAATATCTTATGTCACCATATGACATGTCATTAACAGACAATCAAAATGCAAATAGACTCCCATCAGATCAACCCACTGTTACTGCTATCAAAAGTAATCTAGTGTGCCTAAATCCAGAGAAGACAACCCCCATCCAATCAACCCCCTCATGAGCCACAAAACAGCACTGCTGCAAGGAGGAAACTGTGGCCCAACAAAAGCACAAGTCTGAGTTGCCACATCAGTACAAACATGTATTTGGAGCAGTTAAACTGATAATGAATACAGTAAAGCAAACAGGTGTAGACTAAAGCTATACAAAGGAAGCGTCTACCAAAGGAAGGAAAGCCAACTAAGATCTGACTTAAGAAACAAGTCCATAATCTGTTACAGCGAATATTTTTTCCTTTAGTCCATAACATTTGAAATAATGGCAATATTCAAGACTGGAACTCACCTGTCCAAGGCTCTTATTAGCAGTGGACAGGCACAATTGAGGGGTTTGATGCTGCAGTAACTATTCTAACTACGGCTGTCAGTTAACCCTTTACACAAATGTGACAAAACAGTACAAGCCCATTACAATTATAAACAATGTTCTAAAGCAAAGCAAAAATAATTTAGTGACCCAAATACTTAGCAAGACACAAGCTGTGTAGTCTCACACATTTAGTGCCAGGTAACAGCAGATAATGTTATGCAAAGTAAAATGTTTAATGCTTTATTTAAATCATAAGCAATATTTTTGTAGTATATTACTAAAACAATATTCTTTGTATTTCAATTCTTAAATCTGAATTTTGGAAATGTTTACTTTGGTACCTTTTGCAGTACGTGAACCTAGGTCATTGCAAAATAATGTTTGTAATCCTTTGTTTATTCCCCTTAACACGAGTCCAGCTTGCCCAAATCTGTGTGTCCAAGTCAAATGCCCCTATAAAAAAACTGAAAATAAAATTGTGACAGATGTAAAAGGTCACACTCATGTTTGAAATTTCATCCATCTCAAGCATAATCAAATGCTACTATGTGTGCATATGTAGTTAATGGTGAAGCTTCCAGAATAATTCAGTTTGAATATTTTGGGGTATGTATGGGCTGAGAATGTTGCGTGTTGCTATTTGAGGTGTACATTTTGGGATATATTAGAGACTGCGAGCACTAATAAAACATGACCACAACATTTTCGGGGAAAGGTAATTTCAAAACAACTGTGAGTGGTAGTAAAAGTTTCACTTTTTTAATAACAGAAAAATAATGTTTAAAGCAAAACAGAAGTAAGCAGCAAATCTGACCTATTTACTTGGATTGATCACTCACTCATATTCTCTCAAACTTAGTAAACAGACTGAAGCGCCACTAAGGCAGCTGATCAGAAATTGCCTTGTCTTCTGATATAATAATGGTGATATTCAAGACCAGGACAATTGCTTGTATGCATTACAAAAGTTAGTAGCGACCCTTTAATTAAATCAGAAACATCACTGCAGTTCTGGTGACAACAGGGGCAGTCCTAAGTAGCAGGATCCTCCAACACAAAATGTGAGTCTCAGTCTTTAATATTGCCAGAATAAATTTTTCTCATTCGTCTTATCCTGAATTAAAAATACAAAAATGTGCCACTCTGGTGGCATACAGGGATAAAGCAATGACTATGGCCTAGCTGATTTGGGTTCAACTAAAAGGCTGGACAACTGACATAGGGCAGGATGGGCGTCCCTCACACAATGATCTCTGGGAGAAGCCATGATGTAGTCCAAAGAGGAATTAAGGTGGGGATACTGACTGAGCTATTCCAGCACTCTGGTCCTCACGACTAAATTAAGGGACTGCAGGGAGGGGAGAACTGGGTAGGTCATAACTCACAAAAAAAAAAAAAAAATATCCCCCATCAGATGATGGACAGCCAAGTACCCCCAAAACTCCCTTAAGATCAGCGCCAGTCCCAATTCATTGCAGCATGTTCAGGGGTGTTGGGAGAGGCTGGTAAACTGGGTGATAGACTAGGGGGCACTGAGGCAGGAGTGTTATAGAACGAAGCAGGTTGGACAAAAACATAATGCTGAATGGACACACACCAATAAATGAGCATGTGATGCGTTAAAAACTGCAGTCCAGTCTGCAGGATTATCACAAGGTTATGATTATGTCAGGACGTGACACGAAGAAATGCAGCAAGTAAAACATTATCAGGACACTTCATGCTTTACAATATGATAATGTGGTAATGACCTCACATGACATAAAGCTATTTCTTTTCATCGCATATCAGGAAATGTATCAAATTAATTCACTTACTTTGATCAAGATGCATAATAAATAATCTTTACAAGGATAAGTTCATTGAGGTTATGCAGTTCTTTCTTTTAATAAGAAGTTATAGTACTAAAACGTATTTTAAACAAAAACTCTATACAACAAAATAAAAAGGAAATAAAAATTACAGAAATCAGCTGGAACAGAGTAGGTCAGATGTAAGATAGGTAATTCATTAAAAACAAATTACTTGTTTTTCAAAATGGCTTTGTTTTACTTTGTTTATTTTTGAAGGTCTTTCCTTATTCCCCCTGCCGCCAAACATGGTCTTTTGTATTAGGTCTGTGATGCAGGGGGCAATCAGTTCCAAGTTTATTGTACCTCAGGGTAAGGGGCAAAGCTCACACAAATTGATCTTTTACCACAAATATACATTTTTGCCAAGTGCTATTACTTGAGCAGTTCACTGTCTGTTGGCTTGTATGATATCCAGCTATTAGTGCATACAGCAAGACACTTGTTCATGCCTCACAGAATTTGTACTGCCTTCACTGTTTTACCAAATTCGTAGACAAACTACAGGGTTAATTAATGCTAATATTCACTGGTAATACATACTAATACTCAGGCATTCAGCAGTAAAAACACAGGTTAAACTTCTTACAATTCAACTGGGAATCTTAAAAGAAGCAAAGGCTACAAGCAAAATACATTCTAAGTTCAGACCATAACACAGGAACTATCCAGATAAATTTAATTACAAAAACATCATAATGGTTTGATTATTGTCTTACATGTTACTATAAGTAATATACCACAATGAAATGGTGAGTTAGCAGGACAGAGACTAGCAGTTTCCATTAATACATTAAATAAGATGAAATGGCAAACGGTACAGGTGCTGACAAATCAAAGATATTCGGTACAACAGAAACACGGACAACGCAATGATGCAAACCAAATTAAAAAAAAAAAACATTGAGCAGTTCCAAGACACTACTAATCAAACACTTGGAGTCATGAATATTTGAAGCATTTTGATTCAAAGCGTCTTAGAACTGCCGACTGTAAAAGCAAACAAATTCAAAAACAATCACTTGGTTTCTTGTTTTTTTTTTTTTTTTTTTGGATTTCACATGATGCAAGCCATCTCTCTAGGTCCAAAAAGGAGTAAGTGTAGGGACAGTTGACTCCAAATATAAATCTTTATACAGTTCACTATAAAAGCAGTGACACCAAAAGATGGAAGGCAACAGAAAACACAGACATGGCTAAGAAAGTGCAGCGAGTCATACATTGGATAGTGAGAACAGAAGGAAGAAATGTCAATGACTTACTGAGAAGTGAGGAGTCAGGGAGGTTTTCATCTGCTGATACATTACAGCTGTGTTTATACAGGCAGAACAAAGGAAAGATGAGAATACAGAATGGAAAAAGTACAGTTGTGTACACTTAAATGTAGATGTTCGAGTATATTCACTGTTGCAGTCATTACATCTGGGTTATCTGCCTGCAAACTCTCAGCCAGCCTGAATATCAAAGCCTTGGACTTATGCGTCGGATGCTCCCTCTTCTTCCATGACATCAGGGGTATAAAACATGCAGCCAACGCCATTACATCAGTTTTTCTTGCCCCAGATGTCAGGTGCCCCCATAATGGGAAGCAATTATATGCTAGGTTACACTTCCAACAAAAAGCAAATACACCAGAAAGCTTAAATACACGAAAAAAGAAGGAAGGTAGAGCCAAGAGAAGTCAGGGGGCTGGAGGGGAAGGTAACCAGGACTGCAACAGTGAATATACTCGAACATCTACATTTATGTTAAGTGTACACAACTGTACTATGTTCTTTGTGTTTCACTGTTGCAGTCATTACATTTGTGTTGATTCCCAAAGCTAAGGAAGGGAGGAGGAATTTAGAGAGCATTAGGACCAGCTATTAAGCCCTGCAAGACTGCAGTGGCAAAACCAGCTCTGGATTTAGAAACAATAGGCATGTGATAATGCATGGTGAAGGTATGTACAGAGCTCCAGGTAGCAGCTTCTAAGATGTCCCTGATAGGGACTCCTCTGAGGAAGGCTGTAGAGGTAGATGCAGCCCTGGTGGAATGTGATCTTATCCCCTGTGGGGTAGTTTTTCCATGGTGCTTATAGCAGAAATGAATGCAATGGGCTATCCATTTAGAAATGGTTTGCTTTGAAATGGCCTTCCCCTCTGCCCCTGCAGCAAAGCCAACTAGCAGCTGTTCAGATTTTCTGAGAGGCTTGGTCCTGTCCAAATAGAATCTAAGTTGTCTGTGCACGTCCAAAGAGTGCAGTATTCATTCACCTTTGTTTTGGGGGTTCGGGAAAAAAGTAGGCAAATGAATGGACTGATTTAAAGCCACAACAGATACCACCTTGGGCATAAAGGAAGGATTGGTTCTGAGGGAAACCCTGTCTGCATGGAAGATAAGGAAGGGCTCCACTACCATAAAGGCCTGTAATTCAGACACTCTTCTTACTAAAATGATGGCGTGAAGGAAGGCTGTTTTCCAAGAAAGGAATTTCAACTCTGCAGTTGCAGCTAGCTCAAATGGAGGGAGAGTGAGTTTTTCCAATACAAAGTTAAGGTCCCAGGCTGGAGTAGAGGCTTGCCTGGGGGGGGGTCTTAAATTTTTGGCCCCTCTGAGGAACTGATTTAGCAGGGGTTGAGAGAAGAGGGGTGGTTCAGTATTATAATGTGCTGAAATGGCAGAGGCATAAATTCTATTTGACGAGAAGGATAGGCCCTTGTGGAGCATTTCTGTTAAGTACTGAAGAATATGAGGTAAGCTGGGCACTGTTGTGCCCATCCCTGAGTTTGGCTCCAGGAACAGTATCTTTTCCACTTTTCAGCATAAGATTTTCTAGTACTAGGCCTCCTTGCTTCCAGAATAACATCTAACACCTGCTTACTGAGGGATGCTATTGGAGAGCTCAAGGGATAAGCCAGGCTGCAAGGTTCAGGGTTTGAAGCTGAGGGTGCAGAATCTGGCCCGCCTGCTGGGACAGCTGGGAAGGGGTCTGAGGTAGGTGCCATGGCTCCAGCAGTATCATACTGTGCAAAAGGGGGTACCAATGCTGGCGTGGCCAGTCTGGTGCAATCAGTATTGTCCTTGGTTTGCCCTGTTTGATCTTTAGCAGAACCTTCGAGAGGAGAGGCAGAGGAGGAAAGGCATAAACCGAGAGGCTTTCCCAGGTAAAGGACAGGACCATCCACTTTCCAAGCTTGACTGTGGGGAGTCCTTGTGCAGAATTTGTCCAATTGGTAGTTCTGGGGGGAGGCAAACAGGTCTATTTCTGAAGACCCCCATTTGTTCCTCAAGAGGTTGAATATTTTTGGTTCCAGTTTCCATTCGTGTAGGTCCATGAGATTTCTGCTTAGGTCATCTGCCAGTGAATTTAGCTTGCCTGGCAGGAATTGAGCTTGTAGGTGCACTTGGTAGCTCAAGCCTGTGTTCCACAGAGCCATGGCTAGTCTGCAGAGAGGGTACGAGTGGGTTCCCCCCTGCTTATGTACCACATAACTGTGGTGTTGTCTGTCTTTACCAATAATTGTCCTGGAAGGATGTGGTCCTTGAAGGCTGTTTAGGAATTCTGTACAGCTAACATTTCTTTTTGGTTGATATGCAGGTGCACCTGACTCGGGTTCCATTTGCCCTGAATGCACTGCCCTGCCAAGTGAGCCCCCCATGCATAGTCTGATGCTTCTGTTAGGGTTTGGGTGGCAGGGGGTAGATTGAAAGGGATCCCCTTGTTGAGGTGGTAGGCCTCTGCCCACCAAAGGAACTCTGTCTTTATACAAGGAATAATAGGAATCATTGTTTCCAGGTCCTGAGAATGTTGGCACCATAGGCTTTTTAGATACCATTGTAGTTTCCTCCTATGCAGTCTTGCATATGGAATAATTAGAATGCAAGAGGCCATGAACCCCAGGGCTTGCAGAATTTTCCTTGCAGATAGCTGGGTCTTTGTGGCCAGTAGTTTGTAGTAGGCTGTCAAAATAAACTTGATTCTCTGGCGTGAGGAAAGCCATCTGGGAAGTTGTGTTCAAGCTTGCTCCCAGGAATACAATATGTTGGAAGGGTACTAGGTGAGATTTCTTTTCGTTTATGGTGTACCCCAGCGAGGTTAGAAGTTTCTTTACAAATGCCAGATGTTTTAATAGCAAGCCCTGGCTTTCTGCCTGAATCAGACAATAGTCCAGGTATGGGTATATTTGAATATTTCTCTGCCTACAAAATGCAATGGCTGGAGCTAGACACTTTGTGAATACCCTGGGCACAGTAGATAAGCCAAAGGGAAGTGCAGAGAACTGATAGTGCATGGAGCCTGCTCTGAAGCGTAGGTATTTCCTGCAAGATTCCCTTATTGGAATGTGTAGGTAAGCTTCCTTCAAGTCTAAAGTTGCCAACCAGGCATCTTTGCCCAGCATAGGGAGCAGCTGTTGAAGTGTTAGCATTTTGAATTTTGGGATTGCCAAAAAGGTGTTTAGAATAGAGAGGTCCAGGACAGGACGCCAGGAGCTGTCTTTTCTGGGTACCAGGAAAAGTCTTGAGTAAAAACCTTGTCCCCTTTCTTCTGCTGGGATAGGTTGAATAGCTCTGATACTTAGAAGAGAGACAGAACATGCTGTTGAGCCTCTGCCCACTAATTTGGGGTAGGTCTGGCCAACCGTTTGGGTTTGGTAAGGTGTGGAAGTGGAATCTGTATCCTTGGAAAACTATATTTAAAACCCATTTGTCCTGGGTAATAAGTTCCCACTTTTTTGCATGCAGGGCGAGCTTTACTCCTAAGGGAGTAGGCAGTTCAGCAGGGCTTGGAAGGGTTAAGGTTAAGTCATTGTGACATTTATCCATGGGGGTTGTCTTACTACTTCCAGCTTTGGAAGTGGGAGCCCCCCCCCCTCTACTTAGGCCTGTGTGTAGCCTGAGACTGTAACCTAGGTGGTCTGCTGTTCCTGAGTTTGAACTGAGAAGGCCTGGAAGAGACTGGAAAGGACCAGTTCTTAAAAGGCCAATGCCTACTAAAACTGGGAGGCTGTACCTGCAGGAAATCTTAAAGAGTTTGCATAGATTTAGCTTTTTCCTCCATCTTTTTTAAGGACTTCTGCTCTGCTGCCAAACAGGCGGTCTTGGTTTAAGGGGGCATCCAGTAACTTAGCTTTAACATGATCTGGCAAGTTTTGCTCCATAAGACAAGCATGCCTTCTGAATACAGACCCAGTCACAGCAGCCCTGCAAGATGCTTCCAAAGAGTCAAAACCACATTGCAAAGTATGTTTACCAACTTGTTCAGTAGAATGCATTAAATCCTGCAATTCTTTATGTTCAGCACAGTCAGGAATCAACATACCTTTCTGTTTAAGTAGTCCCAAAATATGCTGCTGATACTTTAACATATGAAACTGGCAATTTAAAGCCCTAATGACCAAAGTAACAGAGGTGTATACCTTCTTACCCCATCTGTCCATGGCCTTGGAATCTCTATCAGAGGGGGTAGGGTTTTTGGCAGCAGTAGCCTTAATGCCCTTTGGTCCTTGGGAAATGGTCTCTGGATCCACAGTAGGATTCTTGAAGAGGAACTTGTGAGAGTCAGGTACTCTGTAATACCGGTCAGGATTTATGGGGGATGGAGGTAAAATGTCTGGGGCAAGGCTAGATTCCAAGCAGGCATCATCTACAATGTCCAGAACAGGAGGGATAGCTAAAGGCCTGTGCTGAGGGAGGAGTAAGAATTCCCTACTCTTTTTGGAGTCAGAGTAATCCTGGCTTTCCCAGCGGAACTGCTCCCAAAGAGTGTCCAAGTTTTCACCAAAAGAAAAATCTTCTGGAGGGGAAGCAGAGGGAATGGAATCTTCTGCATCAGAATCCTCATAGGTAGATAAGGGCAAATCCTGGTAGTCAAAAGAAACAGAAATTTCAGAATCCTGATCAGAAGAATCAGAAGGAAAATCAGTTCTAGGTCTCTTAGAGGGGGGAGGCTGGCTTCCCCTAATTAAAGTAATAAGGTCTTCAGCCACTCTAAGCATTTGTTTTTTAGGCATATGGGCCTGACAATGCAGGTTTGGACGTCGGTTTTCTAGGCGTAGATCGAGTTTTAGGCCTTGATGAAGAAGATGGCGTTGGTTTAAAATGCAAATCTGTAGGCCTGAATACACCTCTCAGAAGCCGGTGCCTGCACAGTGGCTCCAGACCCATCCAAGGTAAAGACATCCGCTGGTTCCATAGTCAAAGAAGCATCTCTTGGCATACCTGACTCTGAATGGGTCTCAGCAGAGGCCTGCAAATCTGAAGTAGTGGGTATCAGGGGCTGTGAAAGCACCTCCTCCCTGAGTACCGGCGAACTGGCGACTAGCTTAACGGAAGTGTCGTCGGCAGTTTTGGACCTATGAGGTCTGTCTCTGTCTTTATCCTTATGTTTTTTCGGAATATCGGTAGTCAGATGGCTTACCAAAGCCATTTCTGGATAGTTAAATCGAGTACCAAAATAATTTGCTGCGAAAATACACCGATGACGAATAGTTCGGGGGTTGAATAAGGCACAAAACCAACAGCGAGGGAAGTCATGGTCTGGGCCTAAGCCAGGAATGCAGTACGAATGAAAATCTTTGAGGTATTTGCTTTCCACAGGTAAGACAATTGTTAACTTTTACTGACATCGGTTCAGAGCAAGGAAAAGGATCCCCAACAGGGTACTTAGCTTTTTTTGAAGACTTTGATTCTGAAACTCGAAAACGAAAATTTCAGGAGTCGGCCGACCAGCACTTGCAAACTGCTTCTTCTTCGGGCACTGCGCGGCAAGAAAGACTGATGTAATGGCGTCGGCTGCATGTTTTATACCTCTGACGACCTGACGTCATGGAAGAAGAGACCGCATCCGATGCAGGAATCCAAGACTTTGATATTCTGGCTGGCTGAGGTCTACTTGCAGGCAGATAACCCAAATGTAATGACTGCAACAGTGAAACATGAAGAACATCTGTGCTGCATTGTTCAACAAACCCACAGGCCACAAGAGAATATTGCTCATTATTCTAGCATACAGAAACAGTACACTGCAAATTCAGAGTTAACGCTCCCACAATCTTCCACACCTGTTCATTTTTATGCAATGGCAAAATCACTACCTCTGTTTTTGGAGTCTAATCTCTGGCAAGACAAATCCTAAAATTTTGTTTGCAGCCTCTCACTGTGTTCCTGGTGATCCAAATCCAGATGTACGCAAAAAGCCCTGGATCCCTTTCTCACTCTTATCAGCCCTACACCTTCCAGCTCATACTAAGAACTTCAACTACTAGCTTTCTGTCCCTCTTTTCATCATGATGTAATTCTCGTGCTGTATTTTATTTTTATGACTTATACATTTTTACATTATTAGGGTGTGACTGAAAAGGGGCCCAAGCAGTCCAGTCCATTCAATTGCATAAATACAGGAAAAAAGCTTCCTCCTCATCCTTGCCTGTTGTCCCGATCTTTGTGATGTCTGCAAAAAGGTTGGCTTTCCTTTCCTTCAAATATGTCCGAACTCAATT
Source organism: Protopterus annectens (assembly GCF_019279795.1). NCBI lineage: Eukaryota > Metazoa > Chordata > Ceratodontiformes > Protopteridae > Protopterus > Protopterus annectens. The sequence goes on along the minus strand of NC_056735.1, from coordinate 4,753,041 downwards.
AACTGAACAGTAGTGGATCCAGGGCCAACTTCTGTGTACTCTAACCAGACACTCTCCACCATCTCACCATGACCGTTTCCTACCCTTCATTCACACCCACTCATAAGTTCTTCAGTCTCAGCCCTACCCACAACCCCTCAAGTTTTACTAGCATCTGCCCATGTGAGAAAGTCAAAGGCCTTGGTAAAGCCCAAGCAGAATTCATCTACAACACTCTTCTCTCAAGTTTTCCTGTGACTCACTCAAAATACTGTAGCAGATTCAAATGCCAAGGCTGTCTGAGATTGTTGTCCTCTAGGAATGTAACCAACCTTTCTCTTGAGAGTTCCTATCATGTATTCCCCTGCAGTTCTGTAATGTTAACAGGCTTTTAATTCCTCAGGATTATCAACTCCTGGTCTCCCTACCTTTTATAAAGTTTCACTCATGCTTTACTAAAGCCCTGAAGTACCCCTGTACTTTTGAATGACCTGTTCAATATTTCTATTAGGATATCTTTTTCTGGCAGTTGGCTTACAGGATTAAGAAGCTGATAACAAGCTGTTTCCTGTGGTCAAGTGGTGCACGGTTTGATTCCCTCAGCTTCTACTACTTAGCTTTGTGATGCTGAGCAAGTCACTTAACTAGAGACTGCTTCTGGGCTGAGTCTGGAGAAGGACCATGGAGATCAGTGCTCTACCCCAGACGACAAATAAAAATAAATATCCACAGGCAAACTTGGCAGATCTCTGAGGACCATGGATGGTGGCTGATATGGACCCATGCCTCATTTTCTGTTATGGCAGCCAGTGCCTTCCACAACACATATCTATTTATCCTAGTATCCATCCACCTGTTCTCCCTCATTCTGCTCTACCCGCTTTTCAGCATATACCCACCCAACTTTTCCTTAATGAAAACACTGACAAGGTAGTCATTCCGTATTTCTTGTTTTATCCCTGCCTCCTACAATCTCCGTCCTGTCTCTACACAGTCTGGCCAGGTCTAGCCTTTTCTGCTAAATACCTAAAACAGTCATTGTTCCTCTTCTTGACTCATGTACAGTAGACTCCCTCTTATCTGACCACCTCTTTAACCAGCCATCAAATTTCTGCCACAGCCCTAGCAAAACGCAACAAAGAACACCACTTCTCCCTCCTCTGGGCTAATTAATGACAGACATTGGAGTTTTAGACTTCATATTCATTAGAAAAATGCATACTAACACAAATCTAGCTGTTCTAGCTGATTTATGACCTATAAATGGTATTTTGTATGCTTTTTCTGATTAACCAGCCATTCGTTTATCCAGTCTCTGGTCCAGTCCCAGCAAGCCTGGATAAGAGAGAGTCTACTGCATTGCAATGCATTTTACTTCTATGACACATGTATTTTTATGTTATCAGGCTGTGGCCAAAAAAGGTGCACTCCCTTTTAATTTGAGCCTTTGCTACCTCATCTCCTTTACTGCCTTTCTGCTTCCTTCTGTGTGTTGTGCCTCCCATCTCTCCAGCTTTTCCACTTCCTGTATGGTCACTTTTGCCCTGTTGGCCTTACACTTCTACACAAACTGCTCCACTTTCTGTCTTTTCATCTTTGTCACACTCAAGTCTACGACTGTTGTACTTCATCCCTAAACTATTCTCAGACTGTCTAACCTCTCAGTCCCTTATCAACGTCAGTTTCTAACCTTCTCCATGTCTAAGCTGCAAATTTGCATGATCACCATCAGCAAATGATGCCTTGCCCTGAATATCTGTGACCTTTTCCATTTTCATCAGACCCACAACCCAAACACCTTCCATTCATATTTTTTCTGGAGTTGTGCGTCTTCCCATTTGTATCTGGAAGATTCAAATCGCCATACATAAAACCCACATCCCCTTGTCCCACCCCTTATTTATTCCCCAGTTACTCATCCTCTCCTTATACGAAAGGAGGCTGTCACACAGTACTGTGTTTTACTAGCACTGCCCCGTTCTTTTGCCTTCATTACCATAGTAATCACCCACTTTAGTAACTCCCTCATTCCCTTCAAGAGATGTTGTCTCCCCACTCTGACCTTGCTATTTTATGCTACCCCAATACAGATTACTATTCACCTTCCATCCTTAACCCTCTGTCATTCCTTATCCACCTATACACTGTGATCTCCCCATTCCACCCATCTTTGAAAATTGGACCATGTTTCTGCAGTACCAGCAATGACCATCCCTCACCTCCACAGCAGTGTTTGCAGTTTCTACTTTTATGTTCTAGACTACTTGCATTGCATAGTAATGCTGCTCACTCTTATGCCCAAATACCTATTCCATGTTCTAGACTCCTTGCATTGCATAGTAATGCTACCCATCCTTATGCCCAAATACCTATTCCATGTTCTAGACTCCTTGCATTGCATAGGAATACTGCTCACCCTTATGCCCAAATACCTATTCTCCATCTTCAGTTTCTTTGACATCCCTTTTCACAGTAATTTAAAGTTACAATTATGAACAAGGATTTTTCCAACCCAAATTTGATCTCCACTGCCCTTTGTGGACGGAGGCGAATTTTGCCCCTGATGTGCAGTTAGTCTCTATACCAGCCTCCCCTCATCATTCTACGTTTTCCAAGCCCTTCTTCTCTCTTGTCCACTGGTGCATCCAGTCGTTGTACTTTATTTCTTTAGCCTGGTGGCAGAGGCAACATTGCCATAACTGGTACCCTTTGCCCTCGCTTTGATGCAAATATTTGATTCCTCCCCCTCACTTTCTTCCTTAACAAGTGTGCCATACTTTTCTTAACTAAAACACTCACAAAGTAAGGCCTTCCTATATACTAATTTCATTTCTGTAATATTCTATAGTAACTATATTGCCTTAAACTGAATACTTACTTTTCTATACTTTTAGAATAATTTCCCACAACCCAGTTCAAACTCTGTATTGTTATACAGAGCTAATGTGCCCCGATATTCTATACTCACTCACATACTATAGTCCACAACAAAATAAATCCTTTACTGATAAAACACACACATACAAAAAATATTTACATTCCTCCGCTGCATCATGCACTCCATCTTAACTTTTCCCCTCATTTCCTACCGCTTCACCCTCTATTATCGCTCCCCTCATTTCCTACCTCTTCACCCTCTATTATCGCTCCCCTCATTTCCTACCTCTTCACCCTCTATTATCGCTCCCCTCATTTCCTACCTCTTCACCCTCTATTATCGCTCTTCTCTAAAATAATCAAATAAGTCCCATAATCTTGTCATCCACACAGTTTCCTAAGAAGCAGAGAATAAAGTGGATTGTGAGGGCTTTCTTCCTCACCTCAGAGACACGCAGACAGATGTACACAGGGAAGCACAGACAAACACGCACAGACCCAAAGACACAGACCCACAGACATACCCACCCACTCAATGGATAGATTATAGAGTTGCCAATCCATCTACCATGTCTTTGGCACATTGGAGGGCATGTAGATTCCACAAAAGGAACCTCACTCAAGAACCAAACCAGAGACCCTGTTGTTGTGAAGTGACAATGCTACTAAATATGCTACCCACACAGCCATGCACCCCCTCAAACACACTACATAACTTCTCACACACACACAAACACACTACTCTGCAATTCTTATCCAACCCATCTCTCCATAACCTTGAACCCTACACTCCCCACAACTTCCTATGCTGCAGAGTATCCCTTGCCACCATCCCAAACCCCATAAAAGCACCCTTCATGCCTATATAATACATTTCCAAAGTTCCTTATTAAGCAAACTCCTGTACTGTTCATCCTACAGCGAAAATTCAATGTCAAAGCCAACCTGGGTCATAGTTACTAGCAACTATATCATAAGACCTACCCTGCTGCCATCAGCTGAACTACACTTTCCCCTACTTAATGTTGACAGCCTCAAAAATAAACTAGAGCAAATACATGCTTTCATGGTTATTCATCCTCCTGACATCATTGCTATTACCGAATCATGTTTTAAAGAAGACACACTACACTTTAGTCACCATTACCCAGGACACCCTTACACATTTAAGGTTCATCCGGGTAAAAGCAGCAGTGGCAACACCTTCATATTACATAAAAATAACAAACAAAGGCAAACTATTTCAAAAGCAAAACTATCCTAATGACCATGTTCCCATTGGATAATTGTACAGATTCCCATACAACCCCCCCCCCACTTTGTGTCCTAGTAGCTGCCTACCAACCACCACCCTCCTCTCCTGCCAAAAATTAAAACTCTTATCATAGAGCTGTTCCAGACCACACAGCCATATAAAAATTTGCTTATTCAAGGAAACTTCAGTATAACCATACAAATGCCTGCTCATAGTGATATTAACTCCTTTATCCTCAAGATCATGCAAACTACTACAAGTTCCAGCAGACCTTACTTCAAAAATAACACATTACTACAGCTTGCCAATACTAACAGCATTAACAAAATATAAATTGGGTACGCCCTCCATCACTAAATGTTCACTCAGCAAAAAACGTTTACTTTCACCATTCCCCTACAAAGTTCCCACCAGGAGATGTCACACTCCATGCTAAATCTCTGCAGATTGTTGTCATACTTAAGACTTCAGTTCAACTGGCTGACATTTTAGGGCCCCTTTATAGTTATCTGCTCTTCATCCAGAAAAAAATATTGCCTACAACAAAAATACCTTTCAACAATTGCCAGACTGTATGAAACAAACTAAAAACACTGGTTCTAAATAAAAAAAAAAAAAAAACAGAGACATAGTTTGGACAAATGTAAAGCTGACCCTATCCAAAAAACTAATTAAGTGTCTGAAGTGTAACCATGAAATCAGTAATATTCCACAAAAATTATCTACAAAATCAACAAGCTTTAAATTTGCATAAACCAAAGCATTTCTGGATGCTAGCTAACACTACCGTTGACAGGTTTTCTAACTCAAACATGGTGGACAGTACCGCTAAATATATGCTCTGATAACCTCCACTCCAATGACCATCTACAATTTACTAACCTTTCCCCACCTTTACAATAGCTCACTCCTCAAACCCTCCACTGTGCACATTTCATTTTTACTTCTCTTATATAAAAGAAAGAGAAAGAGAGCAAACCTCTGAACTTCCATTCCAAACAGTGTCCCTCCAGGCCCTGATAGACTTCAGCCTTGGTCCATCAGACTGTGCCATGAATACCTAATCCAACCATTAGATACATCTATGATCTCAGTTTCTGTAATAACATGATGCTGCAGGTCTGGAAACAAGGAGATGATACCCCCTTCCGAAAACTCCCAAAATGTTCTCACTGCAGGATCTTGGCTCTATTGCCAAGGTTCCCATACTAAGAAAACTCCTCAAAAAATTAGTTTACGATAAAAATAACCGTACTTGCAAAATGCTCCCTGCTGTTCAGAAACCAGTCCATTCTTGGTCCAGTTGTAGTACCATGACCACCTTTTACATACTTAAAGACAAGAAGCAAAATAGAAACTAAACAGGCATCTATCTTTCCCCACCTTTTCACTATCCCATTCCTCAATTCCTCAAGCCATCCACTGTACACGTTTCCTTTTTACTTCTTTTAATAAAAAGGGGAAGAGAGAGAGAGAGAGAGAGAAAGCAAACATCTGAACTTCCATTCCAAATAGTGGCCCTCCAGCCCCTGATGGGCTTCAGCCTTGGTCCATCAGACTGTGCCATGAACACCTAATCCAACCATTACTAGGGATACATGTTAATTCCCCGAAGACGGCTTCAACAAATGCAAAAAAAAAAAAACTAAAGTTTGCTGAAACCACCTTCAGCAAACATTAAAAGAGGTTCCACAACAGTAGAATAAAAGGGAATCTCCACTGTCTGCGAAAGCAGTTTTGGTGAACTGATTTTTATTTTATTTGCATTCGCTGAAAATACTTTTGGTGACCTAACATGCACTCCTTTATAGATATTAAGTCTTTGAAAATAATCTTCTCCTAGACTTTCTGCCACTGGAATTAACTCCAAGACTTCCCATCACAAAGTCTAAAATAGGCTTCTCTACTTCCTCCTCTGCCATATTACGCAGAGTAGTACCCCAGGGGTCTGTCTTATTCCCCTTATTCTGCTCCCTCACTGCCCCATCATACGCTATATGCCCATCTATAGATATAACACATCTCCTTCTACTATCAAATCTTAAGAAGAAGATATCCAGCCTGGTGGTGTAAAGGGATAAACCTCTGTCTAAAATCCAGATGAACAGAATTCAGTTAGTGGTTCAAGCACTTGACAGAGCTGGCAGGGAGGATGGGTGTGTCTATCTTAGGAGTGAAGGGGTGGAGCTAGCTGTACACTCCAGCTATCCTTTAGAAGAGGGGTGGGGGTACATAACACACCCATCCACAAACTGGGTTGTTGAGCAAGAGCACAACAGCATGCTCTTGCAGAAGGGGAAGGTATTGTGGTGGTCCCTTATGTGATGTGGGTTGTTTATTATCCTACCCTATAGAAGGAACAGGAAGTTAAGCTACAGGAAAAAATTACCTCATAGCAAGGATGCTGTGGGGACAGAAGCAACCCTCACAAGTACCTGAATGATGACCCCCCCCCCCCAGCAGCAAGTCTCACCCTAGTGGATCCAGTGAATGATATGCACCTTTGGGGAACACGCAGGCTTCAGAAAAAAAAAAAATAAAAGCACATGCCCCAAATAAACAAATTTTCCACAACAACCATCCTCCAATGTGCAAACCACTTTCACTACCTTGGGATCTGGCTAAGTGCTCAGACTTGCATTGTCATTTCTACATTAACTAAAGAAAAAAAATCTGTAAACCTTTTCCCACTTACTCTCCATAAGGAAAAAAAAATTCAAAAGGTAATTGTATTTACAAGCATAGTTCTTTTCAGCTGCCTCCTTATCAGTCCTCGACAATATCATCAGATCAAATTTGTAGATTCAGTACCCTTTCCCCTAAAATAAGGCAGCACTCGCAAAGACAAAATTACTTCCTATTAAACAAAGATCATAGTTACTTCTAAGGCCTTTTCTGTTCAAGCTGTGCACCCAACAATCATTCTCTGTGCTCGTTGGTCATCTCACAGATGGATACTCCAGTTACAATCTGTGATTTTGCCTCCCTCCTTTCTTCAGGAAATATCCTTCTCCTGTCTGAGAATAAGCTTCACTGCAGATTGCTCCTTTTCAGTCACGAAACCCAAACTTTGGGAAACCTGCACTCCTCGCTAAGCAGACATTCAAACCTTTCCTAACTGGAAAAAAAAAAGAAAGAAGGCCTCTCTGTCTCAGTAAATTAGAACTGTTGCTGCATCACTGATAAAATCTAACTAGTCACATACCCCTTTTTAATCCCTCCTTCATGTCATCTTAACCACTTTACTACTGTTCATCTCCTCTAACTCCTAACTTCAAATTTAGACATTAAACTTTGAAATATTACTCATATTGGATCTTTTTGCCATATTTAACTCAAAATCACATCCAGACATTAACTTTAGTTTACTGAATTAGAACATTAATTTGCAGAGTTAAATAATACTGTATATATGGTGTTAAGTTCAAACTGTTACCTTACTACTACTTTTATGTTTTGTATCCCAGGCTGGGCTGAAGATGGCCCTTGTAGATTAGTGCTGTATCCTGGTTAACAAATATAATAGAAGATGGGACATCATCATATATCAGACACTGGTCTGCCTCTCAAATGCTCAAATCAGCCACCCTTGAAACAGAAGAGATACATGAATTGGCAAAGCATACTCTATGTACCAGGATACACTTTCTCAGTTTTTTTCTTTAATTTCCTTTTATTGAATCTAAACTATTCAGCAATTACAGACAACTTTGGTTTCAAATAATTCTGTCAAATAAGCACAATGCCTTAAAAGACATTTGAGATAGGCTTTTCTTGGTTACTTGTGGGGAGCGACTACCCTCTCCATCAAGATGTCAGATTGAGCATCACTAACTACATCTGCCCACTCTGTCTCCTCATGAAACGTACTGCAGGCAGGCCCTGGTACTTAGTGTCAGTCATGATAAGGCTTTATCATGTTAATATGGTAGGGTTTTTATGTTTCTGCCTCCTGCCTGGCAACTGTATCATGCAACTTGTATCACTTACCTTTTCCACAACGCTAAATGGGTTCTCCCAATCTGCTGCAGCTGGTTACGTCTCACAGAAATGCCACTGTTTGTTGCCCAACAGAACACTTTCCTGCTGTCCCATCATACCACTCCTCTTGCTGTTGTTATGCTTATGATAGCCGCTCCTGGACCACACCCATGAGTTCCAGAAACCCAGCTTTCCTGTGATAATCATACTCACCCTCCCACTCATCACAAATTAAATCCAGGGGCTCTCTTACCCTGTGACCATACAGTAAGTCAAAGGGTGAAACACCATGGAATTCTGGGATACTTCCCTGTATGCAAACAGAAGATGTGACAGATACTTGTCCAACTCCCTCATGTACTGCTCTGTAAATACCTACAACATGGTATTCAGTGTAGAGTTAAATCTCTCAACTAGACCACTAGTGAGTGGATAGTAGGGGAGCATTTTTTAGGTGCCTCATCCCACAGTACAAGGTTTGATCTTGACCTCTGACCAATGCCTGTTTGGAGTTTGCATGTTCTCCTTGTGTCGCCATGGGGTTTCTCCCATGTCCGAAAAGCATGCTGAGTGTTTCCCTCTCAGACTCACCAATGAATGGAGCTGTGGGCAGCAGCACAGACTCCACATGGTGCCCTACAGGGGGAAGAGTTGCACAGATCAACTGCTCTGGGCATCTACTGTGGTGCGCAGTATCCTCAAGATAGAACACAGATCACTGCTGCGCGCTGTGGCAGGGCTATCCACTCAATGGTGTAAAATATGGCTTTAGGTGATTTGGTCATGCTGACCAATGTCACCATAAATGGGCATGGGTGTTTACCGGTGAAAGTGGGTTGAGGACCCGGCCTACTCTGTCCCAGGTCAGGGACCTGTGCTAATGGTGGGAGGGGTATATGTGCCCCTATTGCCCAGTGTGCACCTGCCATAAAGCCCAGCAGTCCTGGGTGAATAAGCTACTGGCTGGCCGGTGTCTAGTTGCCCAGCCTGGGTTACCTGGGATAGCTCTGTTGAGCGAAAGCTGGATGTAAAACCAACCAACCTGCCAAACATGAACTGAGAATTGCTATACTTAATGTAGGTTCACTGACAGGATGCAGCTTGGAAGGGGATGACATGATGATACGGAGGAGGCTGGACATCCTATGTATCCAGGGGACAAGATGGAAGGGAAGTGTAGCAAACCCTCTTGGCTTAGGATCCAGAGTCTACTACTCAGATGGAGGGCAGGCTAGAAATGGTGTAGAAATTGTGGTAAGAGAGAGGTTTCAGAAAGCAGTAAGGGATATCATCAGAATTAATGCCAGACTCATGGCAGTCAGACTCCAGTGTAATGATAGGGCAGTAATCATAATCTCAGCCTATGCCCCACAGCAGGGTTGTGATAGTGAGGAAAAGAGTGCATTCAGACAGCAGTTGCAGAACCTACTAGATAAAGCAGGACAACATGAATTGGTGTTGGTAATGGGTGATTTGAATGCACATAGCGGGACAGACAGAAAAGGATATGAGGACTGCCTGGGTCCACATGGGTGGGGCAACAGGAATAAAGGAGAAGCCATTCTAGACTTCTGGCAAATGGCTTGACAGTAGCCAACACATGGTTCAGAAAGAGAGTGTCACAAGGTCACATACAAGAGTAGCCAACATGCAACTCAGGCAGACTTCCTCCTAGTAAGGAAAAGGCACTGGGGCAGAATCCATGATTGCAAAGTCATCCCCAGTGAAACAGTCAGCCCACAGCATAAACCACTAACTGCCACAATCATCTGTAAGCAGTGATCAGAGAAGGCTCTGAAGACCTGAAAGTTGACTGGAGAGAAAGTACAGCAGTTCAAGGAATTACTCAGGGCTCTAGCACCCTAAGAGGAGGAAGAAATAGGTGGAGTTGAAGAAGAATGGCAGCGCCTAAAAACAGCATGCGTTAGGACTACAGAAAAGATATGTGGCTGAGCCAGGTATGGAAATAAGGTAAATAAGGAATGCTGGTGGTGGAATGCAGAAGTCCAGGAAGTCACCAAAAGAAAGAAGGAGTGCAGGAAGAAGTGTGAGACAGAAAAAAACTGACCAGGCTAGGAAGGACTACTGGTTGGCTAACAAAGAAGCTAAGAAAGAAGTGGCAACAGCAAAGAATAGGGCATTGGAGGCACTGTACCAACTTCTGGAAAGTGACTCAGTAAGGGGCACAAAGAAACTATATCAGGTTGCAGGGCAAAGACAGAAAGATAAAGAAGACAAGTCAGACACCCTTCATAAGGGATGCCAGCAACAACCTGCTCATCAGTCCAGAGGACATCAAAGACAGATGGAAGGAGTATTTCCAGTAGCTTCTGAGTGAAGAAAACCCCACAGAAGCTGTACTGCCCCAGAAACAGCCTACAATAACAGAAGAGGAGCCCACCCTAGAAGAAGTAAGAACAGCACTAAGGAAGATGAAGTCAGGGAAAGTAGCAGGTGCAGATGAGGTCACAGCAGATATGATAAAGCAGCAGGTGCAGATGAGGTCACAGCAGATATGATAAAGCAGCAGGTGCAGATGAGGTCACAGCAGATAAAAAAAAAATCCTTGTTTCCCGCCTTTACTGAACTAGAATAGTCCAGTCTTCAGGTATTGCTGATCTCTGGGCTGTGTCATAGTTCCTGTGTTGCCCATATCCTTATTTGGATAGGAGGAAGCTTCTTTGTTCACCAGTGAGAGTGGGGAGCTCTGAGCAGCCTATCTGTCCCTTGAGGAGTGGTTCCAGCCCAGTGACCTGTAGCTTATGGGCCGTTTTGTGTCAGTTCCTGTGTTGCCCATATCCTTATTTGGATAGGAGGAAGCTTCTTTGTTCACCAGTGAGAGTGGGGAGCTCTGAGCAGCCTATTTGTCCCGGTTCCAGCCCAGTGACCTGTAGCTTATGGGCCATTTTGGACCATTTCCTATCTCTTTCTAACCCCCTGCTTTAAAAGCCAGCTTTAGCGCACTTTTGCGCTTGTAATTTAAAGTTTGTCCTGTTTTTTGCATTTACCTGTTGAGGCTACACACTCAAGTGAGCTAGCCTGTGTTACATATTTACTGCATTTTCCTGCTATTTGTTGAAAAAAAGAAAAACAAAAAAAAATTATCCTCGTTTCCCGTCTTTCCTGACCTAGAGTAGTCCAAATACAGGCTTTGCTGCATTCTGGACTTTTGGAAAGTTCATGTGTTGCCCATTTCCTTTCTTGGATAGAGGGAAGTTTCTTTGTTCACCAGTGGCAGTGGGGAACTTAGAGCAGCCTATCTATCCCTGGAGGAGTGTTCCCAGCACAAGAATCTGGTAGTCTATTGGCCGTTTTGGGCCAATTTCTAGTTCTTTCAAGTTCCCCTGTATAAAACCCGCTTTGGCGAGGTTTTTGCGCTTGTTACTACTCAGCCAAGCTCCTTTTGGTCCGGCAGAGTGGTGCTAGCAGCAGAGAGGCCAAAAGAGCGACTGCTAACCTGATAAAAGTGTTTTTTCCTGCTACTATCTCGATCTAGTTAAACTGCAAGTATTTCTGCTTCTTGAACTGTTTTAAACTGTTTAAAGTTGTTTTTGCACCTGCACTTTTAAAGTTTGTCCTGTTTGTTGCATTTACCTGTTGAGGCTACACACTCAAGGGCACTAGCCTGTGTTAAATATTTATTGCATTTTCCTGCTGTTTGTTGCAAAAAAACAAACAAATAAATTATCCTCGTTTCCCCGTCTTTCCTAACCTGGAGTAGTCCAAATACAGGCTTTGCTGTATTCTGGACTTTTGGAAAGTTCCTGTGTTGCCATTTCCTTTCTTGGATTAAGGGAGGCTTCTTTGTTCACCAGTGGCAGTGGGGAGCTTAGAGCAGCCTATCTATCCCTGGAGGAGTGTTCCCAGCACAAGAATCTGGTAGTCTATTGGCCATTTTGGGCCAATTTCTAGCTCTTTCAAATCCCCCTGTATAAAACCTGCTTTGGCAAGGTTTTTGTGCTTATTACTACTCAGCCAAGCTCCTCGTGGTCCTGCAGAGTGGTGCTAGCAGCAGAGAGGCTAAAAGAGCAACTGCTAACCTGATAAAAGTGTTTTTTCCTGCTACTACCTGGGCGACTGTCCGATCTAGCTAAACTGCAAATATTTCTGCTTCTTGAATTGTTTTAAACTGTCTAAAGTTGTTTTTACACCTGCACTTTTAAAGTTTGCCCTGTTTGTTGCATTACTTGTTGAGGCTACACACTCAAGTGCGCTAGCCTGTGTTACATATTTATTGCAATTTCCTGCTGTTTGTTGCAAAAAAAAAAAAAAAAAAAAAAAGTTATCCTTGTTTCCCGTCTTTCCTGACCTAGAGTAGTCCAAATACATGCTTTGCTGTATTCTGGACTTTTGGAAAGTTTCTGTGTTGCCATTTCCTTTCTTGAATAGAGGGAGGCTTCTTTGTTCCCCAGTGGCAGTGGGGAGCTTGGAGCAGCCTATCTGTCCTTGGTGGAGTGTTCCCAGCGCAGGAATCTGGTAGTCTGTTGGCTGTTTTGGGCCAATTTCTAGCTCTTTCAAGTCCGCCAGTATAAAACCCGCTGTAGCGCGGCTTTGCGTGATTTTGTGCATAGCGCGGCATTGAGCAGTGCCGCTTATTTGGGTTTGAGCCTTGGAACTGATCTAGTTCTCATAATAAGCACCCTATTCCTACGCTAAAGCCTAGCACTTGCTCACTAAAGCAATTATAAAAGTCAGCACTAAAAAATTAAAAGCACTACACCCTCACAAACTCCCCTTGAGTAACTTGTTCCCAATTGGCCCTTTTTTTCAATTATAAAGGAATTCCCAATACTATTCTAGCATGTCCAAAGGTCAGTTGTCAATCTCCTCTCCGGTCCAGCTGGTGAACCTGGGAATATTGAGGCAATGTTACAACTGCCTAATGTACACAGAAAACCCTCTCCTCCTCCCAACAAATTCCAACACATGTGAGAGATGCAACCATATAGCCAAACTGGAGGCTAAGCTCTCTCAACTCAGTACTGGAGTAACCAGTCAGGAGGAGAAGGAAACCACACTCACTACAATTCCAGTCTCACATAGACCTACCACGACAGCAAACCAAACACATAAACACACAAAAACATACTTGGAGGCTCTAAATAAAAATCTGCCTAAGCAGCAGAGACCTCCAAAGCAGACACCCAAGAGCAACCGCTACCCCAAAACAAAACACGTGCAACACATAGCTCACAAAGCCAGTGTGCCAAACAGTCACAGCCCTTAAGGCTAAACAACACACCTGATACACTTGTAATAGGTGACTATCATCAGGCACACTGACGTCCCGTTCACCAGGCTGAACAAGGAGAAGGTCATGGTGAGCTGCCTGCCGGGCGCTAGGATCCGCCACATAACACAAGCACTCAGGTCACTCCAAGGCAAGTACAAATATGACTCAGTCATTGTCCATGCTGGTGTGAATGACCTGAGACGTACCTCCCTGGACTACATGAAAAGAGACATAGAGGAGCTCTCTGAGCATGTAGCCCAGGCCGGTATGACCCTGACCTTGAGTAGCATCTTACCCTCACCAAGAATGATGCCACAGTATGAAGACAAGATTATCAATTTCAACAATTGGCTTAAGTATTGGTGTCATTCAAAGGGGATCCAATGCCTGTCAGCCTGGGATGACATGCTCGACAAGCCACGATGCTTCGCTAGGGACGGCTTTCACCTGTCACCCCTGGGCTTTCGGATATTGGCAAAGGCTCTTGCTACCTCCATAGTGCCTTTTTTAGGCAAGGCTCAAAAGACAAACCCACCTCCATAGGTATCACAAGGGATAAGAAACTAAGAGTAATGCTACTCAACGCCAGAAGTCTAAACCTCAAGATGCACGCACTCTAAACTCTCCTTAGCATGGAGAACATCGATATCTGTGCAGTAACAGAAACCTGGTTCAAGGCTCTCGAGAGCACCCCAGCACTACCAGGTTATACCTCATACCATGCTTTTCGGCCCCAAAACTTGGACCGAACCACAAAAGGAGGGGGAGTATCAATATTCGTCAAAGATACCCACAACCTCCAGGTTGGTGGCACAGCACGAAGCATCAGAGACTATCCATGTGCAACTAACAGTGGGTAAAACTGCCTTCCAGTTTATAGCCTGCTACAGACCACCCTCCCAAACCCAGGAACCCCACTCGGCCTTCCTGAGAACACTGGAAAATATGAAGATCTCTCCAAACACCATTATAATGGGTGACTTCAACTACCCAGCCATAGACTGGGAGCATTACTCTAGCTCCAACACCCTAGCCCAAAGGTTCCTAGAATTTATAAACTCAAATGCTATGGAACAACTTGTTACCACTCCCACAAGAGGGGAAAACATACTGGACCTGATCATCACCAACATGGGGACTCTATGCTCCAGACCAAAAGTGTATCCCTCACTGGTAAGATTAGACCATAAACTAATCTCACTGGATATTCACATCCCGACCCCACCCCATGCCCAGAAAACCACAGTGAAAAACTTCTCTAAAGCAAATTTCACACTCCTCAAAACTGAGGTGGAATCCTTCAAAGCCCCCGGGCCTGTGGATAATACGGCCCAGACCACTAAATCCTTTATAAATGCATTCTATGAACACCTTCAGGAATGCATGGATCATGCAATCTCAAACAAAACCAAGACCCAATCCTCCAAAGGCAGACATCCTGTCTGGTGGACCCCAGCCATAAACAAACTATACAATAGGAGGAGGAAGCTACTACATGACAGAGCAAAATCCCAAAAAGGGAAGGCATCTCTGATCAGTATTAGCAAAAAACTATGGGCACTCATAAAATCATCTAAGGCCAGCTTCGAGAGACAAATTGCACAGGACACCAAGGATAATCACAAGGCTTTCTTTAGTTACGTTAGGAACCTGGGTGGGAATTCCCAGATATGCTCAGAATTAGTCCAAAATGACAAAAAATACACCGAACCCACAGACATTGCCAACATCCTAGCTGGCAGGTTCAGCGCAAACTTCTCCCCCCCCTCCCCACCAAAAGGGCTAATATCTATCCCAGCAGAGTGCTGCCCCCCTGACATCTCAGATGCTCAGGTAAGAGCTGCCCTCTCCAAAGCAAGAAACACAGCATCAATGGGACCAGACGGTGTCCCAGGCTGCGTCCTACATGAACTCCAAGAAGAGCTAAACCCAAACATAAAACTACTGTTCAATCTCAGCCTTACTACAGGATATGTACCCAAAGAGTGGCGTACAGCAACAGTGGTCCCTCTCCACAACGGCGGTGCCTCAACGGATCCTGGAAACTATCGCCCCATAAGTCTCACTAGCTTGGTCTGCAAAGCTATGGAAAGGATCATCATGGACCTTATAAATAAAGATATTGGGGACCTACAGACACTGGATCCTACCCAGTTCGGCTTTGTTAAGGGCAGATCCTGCCTCTTAAACCTGGTCGATTTCTTTGAAACCGTCACCAAGGCCATTGACAAGGGGAAGGTGGTCCACACAGCCTACCTGGACCTCGCAAAAGCCTTCGATACAATACCCCACTCGGGCATTATAGATAAGCTCACCAGCTTAAATATAAACCCCTATGTCACTAGATGGGTTGCAAACTGGCTCAAGGACAGAACCCACATGGTTAGAATAGCTGGAGCCATGTCAGACTCCAAACCAGTTACAAGTGGCGTCCCACAAGGCTCAGTCTTGGGACCTCTCTTGTTCGGTATATATTTCTCGGAGGTACAGGCCAACATGGAAGGACTGTGGCTGACCAAGTTCGCAGATGACTGCAAACTGGGCGCCATAATAGACTCTCCAGCTGACACAAGCATCCTCCAAAAGGGCCTCATAGAAACAGACAACTGATGCTAGAGCCATGGCCTCAAGCTAAATGCCAAAAAGTGTATAGTCATCCCCTTTGGCAAAAACAAAGTGCCCACAAATTACCACATAGGTGGTAATCCATTAAGTACAGAAGAAGTAATTAGGGACCTGGGGACCCAAGTTGATAGCAATCTCTCATTTGACAACCACGTGGCCAAAGTGGTTAGAAAAACATTTTATATAGCCCACCTAATCATGAAGGGATTCACATCTAGATCAGGGGAGGTCATCGTGCCTCTTTAGTCATCCCTCATCAGGCCCATAATTGAGTACAATGCCCCTTTTGGGATGTACCTTACCAGACACCTGCAACAACTGGAAAGACCCCAAAAGTACCTCACCAAGAGGATCAAGGGGCTCAAACAGATGCCGTATGCTGCCCGGTTAAAGAAACTCCAGCTGTACTCAGTGGCATACCGCCTGCTCAGAGGCGATCTGTGCCTGACGTATAAAGCCATGTCCAACCCGGAATTAATCGACATGCTGCACCTCAGAAAATCCAAATCCCATTGAGCTACGCGCTCGAAGGACTTAAACCTCAGCACTGAAATAAATAGGACATGCTGGAGGGACAGATTCATAACCCAGAGGCTCCCTTCACTCTGGAATAAAATCCCAGTCCAGGTTAGGCAGAGTCCCTCATTGACTCTCTTCAAGAGGAATCTTGATGAGTGGATGGGAGATCGTAGGTTTACCCCGGGTATCACTTCTGTGTTACTGTTAGACAGAGGCACAGTATACTAACCTCAAAAAAGAGCATAGCAAAATTAATTTAAAATGGGTGGCGAAAGCCATACACACTCTGGCTAGGCTTATAAATGCCCTAGGGCAGATAGCCTAGTATGAACCTATGAACCTATGATAAAGATGCTGGGTGAGATAGTGAAGAAATTGCTCCTGGGGGTACTAATAGCAATGTGGAGAGAAAGGCGTATATGAGATGACTGCAGAAAAAGCATACTTGTGCCAGTGTACAAGAACAAAGGGGACATCCACAACTGTGGGCAGTACAGAGGTATCAAACTCCTATCACACTGCATGAAAGTTCTGGAGAGGGTGATTGATAAACGGATACACAGAATAGTAGAATGTAAGATGGGAGATGAGCACTTTGAATTCAAATCAGGATGCAGCACAATTGACCCAATGTTCGCATTGAGACAGATACTTGAGAAGAAGCTAGAGATGAAGAGAGTATCTAACTGGTCATTCCTAGACTTGGAAAAAGCATATGACAAGGTCCCAAGAAAGCTGATATGGGCAGTACTGCAGTGGTTTGAAGTCCCAGAAACACTGGTAGAATTAGTGCAGGCTATGTACAAGGACCCAATGACTCAAGTATGAACACTGTTCGGCCTCACAGAGGGGTTCCCAGTGGCTGTGGGTGTACATCAGGGTTCAGCTCTGAACCCACTGCTGTTCATACTGGTTGTTACTGTTGTGTCTTTCGGCTTTTCCCGGTTAGGGGTCGCCACAGCGGAACTCCGGTCCGCTAATGATTGGCAGTAGATTTTTACGTACCGAGTTGCCGGCTCTGACGCACAACCTTCAACGAAGGTAAGCCCATTTACGCACGTCTCCACACAGAAGACACTTTTGCTGAGAATTGAACAGGACAACGTCTTACAGTGAGGCGACAACGCTACCGCAGCACCACCACCGCAGTCTACTGCTGTTCATACTGTGATGGACTATATTAGCAAACAGGCTGGAGGGGACAAATCAACAAAGCTGCTGTATGCAGACAATGTGGCAGTACAGGCAGACTCTGAGCTAGAACTTCAGCAAAGGATAGGAGAATGGAATGCAAATCTGAAGGCACATGGGATGAAACTAAGTACAGATAAGACAGTGGTAATGGCAGCAAATTGGGGAAATCAGAAGAAGCTGAGAATAGAGCTAGAAGGGAAGATAGTGGAACAGGTAAACACCTTCAAGTATCTGGGAGGAGTAGTCGAGAAGAAGGGTAGTCTGAATGAAGAGGTCAAAGCTTGAATCAGAGGGGCTGCAGCCAACTGGCATAGAGTATCAGGTGTAGTCTATGACAGAAGAATGCCAAAGAAGCTGAAAAGTAAGGTGTACAAGACAGTGGTGCGACCAGTACTACTGTATGGTACAGAAACCTGGGTAGTATAGGCAGAACAGTTGAAGAACCTAGAGGTGATGGAAATGAAGTGCCTGAGCGGATGATGAAATGAGGACACAAGAGCAGAAACCAAAGTAGCTCCAATTGCAGAAAAGATCAGAGAGAACAGATTACAGTGGTTTGGACACTTGTATAGAAAAGCAGAAGACAATCTGGTGAGGAAGATTTGGGACAGACAAGAAGAAGGAAAGAGGAAGCTATGATGTCCAGCAAAGAGGTGGATGGATTGTGTGAAAGAAGATCTGTGACAGTCAGACATGAGTGCTGAAGAAGGCAGGAGTGTGGCACTGAATCAAGAGAGTTGGTCACAGTTAACACAATATCCCAACCCCATGTAGAAAAATGGGAAAAAGGGGGCTGATGATGATGATGATGATCTGGTATGAATCCCACAGTACTTCCACAAACATGTCAGCAAGTCTGACAAATCTGGCACATCTATCAGTCAGTATAAGCCACGGTGGTGCAGCGGTAGCGTTGTCGCCTCACAGCAAGAGGTTCTCACATTTGATTCTCAGCTGGAGCTCCTTCTGTGGGGAGTCTACATGTCCTCCCCGCGATCGAGTGGCACTCGAAAGACATGCGTAAATGGGGGTGCCTTCATTGAAGGTTGGGCATCAGGCTGGCACCTCGGCACTGTAAAAATCTACTGCCAATCATTAGCGGACCGGAGTTCCATTGTGGCGACCCCTAACTGGGAAAAGCCAAAACAACAACAAACATCAGTCAGTATTTCCGTAGGAAAACCTACCCTGCTGAAAATGTCTAGCAAAGTATTTTCTACCTTTTCTGCTTCAGCAAAAGAGAGTCCCCTCTACTGGTTAGCTAGTGATATAATCCACCAACCCCAGAATACTTATTTATTTACTTAACATTTGTTTACCAGGGAAGTCTGACTGGGCAAAATTGCCCATTTTCAGCGGAGGCCCAGGGAGAAAAGCTACACATAACAACATAAGTCAGTATTTTAAACAATAGTGAAACAATCACAGAAATGACAGTAATAAATCACATAACATATTACATATAAATATATTTCTTACCCTATGGAATTTGGGGTACTCTGAGATCCCACAATATCCATAATTTTCCAGTGAAACACTTTCTCAATAACAGGTAAAGGCAAAGTGATAAAAGTCTGGAAGGTTTTGTTTAACGATATTTAAAAGGCCAGGAGGCACCAACATCATGGAAGAAAGCTGTGGTGGCTGTAATACCGAAAGATGATAAAGACCCATTTGATCCAGCTTCATATATTCCCATTTAAATTGTAAACCATGATTATGCATATGTCTACAATGGCTAAAAGAATGGCAAAGGTGACAGATATAGACCACTGTGGTTTTGTGGAGGGAAAACAAACATTTGACAGCATTAATAGAACAATGATGATCCACAGGAAAGCATAATGTAAAAAAATACTGCTGTTACTGTTGGGTCTTGATGCAGAGAAAGCATTTAACAGAGTAAGCCTGGATTTTATGAGCATATTAATGGAAGCATTAGAATTTCCCAATACAAAAAGAAAGTTAATTAGAAGGATATATGACACATCTTGATGAGTGGATGGGTAATCGTAAGTTCTACCCTGGGATCACTTCAGGAGCCCTGTTGACAGATGCCCAGGTTACTAATCTAATGGGGAGGCGAAAGCCATCGCTCTGTGGCTAGGCTTATAAATGCCCATGGGCAGATAGCCTAGTACTTATCTATGAACCTATGAACATCGGAGGCAAAAATCAAGGCATGAGAGTTCCTCCCTGATAAGTTGTATCTTAAAAGAGGAACCAGGCAGGGGTGTCCTCTTTCTCCTTTGTTATTTGTGTTATATTTAGAACCACTGGCAAAGAAAATAAGGAACTCAGAAATTAAAGGATATAATTGGTACAGTGTTAAAGCAAAGTTGGTTTTATTTGCAGATGATATTTTCTACCTGATGGAACCAGAAAAGGCCATCTCAGTGCTGTAGAATATTCTGAGACAGTTCTGTTTTTTTTTTTTCTGTATATAAACTTAGCGAAGATTAAACAAAGGTTATAGCTATAAGCTATGTACCCACACATGAATTGGTTCAACAATACCCATATTTATGGGCACATGATATAGTTAAGTATTTAGGAACATGGATTAAAAAGGATTTGGTTATGGCAGCCAAGGATATGTAGGAAAAAATTAAAGAAAAGATACTACAAAAAAATGAGAAACTAGAAACTCTTGTTTATCAATGTGGATAGCAAGATACAAGCAGTGAAACATTTTCTTTAGTCCCTTCAGTTTTATACAATCTTCAGGCATTTTTTTATCAACCATCAGAGAAGTTGTAGACAGTAAAAGAATTAAAGGATTTCACTTGGGAGGTGGAAGAGGACAAGAGTCAAGTGGGATAAGCTGATCCTCCCAACAGAACAAAGTGGTTTAGGATTACATGATTGGAAGAGATATTTTAGAGCCATGCAGTTAAGCCTGTTATATAGAACACAAGCAAAAATCTACAACTGAAAGTGGAAAGGGATGATGATGAAGTTGGGGGGGGGGGTAATTCAAGAAATAAGGAAAGAATGGCATTTTGGGCACAGATCCTGAAGAATAAGAACAAGTCATACCGAATATTATATTCATAAAGTAGCAGAAAGTACAAGAAAAACTGAGTTGACATGGGAATGGAGAAAGGAACTTCTGCCAATAGGGATAACTGCAATTAGGGGTACAGAAACGAGACAAGATGGTACTGGAGGAAGCGGCAAAGGAACCAAAGTACTGCGAGCAAATAATTAGAAAAGGAAAGGTGAGGTAAGAGTATAGGCAAAGAGAAAGGGATAGGCGATTCTTAAGTGAAATATCTACTCTGCTAGAGTTTTTAGTTGAATCAATAACATCTGCTGTTAAAAGGGGATAATTAGTAGGGGATATAAAATATTGCATGATTACTATAAGAATTAATCACAGGAGATTAGAAAAGATTGGGAAGAGAGACTGGAAAAAGCAATTTAGAAGGGAATAATGAAGAACATATGTATGGCTCTCAAGTATGCAACAAAGTCCAGAAGGTTTAGGCTCTTTGCCTGGAGGCTGGAAGGGTTTATGTAGGTATTGTTATATTCCGAGCAGACTGCAAAGAATTTTTCCTTAGACAGACAGCAAATGTTGGAGGTGTGATGGGAAAGAAATAGGCAACTAGGAACATGTTTTTCAAGAGTGTAAGAACATGGCAAATTCCTTACTGAATACTATGGATGAAATAGTGGTGACCAAATGGCTGTAACTAAGGAATTGATTCTTTACAGCTGGAACACAAGATCTGAATTGCCTTGACTTAGAAAGGCCTTAATTATATTGTCTGCCAAGAAAGCAATTACTAGAAAATGGAAACCAAAATTTAAAACAAATATATTTGAAAATTGAATATTGTAGAATAGAAAAAAAAGAACTGGAAGAGGGAACTTTAGAAAGGGAAGAAGCAAATTACTTAGAAGTAAATGAAAACTGTGGGAACAATGCATGCATAATAATATTAAGGAGGAGTGAGATTTAAGTGAAGGCAGAAAATGAGTGATTTGTGCAATATTGGACTAAACAACCATTGTTATAAAGAAAGCAAACGTAACGTATAATGTGTGTAAATAGAAAAAAATGTTAATGTGGTTTGTTTTCTTTTCTGATAATGTGCTGTGTCTTAAAAGTGATATTTTAATAAAGGTATTAATGGAAAACAGTTACATGGGAAAGGGAGAAGCCAAGGGGTATAGGGGTTAGATGTTTCCAAGTTAACCAAATAGGGCATGTAATGTCCACTCAGATGACTTGGGGGGGTGTCTCAAGAAGCATTAGTCAAGACTAGTACTATGACAGTGCGAGTTGTGCAGAGGTAACAGCTCTACCTAACTTCAACAAAGTCTGTATCTTACCCTCATAGAAAGGAGAAGGGAAGGAGGCTGTTCCCAAGAGGGACAGAGCCTCTGACATAACCAGAGTCAAACCTGCAGTGATCAGACATAAAAGCTACTTGCTTAGGCAGTCCACTCCACTTCAGGCAATAGGTGGGAAGCCTTTTAGGGTAACATTGACCAGAGTTTATCTGGACTGGGAAGAGGAGGAAGGTAGCAAGCATGTGGCTGTATTTGAAGACATTCTTGGTAATGTCCTAATCGGGAATGACTGACAGTAAGGTACCTTGTGTGCATACTGTTACGTGCAGCTATGCATGGATGTACTCTCCTGGAGAAGGTACTGGGGGGAGGACAAACCTCCATACTGGGCTGCTTCGGGGGAAGGGGTCTTTGCAGTTGCAGCAAAGTGGGACATGAGCCACAGCAGCTGAATGGTACTGGGTTTCCCTTGGACGGCGACACTTTTAGGAAAGAGGCAAGTGTTACTGGTCAGCTAGAACATGAGGCACCCCTGGCAGATGGTACAAGACTTTTTGGAAGGGGATCTGAGGAAAGTCACCAGGGAGGACTTCAGGCTCCTCTCTCAGAACCTACTTTACAGGATTTGGGGGGGGGGGGTAACAAAGGAGGCTCCAGATACTCTAGGGCAGAGGCAATCCACATAATGGGACAAAGGATTGTTGTGCAGGGTTTGGATTCCTGTAGGTGGGCTACAGGGAGAGTTATACAGCAGATTGTAGAAGCCAGGGTCTTCCAAATGGCATTTCTGGCCATAGCCTATAATATTCCTTTTGCAGTCTATATGGACATAAAGCATTCTAAAAGACGACGTATGCAGAATGTTTATTGTTTTGGGGATTCTAAAGGATTTAACAGGGTACTGTAGGACCTACGAGCAGAGCAAGAAGGTTGGCAAAACTTCATTTATGCTTTTACCTTTATTTTTAGCACCTTTATTGAATTATTATTTGTAACACAGGCAGACTTACATTTATATAAAAGTAATCAAATCATATTAAGTTCACATTTACAAACATTATAGGATATACAACAATATATGTGATAAACAATCCAAACAATAGTACATAAATTATTAAATTCTTGCATTCTCTTAAATGTCACTCCTCCAAAACATTTTTCTGCACAAATTGTTCTCACAATTTCCATTTTTTCTATGTAGTTTACTCCTACCCTTTTCAAAAGATCATACTTCCTGTCCTTTTATCTCTGTTACAATATTCACTGTTTCTAGTATAGTTGGTTTAGACTTTGATTTAAATTTTCTAGTAACTGCTTTTTTGGTAGCCGCCAGATTAAACTTAACAAGGACTTACAATGACCAGGCAATTCAGATCCTGACAATTCATTACACTCCCAAAATACGTGTTCCAAGTTATCTCTTTCTTCCCCATAACACCTCCAACATTTGTCATCTACCTTTGGAAAAAATTATTTGGAGTTTGCTTGCGGTATAAAAATATCTATGCAAACATTTCCAGGCAAAAATCCTAAATCTCCTAGACTTTGATGTATACCTGGGAGTCATACACATGTCCTTCCATTGTTTCTTTGTGATTTGCATATCTAATCTCTCTTCCCAATATTTTCTGACCTCTTCTAATTGATTCCTATATTTACAGTGCAATATGTTATATCCTCTACTAATTATCCCTTTTTAACAGCAGCTTCTGTTCTAGATTCAAGTAAAACTCAACCAATGCTGGTCTTTCATTTAGGATTCCCCTCTCCCTTTCTGTCTATATTCTGATAGGAACCGCAATCACTAGATTGGGAAAATCTCCTTTCCCCATTCATATGTTGGCTTAGTTTTTAGATGTGGTAGTTATAACTCCCCTTACGGATCAGCTTTGAAAATCCCACTATCTCCTTTTTTTCTTGAACTCCCCCCACTCCCACTTAATCATGATCAGCCCTTTCCACTTTAAAGTACAACCTTCCACTTGTGTTATGTATATGATCCATAGTTTATAGCTTTAAATTATCCATTCAAATCAGCTAATCCTGAACCACCTTGTTCTATTGGGAGGGTCAACACCCATGTTACTCTTGCCCTCTTTCCCTCCCAAAAAATCCATTCAAATCTTTTTTTTTTTTTTAAATACTGTCCACAACTTCTCATCTGGTTGATAAAAATATGCCCGCTCTATACATAAAACTAAATGGACTAAAAACATTTCCATTGCTTGTATCCTACTAACTATATCCATACACAAGAGTTTCCAGTTTGAGTTTTTATATTTTTTTTTGTTTCTTCTCTTCCTTAGTTGCCATAATAGAATCCTTTTTAACCCACACTCCTACATACTTCATCTTATGTCCCCATAAACACGGGGATGGTTGAACCAAGTCATGAATGGGTACATGATGTATACCTATAGCCTTTGTTTTATCTTCATTCATTTTAAATCATGAAAACATATGAAACTTTCACAAGACTACCATACTAACTACATCCTTAAATTCGGAGTCCTTTATTTTACTTGTCAGTGGCTCTAAATATACAAGCAAACAACAAAAGGAACTGGACCCCACTGCCTGGTTCCTTGGATCAAACAGCTTATTGGAGAGAACCCTCCCACTTTAATTTTTGCATTTGATTCTTCATATAACCCCTAATTAACCTTTTTATTGTATCAGAGAAGGCAAATGCTTTAACTGCCACACACAAAAAAATCCCAGCTTACTCTGTTGAATACTTTCTCTACATCAAGACCCACCAGAAACAGTAGTATTTTCTTACATTCCGATTCACATTGGATCATAATTGTTCTATTAGTTGTTAAATGTTTCTCTCTCCTCCACAAAACTACACTGATTCTAATCAATTTAGACAACACCTTTGCCATTTCTTTAGTTAGTACAAACACTTTACAATCATGGTTTAAAACTGAAATACATCCATATGAGGCCTGGCAGGTCTTTACCCTCTTTAGATAATGCAGCCACCACAGCTTTCTCAAGATGCTGGTGCTTCTCCTCCTTTTAAAATAGTATTAAACAAAATCTTCCAGATCTTTACCACTTTTTCCTCTTCTAACTTCCACAGGAATAGTACCTGTTCCTGAAGATTTCCCTGTAGATTGATATAAATCAGTTTTCATGTATTCCTATTGTAACTGTTAGTTGTTGAGCCTCATCTTCCTTTAATCTTGGCATAATTACGTCTTCCATAAATATTTCCATTAGTGCTCTTTCTTGGTTTCAACATTCCTCTGCTTTATACAAATGTTCATAAAATGTCCAAAACATCACTAATACCTCTATAAGATCTCTGGTTATTTTTCTTGTCTTAGGCTTCTGAAGTCTGGCGACAATACTTTCTTCTTTCACTTGTCCAAGTCACTGTACTAAAACTGTATGTGTTCTGGAGTTCCTATAAAAAATAGTTGCTTAACAGCAATCTTTCTAAAAACTCATGTATATTATCCAGGTGCTCCCTTATTTTCTCTTTAGCACTCTACACATGTGCCTATTCTATGTGCCTATTCTGGTTCTGTAAGATTCCAATTATTTTACAATACTGTAATTTTTGTCACCCACACTCAATAATTCATCTTTCTCTTATTTCTACCGTTTTTAAACTCCATTTTATCCACTCACTATCGCTAGCTATTCCTTCTGAAGAAATTTCTATCTTCTCAAATAATTTCCACTACCCATTCCTTAAATTCCTCTCCCCATCCCAGTTTTTGTACCTATTCATATCAAACACTTCCGTACTCCACATTCTTTACTCACTTCCTAACTTCACTTTCTCCACTTTCTTTAACTAGGCCATGACCCTGCCCCCCCCCCCCCAACCTCACATTGCAATTTCTATTCATATTATACTAAACTTACCTTCAATTTCTGTAAACTAGCTAAACTTTCTCTAAATATTAAATTGTCATACAAGGTGTTTCTACATTTAACTGATATTTTCACATTATGTATAATTTGATACAATTAAACTGTGGATGTTTTGTATTACTTTTGAAACTTGTAAACATGTGTGGATGTTTTGTATTATTTTTGAAACTTGTAAAAATGTGGTTCTTAAAATGTTTTTGGAATATTCTGTAGCTTTTTTCCCCGTGCCTCCACTGAAAATGGGCACATACCAAGTCAGACTTTCCCATTAATTAAATGTCAATATTTAAATACATTTTTTAACAGGTAGGTGGGAAAACACCAGTGCCTCATTTTTACTTCATTAACCTGAATTTTTTATCTTAGTCTTTATTGATGCATGAACTAAAACAGTTATTGGGTGTGTACCAATGTTTTCAATTATATGCACATGCTCCTGTGAAAAAATCAGTGTAACCTAGTTATTGTACCTTGGGGAATATGTAAATTCTGTCAAAGTCTCTACTACTGAATTCACATCTTCCATACCAACTATTTTCATGAATTTCTTTAGAAATCTACACTATTTTGTTACATTTCCCCTTCTAGGTCCCTCTGATGCATCCTCACAATTGCATATCAAGAGACTACAGAAAAGAGAATACAAAAATTGATAAAATGGATGCTTTGTTATATGCATAGTAAGATAGCAGCAGTCAAAAAGCTTTAGTCCCTTTAGTGTTGTACACAGGTCAGGCATATTTTTATCAACCAGAGGAGAAGTTGTGGATAGCAATTAATAAAGACCTGAAGGAGTATTTCAGAGCTACACAGTTAAGGCTCCTATACATAGCACAAGCAAAAAACTATAATTCAAAGTGGAAAGGGATGGTGTTGAAACAGGGGAGAAGCTCAAGAAACAAGAAGAGACTGGAAATTTGGATGCAGGCATTTAAGGAGAATAACAATCATACAGAAGATTATATCCATAAAGCAGCAGAAAGTATTTTAAGAACCAAGCCAACAAGGGAATGGAGAAAGAAGATTGTGCTGATAGGGAAGACTGCAATGAGGGATATACAATAGCCAAGAGGGGCTGGAATTTATTGGAGAAAACTGGCAAAGGAACCAAAATACTGGGAGCAAATAATGAGAGGATGGAAAGGTAATAGAATGGGAAGAGGCCAAGAATGTATTTGGAGTGCAGGTTACAGACTGCCTTCCCTATCAAGAATTGATCAGAGTATAGGCAAAAAAAGAAATGGGGGGGGGTCCTAAACGAAAGACCAGTGCTGGTAGAGTTTTAGTAGAAGTTAGAACAGAAGCAGCTATTAAAAAGGAATAATTAGTAGAGCATATAAAATATTCCATGATAACTACAAGAATCAGAGGATTGGGAAGAGAAACTGGAAAAGCAATTTACAAAGAAACAATGGGCGGATATATGTATGTCTCCCAAATATACAACAAAACCTAAAAGATGTAGGATTTTTGCTTGGAAATGTTGACATAGATATTTTATACCCCAAGCAGACTCCAGAGAAACTTTCCTCAGGTAGACAGCAAATGTTGGAGGTGTGACAGGGAAGGAGGAGGTACGTGGAAACATATTTTCTGGGAGTGCAGTGGGTTGGCGGACTTTAAGGATTCCCTGAGGGATGCACTGTCGGAGATGCTGGGTGGGTGGATTGGCGTGATGACGGAGATTATTTTTTTGAGCTATGATACAGAATCAGAATTGCCTAGACATGGTAAGGTATTGCTGTATCTAATTATGGTGGCTGCCAAAAAAAGCAATTACCAGAAAATGGAAATAAAAATCTAAACTAACTAGAATAGAAGTAGTGAATATAGTAACAGAGATAAAATAACTGGGAATGAGAGCTTTAGAAAAGGGTAGGAGCAAACTACATAGAAAAAATGGGAATTGTAGGAACAATACATACAAGGGAGGAATAAGGTTTTAAAGAAAGCAGGAACTGAGCTATATAATGTTTGACTGAAAATGATTGGGTAGATTACAAGTGATGTACAATGTTTGCAAATGGGAGTGTGTCAGTATGGTTTGTGATGTAAAATGCTTGCAACTAGGTCTGTGTTGGTATGTTTTTTCATTTATATAAATGTATGATTGATTACTTGCGTCGTAACTGGTGGTTTAATACAGATGTTTCTTGTTTAAAAATGAGGCAGGAATTGAATAATATATGTAATGTTGCTTAGGTTATATGATATATAGCAATATATGTGACGTATAATGTTTGTTAATGTTAATACAGTTTGATTATTTCTGTATAAACAAAGTTGCCTATGTCACAAGTGACAATTCAATAAAGGTGTGAAAAAAATTTTTTAAGGTCTATAGCAGCCTTTTTTGTGGAATGAAAATACATTTCAGTGTAACCCAACTACCTTGCCAATAGCCCCTTACTACCAAAAATCTACCATTACTGTATTTTTTCCTCTTCTACTGTTGCTGGAGTCCCTCAAGTAATCAGTATTTTACTCTCCTTTTCCTCCTTCCCTGATACTCTGCTGAATATCCATCATGAAATCCTTTGTCAAATTCACAGGCTCACTTCTTTCCAAATGTCTCTCCTGCAGCATTGCTATTTGCACTCTGCATTTCTTAATGTAATTCAATACTCTCCTTTTTTTCTTTACCTGTAAGGCAATTTACATCCCAAGCTACTATGGATAGAGTAACCATTATGACAAAAAAACTACTGTTTCCAGTTACACATTCAACAAAACTGTCTTCTATTTTCAGCTTTCGCCTTACACACACACACACACACACACACACACACACACACACACACACACACACACACACACACACACACACACACACACACACGTTTGGCAGGCTGATCTTTTATACAGGTGCTTCTTCCCTTCTCCATTTGAACCCATGTCACATTTCTCAAGGCTTTTTGCTTTGAAGAAAACCTTCAAAACAAAAACTAAATAAGCTTTCAGAACACCACCATCCCCACTTTGAAAAAACACAAAAATATATACACTCACCAAATGAAGATTAACCATCCAGAGAGAAGCAACTGCCCCAAATTTATAGCTGCACCCACAGATATCATCTCATCTAAAGTTAAGGTTACCCATGTTAAAGCACATGCTACAGCCTGCATTCCCACTTAAGAAATTCCTGTTTGTTCCTTTCTAATCTTATTATTATCTCTGTTCCCCTACCAGATATGAAAAATGGCTTGCATACTGTCAGAAAACATTATTTTTTAGCCCCAAGAAAATGTGAGGCTACCTTCAAACAAAACTAAATTATGCACTATTCTGTTAGATGCATTAAAATATTAAAGCTGCCAGGTAGGTTATTATCTCTCATTCACTTCCCATAATTTCAAATATTTTTTCACTGAACTTCTTATCACTGTACCTTTAAATTTTGCAATTGTCTCATTAGAAGGAAGTCTACCAGAGTTGCATGTTGGACACTCGAGTGTGATCTTGTGATCATCTCTCTTGCTGGATCATGAGCCAGTCACCATCAAGCTATTTACCAGACAGAAGTCTAGAATGGCCTCTCCTTTATTCCTGTTGCCACACCCATATGGAACCAGGTAGTCCACATGTCCTGCTCTGTCTGTCCTGATATGTGCATTCAGGTCACCCATTATCAACACCACCTCGTGTTGTCCTGCTTTATCTAATAGGTGCTGCAACTTCTCTCTGAATGGACTCTTTTCTTCACTATCACACCCCTGGTGTGGGGCATAGGGCAGTATTCATAATCTCAGCTATCATTACACTGGAATGTGACTGCCATGAATCTGTCACTAATTCCGATACCATCCTTCACTGTCTTCTGAGGCCTCTCCCTCACTACAATTTCCGCACCATTTCTACTTGTTCTTTTCTTATCTTTAAAAATCTTTTCAGAACACCCTCCTTCTGAGTAGTAGACTCTGTATCCCAAGCCAAGTGGCCTTGCTGCAATGTCCTTCCATCTTGTCTCTTGGATAAAAAAGAAAAAATAATAACCAAGGATCCAAACCACAAGAAATACCTTTAATAAAAAGACAAACAAAACATTCAAACCAAATAGTCCTTTTTCAATGCACACACAATTAGGCTAAAAAAAACAACCATTTATAAATAAAATACCATCCACTCAATACAGCCCATCTTCTCACGGGTCTATATAATCATATCGCAAGCTCAGAAGACATACCCCATGTAAGCGAAAGCTTACAACGTCGAAACTTCAGAACAGTGATTATTTTCCAATGGAAAGCAATCGCTGTTCCAAAGTAAAAACAAAAAGTAAAACATTACTTAACGTGAGGGGCTTTGCCCCACACACACCCTGATGTGTGGGGGGGGGGGTTGTGCCACCCACACCCACCCTACTTAATTATACCAACTCCAAGATCGCACTACAGTGCCGAAAAGGCAAAGTAGCTTAAGTGGCCAAACAAATTCTTTCCCAGGGAAAGAATTTGCTGAAATGCCGCTTCGCACCTTACTGTTCGACAAAGATGCATTTGACAACCTGCATCTGTGATGGCATAATAGGGAACCTCTTCTCACATAGGTTCATAGGTGTGTACTAGGCTAATGGCCCTGGAGCCTTTACAAGCTTAGCCCATAGGATTACCCTGGCATCGTGCCACCCGACCTTAGTTCCCATCCACTCATCAAGATTTCTCTTGAAGAGGGCCAGTGAGGTGCTCTGCTTGACATGTATGGGAAGTCTACTACATAGCATGGGCAGTCTCTGTGTTATCACAGCCTGTCCCTCCAGCATGTTCTGTTTATTGTGGTAATGAGGTCCAGGTCTATGGAGTGTGTGGTGCGGAGGGATAGGGATTTATTTAGATGTAGCATTTCTAAGAGAGCTGGGTCAGACATGGCTTTGTAATTCAAGCAGAGATCGCTTCCAAGTAGGCGATACGAGACACAGAATAGTTGGAGTTTTTTTTAGTCTGTCCATAGAGGACAAATATTTAAGGCCTAGGATCCTCTTTGTGAGGTACTTTTGAGGCCTCTCCAGTTATTGCAGGTGTTTAGTGAGGTACATGCCAAATGGGGCATTGTATTCAATGACTGGCCTAATGAGGGAAGAGTACAGGGAGACAATGACCTCTTTCTTCCTGGATGCAAAACCCTTAGTAATGAGATGTGCCACATAGAAGGACTTTCTGACCACAGTGGCAATGTGGTGGTCAAGAGAGGCTGCTGTCAACCTGTGTTCCCAGATCTCTTATAACACCTTCTGTGTTCAGTGGACTACCATCGATGTGGTAATTCATGGAAACTGGGCTTTTACCAAAGGGGATCACAACACATCATTTTTTGGCATTGAGCTGTAGGCCATGGTTCGGACACCAGTCATTGGTCTCAGTAAGGCCTTTCTGTAGGTTGTCAACATCACTCGGGGAGTTGTTAATAGCTCCCAACTTGCAAGAGAGATTCCCTATATCCTTGTTTATTAGGTAAATGATGCATTTCATAGCTTTGCATATCAGACTCATCAGGCTAATGGGGCGATAGTTCCTGGGGTCTGTAGTCACTCCTCCTTTGTGAAGAGGGATGACTGTAGCAGCGCACCATTAGATAGGGACAAAGCCTGAGGTGAGTCTGTGATTGAACAGGGCAAACAGGTGAGATGCCAGTTCACTCTGTAGTTCATGTAGAACACAGCCAAGGATATTGTCAGGCCCCATAGAAGCTGCATTCTTGGGCATTGGCCAGTGCTGCTTTAATCTGTGCAGCACTAATACTGGGTGCCTGGCAAACTACTGGTATTGTGACTGTTCCTGGGTGGGGGGTAAAGTTGGCACTGAATCTGGCGGCCAGTATATTGGCAATATCTGTTGCCTCGGTATAGGAAGTACCATTGTGCAGTAGCTCAGAGCAAATCTGGTTATTGCCGTGGAGATTCTTTACATAGCTATAGAAGGCCTTGTGGTTGTCTTTATTATCTGCTGCACTTCTGTTTTCATAGCTAGCTTTAGAGGATTTGATGAGGGATCTCAACTTTTTGTTGAGGCTGATAAGGGAGTTTTTCCAGTCTTGGGACTTCACCTTATTCCACATCAGTTTCCTCCTTCTGTTGTAGAGTTTGTTTATGGCAGTGGACCACCAGACTGGCTTCCTTTTTTGGAGGAGAGCGTCTTGGTTCTATTGGGTATGGTGAGATCTATGCACTTGTCTACGTGTTCATACAGTGCATTGGTGTATGATTTGGCAGTCATGCAACTGATCTCCATTTGCATGGGTGCCATGAAGTTAGCAATCTCTGTTTTTAGGAACCCAAAGTTAGCTTTGGAGGAGTTTTTCATGGTGGTTACCTTTGTGGGTGGGAGGGATTTGGATTTCCAAGGTGATTAGTTTGTGGTCGTATCTAACCAGGGAGGAGTTGATTAGCAACAGTCGCCCATGTTAGTAATGACCAGGTCAAGGATGTTGCTACCTGTAGTGGGGCTAAGAACGAGCTTGTCTAGGGCACTGGAATTAATGAATTCCAGGAAACATTGGTACAGGAGTACTTTTCCCAGTTAATGGAAGGGTAGTTGAAGTTGCCCAGTATGAGTGTGTCAGGTTGGACCCTAATATTCTTCAGGGTGTTTAGGAACATGGAGTGGGAGTCTTGGAACATGGTTGGCCAGTATCCGGAAGCCCAGGGGTGACAGATGCAGGCCATCTCTGGCAAAGCATCGAGGTCTGTCAATCATGTCATCCCAGGCAGACAGATACTGGAGCCCCTAAAAATGACACCATAAATTTAGCCAATTGTTGAAATCAATCATTTTCTGCTTGTACTGTAGTATCATTCTGGGTGATGATAGATTGCTGCTCAGGGCTAGGGTCATACCCGCCTGGGCTACATAATCTGAGAGCTCCTCCGTGTCTCTTTTCATGTAGTCCAGGGAGGTACTTCTCAGGTCATTCACACCCACATGTACAATGGACAGTGTCATATTTGTACCTGTTGTTGAGGGACCCGAGTACGTGCGTTATGTGGCGGATCCTGTCGCTTGACAGGCAGCTAACTTTCTCCTTATTCAACCTAGTGAGTGGGACATCAGTGAGCCTCACTATCGAGTCACCTATGACTAGTGTGTTGGGCATGCTGTTTTGCCTTAGGGGCTTTGGTTGAGTGGCACACTGTTTAGGAGAGTTGTGTGTCTCGTGATTAGTGTTGTAGTGGTCGAGTGTGTTTCTGCCTTGGAGGTCTGCTGTTTGGGTAGATTTTTACCTAGGGCCTCCATGAAGGTGGGTGTGCAGTTTGTGTTTTTATGTGAAGGCAGTGCTGGTGTGTGTTCTGGAGGGCTATATGTTCCATGTGGTGCAGTGCAAGTGTTGACCTTCTCCTCCTGACCAGCTATTCCGGTCTTGGCTACAGAGTACATGGCTTACATTTTGGCTATATAAGTGCATCTCTTGCAAGTCTGAGTGCTGGGAGGCAAGAGGAGAGGGTTGTCAGTGTACACAAGGCAGTTGCTACATTGCCTCAGGATGCCCAAGTTCACCAGGTTAATAGGAGAAATCACAGGGAACTGACCTTTAGACATGACTGGAGGGGTGGGCATTAATAAGTACTGGAGCGGTTTCCTTGTAGAAAGTTTAGTGCTGTTAGCACTTTTGTGTGCTACAATAACTGCTACAAGAAGTCTGGTAAAGTGCTAGACTAATAAGCTAGTAAATGTGCAGGAGAGGAGAGAACTAGTAGATCTAACTGAAAAATTGAAGAGCAGACTTTGGCACTGCTCAGAAACTTACAAACAGCCCTGGATACAGCAAATCTGTATCTGGACTAGACAAGTTACAGGAAAGGCAGGAAACAAGCTTAGAATTTGTTTTTACAGAAAAGCACATAAAACAGCACTAAAAACAATTCAAGTGCAGTGCAAGCTAGCACACTTCAGTAGCAGTATTAAAGCAAAGAAAGTTTAAATAAATGCAATTTATTCAAAATGTATTCTGAACTGAATTCAGTTATTGTTTTATTCAGCTCTGAACAAAGTGCCAAAAAATATACTTATCAGCTGAGAAGCACACTCGGTCAGAACACAGGGAGATTCTAGCAAAGCTTTTTTTTTTTTTAATAGTAAAGTGGAAAGGGAAAAAGGAGGAGCAGAAGATAATTCAAGGTTAAGAAACTAAGTGGGTTGGCCTTCTCAAATGTTCTCTCTCTCTATTGGGTAGAATGAGCCAATGATACTAGACTGGGAGGACTGTCCCAGATCAAATTTACAGTAGGGGCAGCCAACTGCAAAGCCACCAAGTATAAGAACAGGATACACCAATAGGGAGCGAGAGTGGGAAACTATCAGTTATATGATAGACTCTTTGGCAGGAAATCAGAACAAACACAAACAGGTGTTTAACAAATGGAGAAAATTTCCAGTTAATACTTCACACACAGTGAAACTAGTTAGAAAAGATTTGCAAACAGTGTTGTTGTTTGTCTTTCGGCTTTTCCGAGTTAGGGGTTGCCACAGCGGAACTCCGGTCTGCTAATGATAGGCAGTTGGATTTTTATGGTGTCGAGTTGCCAGCCCGACGCCCAGCCTTCAACGAAGGCACACCCATTCAACGCATGTGTTTCGAATGCCCACTCGACCGCTGGGAGGACATGCAGACTCCACAAACTTATCAGGCCCTGTGAGGCAGACAGTTTTAGTACAACCGTGCAGATCAGTTTATAGCTATAAAATACAGTAAAAAGTATGCAGCAGACTTAGTGCTATAAAAATCTATAATAAGCAAAAAAACAGGATACTTAATGTTATATATATCACAGATCAGAGTTTTGCTCAGTACCCTTCCTCTGTGTGAAATGGCAGAAACACTCACAAGGTAACATGCCTAATTATACAATAAAATACACAAACACAGTTAAACATATTACACAGCAGTTCTATAATTGAACAAGAACATAAATTAAAAATAAATATAATAAAACTAATATGATTAAAAATAACTCTGCTTTTCTTTTAAAACAGGTTTAAGACTATTTATATTATTTAAACCAGGAAACCTATCAGCTCTAAAATAATTGATCCACTTGTATTCACATAGTTCCATTTTATTGACAATATCTCCCACTCTTTTTAACGTCGTTATTTTTTGTAATACCCTAAATGTAAATGAATGTTCTGAACCAGACTCAATTATATGCTTACTAAGAGCATTAGTCTCAATATTTCTACGAATTTCAGAGAGGTGAGAGCCAATTCTCTCCTTTAACTTTTGGTTCATCTTGCCTATGTAAAAACAAGTACATGACTTTCAATTTGCTAGGTGTACCACACTTTTTTGTAACTGGGTGAACAAATTCATTATCAATATTTACGTAGCTACAATATATACAATTATAAGGTAGAGTTGTAGATTTTTTTTACTGGTCACACAACTGTCTATTGTAGTATTAAATGCAGAGCCTTTATAACATAAAATATGTTTCAAATTCCTTTCAATCTCAAAAGCAAACTTAGGCTTCTCTCCTACCAAGTGCTAAAATACAGGATCAGAACATGCATCTCTTGGATACATAGGATGTACAGCCTTTTCCTCACCATCATGTCAACAACTTCCAAGCTGTATCTTGTCAGTGAATCTACACTGAGTGCAGCAATTTTTAGTTCATGTTTGGCAGGTTGATTGGTTTTATGCCTAGCTTTCGCATGACAGAACTAGCTCAGGTAAACCAGCCTGGGAAACTACTGACACAGAGCTGCTGGGTTTTATGGTAGGCACACCCTGGCCAGCAATGGGGCAAATAGACCCCTCCTACTGTTAGCATGGGTCCCAGGCACAGGTCATAGTAAGCCAGGTCCTCAACCCACTTATCACCGGCAAATACTGAATCACAGAGACATATTTTACACCATCAAGTGGCTAGCCCCAACATGGCGTGCAGTTTGAGCTACATGGTCTCCTATCATGAGGATACTGTGCACCACAGTTATAGCCCCAAAGCAGTTGGTCTATAAAGCTCTTCCCCTTATAGGACACCATGAAGAGTCTGTGGTGCTGCCCACAACTGCATTCACGTGTGAATTTGAGATGGAAACAGCATGTTTTTTGGGAAGTGGGAGGATCCCCACAAAGACACAGACAGCACATGCAAACTGCATACAGGCACTGGCCCAAGGTCAAGATCAAACCTTGTACCTTGTGCATGGGATGTGAAGACCTCAACCATTATACTAACTGGTCTATTCCTGAACTAAGTTGACTAAAAAAATAAAGTAACTTTTGTTCACAACTAAACTTCTTCATATTTTAACCTGTGGCTATAAGGGTTAACACACACACACACACACACTTTTGGTAACAAAGCTATTTTACAATAAATAACTAAAATTACAGTATCCTCACTACGGGCCATAAAATGCAATGAGGCAGTAGTAACAATAGCATCAGTGCTATAAGGGAAAGGACTCTACTGCTACCACTTTCAGATGGCAGGCTGCTACCCACTGTGATGTTAAATGGCTGGTACAGTCGGGGTTTGATTCCCACCACTGTCAACAAGGGTGAAGTAAAAGAAAGTGCACAATAATTAAATGCATAAACTACAATCTGGCCCCAAGAACATAAAGAGAATATGCATTGATCTCCTGTGTATAAGTTTATAAAATGCATACCCAGACTGAACTGCACACAGATCACTTACAGAACTGAGTCTTAAGCCAAGCACCCCACCACCACCCAGGTTCCTTCATCGATACTTTCTCTGTGAACAGACTTCCAATGCCCCTTTATCCAGGATACTTGCCTTTCATACAAGGGTAATATTTTCACACAGGCAATTCCTAGGCAACTCTGGCAGAATTCCGCAATTCCCTACAGCTTTCTTATAGGCAAGGTAGTACTGCCACCTCACTCGGTTAGGTCCACAGAGACCCAATCACTTGTATCCCTTTAATCTACCCAGTATAATCATACACATTAATATTCTTCAATGGTAGCAGACCCTAGAAGTTTAATAAGAGATGTGCCCCACAGCTTATTAACCAACAGTGTAAATACTGCTTATCCTCTTCTCAGATAAACAACTGTGCATTAATATATACGTATGTACACATGATAAAAAAATATAAATGGCAGCTTTAATATGAGTAAATGCACTTTTCACACCTAATAAAAACAGGGTCTATATTATAAGCACGAAAAAAGACTAAACCACGAACTCTCACATGAGCGAAAATGCCGGGAATCGAAAGTGCAATTGTGGGGTCGTGTTATAGTGAGGAGTGGGGTATTTGACCTTTCCTCACTGTATTGCGACCTCGGAGTTAGAATATATAGTTAGCGGTGGGTGTGGGGGAGGCGCGGCCCCCCCACAATAGCAAGTCAGATTACCGGCATTTTCGCTCATGTGAGCGTTCGCAGTTTAGTCTTTTCGTGCTTCTAATATAAACCCTAAAAACAATAGTCCAAATACAGAATAAAAAACAAACATGCCAGCACACACAGACACATAAAATGAAATAAAAACAAACAGGATGCATACAGAAAAACCTAAACTTCAGATACCCAACTTCCCTAATTATATGTTACAAAACACTGTTCCCTAACTGTCATAAGTTACATAAATTAATAACTAGTACCCACATGGGTCCACCATAAATAAAACAGCATAAACTCTGTCTATACTAGCATAGCCCATACTTGTATACAATGTTTTTTCTCCCCAAGCTCCCAGTGCTCATCACATGGCTTTTCTCTCCTGCTGCTAGCCTGAACAAAAAAAAAAAGGAGTTAAACATTTTATCTTGTTACAGAAAGTCCCAATACACATCCAAATCTATTTCCTTTCCTACTTTGCAAATCAAGATGTACTGTACAGTCTAACAAGACATTTTAGCTACAACATCCAAGCCAACCACCCTTAGCGTGGTCAGATTGATCTCATCTAAGAGAACTGCTTACACTGCCACAGTGACCTCAACTACTGAGATGAATCTAGTGCTATCATCTGCCTCTGGTACTGCATCCTCAGAAAAGTACATGATCACCAGGATTCAAACATTCCTTAAAGTGCTCTTTCCACTTCTTAACAATGACCTCAGCTGAGGCCCACACTTAAAGAACAGCTTGGACAATATCATGCCTCCCCCTTCAGAGGTGCTGGATGGTTTACCGGAAAATTTTTTGAGGCTGCTCAAATCCATTCTTCACAGCACCACCAAACACCTCCCATACTCAGACCTTCACTTCAACAAGGGCCACGCCTGTTGCCTTCCTAACATATTGGCAGCTATCAGTCAGATCAGGAGCCCTAAA
Source organism: Protopterus annectens (assembly GCF_019279795.1). Lineage (NCBI taxonomy): Eukaryota > Metazoa > Chordata > Ceratodontiformes > Protopteridae > Protopterus > Protopterus annectens. The sequence goes on along the minus strand of NC_056735.1, from coordinate 4,714,930 downwards.
GCTAGCATGCATGGGAAACCTCTTTTGTTAATTTACAACTGAACGTATTAACTTGGGTATTATTATTTGAGAAAAATGATTTCATGTTGATATAGTCAACAATTTCTGTTTTGCTGTGGAAAAGAACATTTGTATTAGATGTGCACCCGGTTCACATGTATAGCCTCCATAATATGTTTTTAACAACACAGTCTTTTACTACAGAAAGTGCTACTTGAATGATTTGTATATATGGACAGACTCATTACATATGACAACCTAAGTATAACATTCATCCAGTGCACTCTCCCAACCCAACCACAATCATGTTGTCTTATAATAATTTGTTTCTGCTTCAAATTCACGCACACATGAATTTCACAGGTATCTATTTTGTTCTATTTGTGGCTATGGGAAGAGGCAAAAGCCTATTCTAACAAGCAATGGATTTAAATCAAAGCAACAGTACTGGAGGGGATGTCAGTCTGGCAAAAGACTCTTAAGCTTTTACATCAAATTGTTATCTCTTTTGGCTTTTCCTGGTTAGGGGTCGCCACAGTGGAACTCCGGTCCGCTAATGATTGGCAGTAGAGTTTTACGTGCCGAGTTGCCAGCCCTGACGCACAACCTTCAACGAAGGTACGCCCATTCACGCATGTCTCCACACAGATGATGCTCTAGCTGAGAATCGAATAGGACAACGTCTTACTGTGAGGCGACAACGCTACCGCAGCACCACCACCGCAGTGTTAAGCTTTTACATCAAATGATAATTTCAAAAAGCAACAAATCAAACATCAGTATGTTTCTAGAATGTGGGAATTCAGAGAACTCGATGAAATGCAAAATATGTTTACATAGTTCATTTCTTCCAGTAGAGTTACTAGGCTACCTTTTGCACATCAATGTCTTATTTCTTAGGATTTTTAAACAGTATCCACACCATTAGATAAGCTACTAATTACTATAGCACTCAATCTTTCTCATTACCTAGAGGAAAACAGTTTTTGTACTTACTTTTCTCACTGGTGTTGAGAAAAACAGCTCTTGTACTCACTTTCCTCACTTATCTAGAGGAAAATAGTTTTTTATTCAGGCATGTCCAAGGGTCAGCTCCCAGTGTTCTCCCCTGTCTATCTGATGAATCTGGGCATCTTGAGGCAATGTAGAAATTGCCTCATGTACACAGACAACCCTCTCCTCCTACCACCCAACACTACAACCTGTGAGAAATGCACTTATCTAGCCAAACTGGAGGTAAAGCTCTCTCCAACCAAGACTGAACCTGACAGTCATGAGGAGAAGGTAAACATTTGCACCACACCACACTCATCACATAGTCTCACTACGTCTACACCACCAAAATCCACACATAGAAACTCAAAAACATTCGCGGAGGCTCTCAATAATAATCTACCTAAGCAACAGAGACCTCCAAAGCAGAAACACAAGCAACATCCATTCCCCAACACAACCCAAATGACACATAGCACATAGACTCAGTGTGCCACTCAAACACAGCCAATAAGGCAAAACAACATACCCAACACACTAGTCATAGGTGACTCTATAGTCAGGCACACTGATGTCCCACTCACCAGGCTAAACAAGGAGAAGGTTACTGTCAGCTGCCTGTCAGATGCCAGGATCCACCACATAACCCACGCACTCAGGTCACTCCACAACAAGTACAAATATGACTCGGCCATTGTCCATGTTGGTGTGAATGACCTGAGACGTACCTCCCTGGACTACATGAAGAGAGACATGGAAGATCTCTGCGATCTTGTAGCCCAGTCAGGTATGACCCTAGCCCCGAGTAGCATTCTGCCATCCCCCAGAATGATACCGCAGTACAAGGACAAAATGATTGACTTCAACTGGCTAAGCTTCTGGTGTCATTCTAAGGGGATCCAGTATCTGTCTGCTTGGGATGACCTGGTTGACAGACCACGATGCTTTGCCACAGATGGCCTGCACCTGTCGCCCCTGGGATTCCGGATACTGGCTAAGGCTCTTGCTGCCCCTATAGTGCCTTTTTTAGGCAGGGTTCAAGTAACAAATTCACCACCATAACAGGAACAGGCAGGCAAAAACTGAGGGGAATGCTACTCAATGCTAGAAGTCTAAATTTCAAAATGCACTCACTCTTGGCACTCCTTAAAATGGAGAACATAGATATCTGTGCAGTGACTGAGACCTGGTTCAAGGCTCCAGAGAGCACCCCTGCACTACCAGGCTATAAAACTCATACCACACTTTTCGGCAATGTAACCTGGACCGAAACACCAAAGGTGGGGGTGTGTCCATATTCATTAAGGATATCCACACCTCCAGGATAGTTGCTCAGTATAATGCATCCGAGGTTATCCAAGTGCAACTAACTCTTGGCAAAACTGTAATCCAAATTGTAGCTTGCTACAGATCCCCCACCATGCCCCAGGATTCCCACTCCTCTTTTCTTGATGCACTGGAAAATATTAGGGTTCAACCAAACACCCTAATAATGGGCGACTTCAACTACCCCACTATTAACTGGGAAAACTACTCATGTACCAACTCCTTAGCGCAACGCTTTCTGGAATTCATAAACTCCAATGCCCTAGATCAACTTATCCACACCCCCACCAGGGGCAACAATATCCTAGACCTAGTCATTACCAACATGAGTGACAGGCATTCCACACCTGAAGTCAACTCCTCGTTGGTCCGATCCGACCATAAGTTAATCACCCTTGATATCCACATCCCGCCCCCACCCCATCCCCCATTAAGGAAACCACAGTAAAAAATTTCTCCAAAGCCAACTTCATGCTTCTTAAGACAGAAGTAGTGAACTTCATGACACCCATGCAGATGGACAATACAGTTATAACTGCTGAATCCTACACAAATGCACTCTATAAGCACTTACATGAGTGCATGGATCATGCTATCCCAAACAGAACCAAGAAGCTATCCTCCAAAAAAAGGAAGCCAATCTGGTGGTTCCCTGCCATAAACAAACTGTACAACAGAAGGAAGAAACTGTTGCAAAAGAGAGTAAAATCCCATGAGTGGAGGAGCTCCCTAGTCAGCCTCAGTAAGAAACCGAGATCCCTTATAAGATCCTCCATAACTAGCTATGAAAATAAAATCGCCACTAATTCCAAGGACAACCACAAAGTATTCTATATCTATGTCAAGAATCTCAATGGCAACACCTAGATCTGCTCTGAGTTACAGCACAAAGGCACGAAAATTACAGAACCAACTGATATTGCCATCATCCTGGCAGATAGGTTCAGTGCTAACTTTACCCCCCCCCCCTCACCCCCTAAAGGGCCCATATCAACTTTACCCCCCCCCTCACCCCCTAAAGGGCCCATATCTATACAGGAAGAATGCAGAGTCCCTGTAATCACAACTACGCAGGTGAAAGCTGCACTCTCTAAAGCCAAAAACACAGCATCAATGGGACCGGACAACATCCCAGGCTGCATTTTACACGAACTTCAGAATGAACTGGCTCCCCACTTAAGCACCATGTTCAATAATAGCCTCGCATCAGGCTTTGGGCCCACTGAATGGTAAACAGCAACAGTTATCCCACTCCACAAAGGGGGAGCCACCACTGATCCCGGGAACTATAGACCTATTAGCCTGACGAGCCTGGTCTGCAAAGCCATGGAACGCATCATCATGGAACTCATAAACAAAGACATTGGTAACCTCCAAACTCTGGATCCCACCCAGTTCGGGTTTGTGAAAGGCAGATCATGCCTCCTGAACCTGATCGACTTCTTTGAGACAGTCACCAAAGCCGTAGATGAGGGTAAGGTGGTTCACACAGCCTATCTTGACCTCGCCAAGGCTTTCAACACCATCCCCCATTCTAGAATTATAGCTAAACTCAATAAACTAGGCATAAATCCCTACATCACAAGATGGGTTGCCAACTGGCTCACTGACAGAATCCACACTGTAAAAGTTGCAGACTCCAAATCTGACCTCAAACCAGTGACAAGTGGAGCACCACAGGGTTCCGTCCTGGGACCGCTCCTGTTTGGTATCTACTTCTCTGAAGTACAGGCTAACACAGAATGCCTCTGGCTAACGAAGTTTGCAGATGACTGCAAACTAGGAGCCATAGTCAAGTCCCCAAATGATGTGAACATCCTACAGAAGGGCCTCTCTGAGACAGATGGCTGGTGTCAGAGCCATGGCCTCAAGCTCAATGACAAAAAGTGCAGTGTCATCCCCTTTGGTAAAAACTCTGTACCCATGAACTACCACATAGGCAGCAATCTACTTAACACCGAATGCTTGATAAGAGACCTTGGGACCCAGGTGGACAGTAGTCTCTCCTTTGATAGTCACATTGCCACAGTAGTCAGGAAGTCCTTCTACATGGCACACCTCATCATAAAAGGGTTCTCATCCAGGAAAAAAAGAGGTCATCTTTCCCCTCTACTCGACACTCATCAGACCCACTATAGAGTACAACGCCCCTTTTGGAATATACCTCACAAGACATCTGCAGCAGCTGGAAAGGCCACAGAAGTACCTCACAAAGAGGATTACTGGACTCAAACAAATGCCCTACACTGACTGCCTCAAAAATCTCCAGCTTTACTCTGTAGCATATCGCCTACTCAGAGGTGATCTCTGCCTAACATATAAAGCTATGTCAAACCCAGAGCTGTTGGACATGCTACACCTAAAGAAATCCCAATCCCTCCGAGCTACACGCTCTAGGGACCTAAACCTTGTCACCACAATAAACAGGACATGCTGGAGGGATAGATTCCTATCCCAGAGACTTCCCATACTCTGGAACAGGCTACCCATCTATGTCAAGCAAAGTTCTTCATTAGCACTCTTCAAGAAAAATCTTGATGAGTGGGTGGGAAATAGGAAATACACCCCGGGGATCACTTCTGTGTCTCTGCTCGACAGTGGCACAGGAAAATAACTTTCTTGGGTGGCGTAAGCCAGGGAACCTTGTTGGCTAGGCTTACGTAGGCCCTTGAGCCGATTGTTTCCATATTTGTCAGCAAAATGTATTAGTGACCCTAGATGAGCCACTTCTGCTTCATCTCATTTCGTTCCTGCTGAGTTTTCTTCCTGGAGTTGCTCAAATTTAACTACCTGTATAGGTAATCTCCATAGTTGATATGCCTGTTCTACCTTTAGGCTGAGCTGGTGCAACACAATGCTGAATAAAATCTAGACAGACCACAAAGAGAAGTCTCTTGGTGTTCACTGCTGCTTAAGCTACATAGAAAAGTACACCCAATCTGGTGTACCTAAGCATAAAAACAAACTAAAAGCAACAATAAAAAACATTATACAATATTAACAAGGTGAAATAAAAAGTTATTCAAAGTATGACAATTTACAACAGGTTGCCTCACTAGGCTAAGATAAACTCTTAAAAAGGTAGTAAGTGATCCACAGAAGCAGGCTTCAATACTGCACACCTGCATCAAGGAAGGTAGATGATGCCACAGGACTGGAGCAAAATACACAAACGAAAGTCTCTCTGTTGTTTCAGCACAGGCTCTGACAACATCTGGTAGCCCCTTCTATCTTAAGGGATGGCCCCAAGCAATAGACACAAGGTGCTCTTTCAAGTAAAGTCGATCCAGACTGTGCAAGGCTCAGAAGGTCAATAAAACACTCCTACAGGAAAAGTCCTGTCAGGAACCAGCAAACACAGCAAGTTACACTGGTGGAGCAAGAAGAATAGACCGAAAGCCATGCCATGGAATTCTCCACTCATTGCACTTGAGCCAGGTCAAGTCCATTAATCCAAGGTAAAGGGAATTACAATAAATCAAGATGGGAAGATACTATGCCATGAATCACTGTCACTAAACGTGATGATAAAAATCAGGGTCCTGATGCAGGCAATATTTTTCAGTTGGAAAATAGGAAACCTTGATAACAGCCTAGGGTTGGTCCTTGAACATCAACCTGCCCTGAGGGATCATTCTCAGATCACCAACATCATCAAAAGTGAATTCCAAACTACATGCAACTAATGGTGGCATAAACCAGCCTCATCTCTTACTTGAGCTGAAGATTAAACTATATGCCATCCTATGGCAGATAGAAGCTAAGCAATACAATATTCAAAAGCAATAAAATCTGTCCGAGGCTCCTGGGAAAAGGTGAACAGGCAAATGTCAGTTTCTTTTTTTTTTCCGTCTTGACACTTCTGTGTTTTTTTTTTTTTTTTTTGTAAGCAGGATAAGTGACAGTAGCTGTTGAAAATCAGGGGAAAACATGAAGAAAACTCCAGGCTGAGTGATCCTGAGATCACCCAATAACCCCTGAAGCTTTCAAAACTTCTCAGATAAGATTATATTCCAGAGAAAAAAAATGAACGTGACAACCAATTAATGGAATATTTTCATGGGATGAATTCCTGCATCTTCAGCTTTATTCCAGCCATACCTTGAACATACAGGGGAGGGGGAGTTAGCCATTATCTTCTGATCACTCTTTGCTATAAGCCCTTTAAGCATACTATCTAAACATGAGAAAGAAATTAAAGAAATGCCATGTTGGCCCACTAGCAGAAAACACAAAGACACTGGAGCACACACATGATGTAATACCTTTTATTGGACCAACACAGACTTTGCAATTTCTCAAGCTTTTGAGCTGGCATGAACCCTTCATCAGGAGTTAAGTTACTTTTGTTAAATACAGTCCTTAACTATCTACCTATGTCTAGAAAGGGAAATACATGATTTATTTCCAAATGACTACAAAAAGAAATTTTGAAGAATGCTACGGGGAAAACATGCAGCTTATGCTATACCTCAAACCCTGTTTTACGCCTTCAGTCTCTCTCACACACACACACAGTCTGCCTCTGAAGTGTGACATGAGCTACATAGTTTCCACCCTATCATTTTTTCAATATTTTTTCTTAAGCAAATGGAAATAAATTATGTTCTTCTCTTTCTATGTACAAGTGGATAAGGACTGTATTTAACATCAGTAACTTAACTTCTGATGAAGGGTTCATGCCAGCTCAAAAGCTGGAGTAATTGTAAAAAAATATGTTGGTCCAATAAAACTTTTTACATAATGTCCATGTTCAGTGTCTGTGTTTTACAGCTAAGAAAGTAATTCTTATTATAATATTGCTTTCCAGCATTTACACCTGTCTTTATGGATTGTACCCTTTTCCTTGATATTTTAAAAATGAACACCTGCCTACATAACTATCAACCTTTTTTTCCTTAACAAGAAGCATCTTTATTAATTAAATTATCACTTATGACATAAACATGAAAACAGACTGTATTGACATAATTTTAGTTGCAAACATTATACATCACTTATAATCTACCCAAACATTGTCAAACATTTGGCTCAATCATATCTTGCCTTCTTTTAAACCACTTTCCTCCCATGCATATATTGCTCTCACAGTACCAATTGTTCCTATGTAATTTGCTCCTACCCTTTTCTAAAGATCCCAATTCAAATTGTTTCATCTCTATACTATATCCACTACTTCTAGTACAGCTGGTTTAGACTTTGATTTCCATTTTCTAGTAATTGCTTTTTTGGCAGCCACCATAATTAGTCTTAGCAAGGCCTTACTATTCCTAGGCAATTCCAATTCTGTATCACAGCTAAGAAAAATCACTTCCAAAAGTCACTCCAATTTGCTCAGTCAGCATCTCTAACACAGTAGTCTGCAGGGACTTTTTAAAGTCTGCCAACTCATTACACTCATAAAAAATATGTTCCCAATTACCTCTTTCTTCCCAGTCATACTTCCAAAATTTGCTGTCTATCGGCGGAAATATTCTCTGGAGTCTACTTGGGGTATAAAAAAATATCGATGTAAAAATATCTTAGCAAAAATCCTAAATCTTCTACATTTTGTTGCATATCTAAGAGACAAACATATATCCCCATTTTTTTTTGTGAATTGCTTATCCAATCTTTCTTCCCAATCCTTTCGAACCTCCTCTGAATAATTCTTATAGTTAACATGCTATATTTTGTATGCTGTACTAATTATTCAGCTTCTAATCTAAATTCTACTAAAAACTCTACCAGTCCCGGTCTTCCATTTAGGACCCCCTCACATTTCTTTCTTTTTGCCTATACTCTAATATCATGCCTTGATAGGGAAGACTATCTCTAACCTGCAGTCCAAATAAATTCTTGGCCTCTTCCCATTCTGTTACCTTTTCCTGTCTAGTTATATGTTTGCAGTGCCTTGGTTTCTTTGCCAGTTTTCTCCAATAAATTCCAGTCCCTCTTGCCTGTTGTCTGTATTCCTAATTGCAGTCATCCCTCTCAGCAGAATATCCCTTCTCCACTCCCCAGGTTGGCTTCGTTCTTAAAACACTTTCTGCTACTTTAGGAACACAATATTCTGTAGGATTGTTATTCTCCTTAAAAGGTTTACATCCAAAGCCTCAGTCTCTCCTTGTTTCTTGAGCTTCCCCCCTGTTTCATCATCATCCCTTTCCACTCTGAATTATAGGTTTATGCTTGTGCTATGTATAGGAGGCTTAACTATGTAGTTCTGAAATACCCCTTCAAATCAGGCAATCCCAATCCACCTTGTCCTGTTGAAAGAATCAATGTATCCCATTTGACTCTTGCTGTTTTCCCCACCCAAATAAAATCCTTCAACTCTTTAGTAATTGCTACCCACAACTTCTCTGGTTGATTAAAATATGCCTGTCCTGTGTATAAGGCTAAAGGGACTAAAAACAGTTTAACTGCTTGTATCTTACTATCCATTTAATAGGGCTTCCAGTTTGTCAGTTTTTGTATTATCGTTTTAGTCTCTTCCCACATATCCCTAGCGACCACACCAGAATCATTTTAATCCATAGTTGTGTCTTTCGGCTTTTCCTGGTTCATAGGTTCATACTAGGCTATCTGCCCTGGGGCAATTATAAGCCTAGCCCGATTCTGTATGGCTTACGCCACCCCTTGATTTGAGTATACTGTGCCCTTTTTAAGGTTTAGTTTACTGTGCCTCTGTCTAATAGTGACACGGGAGTAATCACTGGGACAAACCTACGATCCCCCATCCACTTATCGAGATTCTTCTTGAAGAGATTCAGTGAGGTGCTCTGCCTCACATGAACTGGAATTCTATTCCAGAGCGAAGGGAGCCTCTGGGTTATGAACCTGTCCCTCCAGCAAGTTCTATTTATTTCTGTGCTGAGGTTCAAGTCACTCAAGTGTGTGGTTCTAAGGGATTTAGATTTACTGAGGTGGAGCATGTCCATTAATTCTGGATTTGACATAGCTTCGTATGTCAGGCATAGATCGCCTCGAAGTAGGCGGTATGCAACTGAGTAGAGCTGGAGTTTTTTTAACCAAGCAGCATATGGCATCTGTTTGAGACCCTTGATCCTCTTGGTGAGATACTTTTGGGGTCTTTCTAATTGCTGCAGGTGTCGGGTAAGGTACATCCCAAAAGGGGCATTCTATTCTATGATGGGCCTGATGAGGGATGAATAAAGGGGCACGATTACCTCTCTTGATCTAGATGCGAAACCCTTTGTGATGAGGTGGGCTATGTAGAAGGTCTTTCTAACCACTTTGGCAATGTGGTTTTCAAAGGAGAGATTGCTATCAACTTGGGTTCCCAGGTCCCTAATAACTTTCTCTGTACTTAATGGGTTTCCACCTATGTGGTAATTTGTGGGCACATTGTTTTTGCCAAAGGGTATGACTATACATTTTTTGGCATTTAGCTTTAAACCATGGTGCTGGCACCAGTTATCTGTCTCTGTGAGACCTTTTTGAAGGATGTTTGTGTCAGCTGGAGAGTTGATTATGGCACCCAGTTTGCAGTCGTCTGCAAACTTGTTGAGCCATAGTCCTCCCACGTTTGCCTGTACCTCGGAAAAGTATATACCGAACAAGAGTGGTCCCAGGACAGAACCCTGTGGGACGCCACTTGTGACCGGTTTCGAGTCTGACATGGCTCCAGCAACTCTCACTCTGTGGGTTCTGTCTTTGAGCCAGTTTGTGACATAGGGGTTTATATTTAAGCTGGATAGCTTATCTATGATGCCCGAGTGAGATATTGTGTCAAATGCCTTTGCAAGGTCCAGATAGGCTGTGTGGACTACCTTCCCTTCATCTATGGCTTTGGTGACTGTTTCAAAGAAGTCAACCAGGTTCAAAAGGCAGGATCTGCCCTTGACAAAGCCGAACTGGGTAGGATCTAGTGTCTGTAGGTCCCCAATGTCTTTGTTTATGAGCTCCATGATGATCCTCTCCATAGCCTTGCAGACTAAGCTAGTCAGGCTTATGGGGCGATAGTTTCCAGGGTCCGTAGAGGCTCCACCTTTGTGGAGTGGGACCACTGTTGCTGTACGCCATTCTGTGGGCACATATCCTGTAGTGAGGCTGAGATTGTATAGCTGTTTTATTTGAGGGATTAGTTCCTCTTGGAGTTCATGTAGGGCGCAACCTGGGACGCCATCTGGTCCCATGGAAGCAGTGTTTTTTGCTTTGGAGAGGGCAGCCTTCACCTGAGCATGTGAGGTGTTTGGGAGGCAGCCCTCTGCCGGGATAGATACTTGCTCTTTTGGGGGGGAGTTTGCACTGAACCTGTCTGCCAGGATATTGGCGATGTCTGTGGGTTCAGTGTATTTTTTGTAGTTTAGAATCAACTCAGAACAAGTCTGGTAGTTGCATCCCAGGTTTCTAACATAACTGAAAAAAGCCTTACGATTGTCTTTGGTGTCCTGTGCAATTTTTCTCTCGAAGCTGGCCTTGGAGGATTTTATGAGAGATCGTAATTTTTTGCTAGTACTGATCAGAGATGCCTTCCCTATTAGGGATTTTGCTCTATCATGTAGTAGCTTCCTCCTTCTGTTGTACAGTTTATTTATGGCAGGGGTCCACCAGACTGGACGCCTGCCTTTGGATGATTGGGTCTTGGTTTTGTTTGGGATAGCATGATCCATGCATTCCTGGGGATGTCCGTAGAATGCATTTATATAGGATTCTGCAGTTTGGGCCGTAGTTTCCACTGGCCTTGGGGCCTTGAAGGATTCCACTTAGGTTTTGAGACGTGAGAAGTTCGCTTTTGAGAAGTTTTTCACTGTGGTTTTCTGGGCTGGGGGTGGGGTCGGGATGTGGACATCCAGTGAAATTAATTTATGGTCTGATCTTACCAATGAGGGATATACTTCTGGTGTGGAGCACAGAGTCCCCATGTTGGTAATGATCAGGTCTAGTATGTTGTCCCCTCTTGTGGGAGTAGTGACTAGTTGTTCCATAGCATTTGAGTTTATAATTTCCAGGAATCTTTGGGCTAAGGTGCTGGGGCTTGAGTAGTGCTCCCAGTCAATGTTTGGGTAGTTGAAGTCGCCCAATATAATGGTATTCGGAGAGATCTTCATGTTCTCCAATGTTTTCAGGAAAGCCGAGTGGGATTCCTGACTTTGAGAGGGTGGTCTGTAGGATGCTATAAACTGAAAAGCAGTCTTGCCCACTGTTAGTTGCACATGGATGGTCTCCGATATTTCGTGCAATGCCACTAACCTGGAGGTGTGGATATCCTTGATAAATATGGAAACTCCCACTTCTTTTGTGGTTCGGTCCGGGTTTTGGGGCCGAAAAGCATGATATGAGGTATAGCCTGGTAGTGCTGGGGTGCTCTCTGGAGCCTTGAACCAGGTTTCTGTCACTGCACAGATATCGATGTTCTCCATACTGAGGAGAGCTTCGAGTGCGTGCATCTTGAGGTTAAGACTTCTGGCGTTTAGCAGCATTACCCTTAGTTTCTTGTTCCTTGTGCTGTCTATGGGGTGGGTTTGACTTTTGAGCCTTGCCTAAAAAGGCACTATGGGGTGGCAAGAGCCTTTGCCAATATAAGCCCAGTGGTGACAGGTGCAAGCCGTCCCTAGCAAAGCAACGTGGCTTGTCGAGCATGTCATCCCAGGCTGACAGACACTGGATCCCCTTTGAATGACACCAACATTTTAGCCAATTGTTAAAATCGATCATTTTGTCTTTGTACTGTGGCATCATTCTAGGTGAGGGTAAGATGCTGCTCAAGGTCAGGGTCATACCAGCCTGGGCTACATGATCAGAGAGCTCCTCTATGTCTCTTTTCATGTAGTCCAGGGAGGTACGTCTCAGGTCATTCACACCAGCATGTACAATAACTGAGTCATATTTGTATTTGCTTTGGAGTGACCTGAGTGCTTGCGTTATATGTTGGATCCTAGCACCCGACAGGCAGCTCACCGTGACCTTCTCTTTATTCAGCCTGGTGAGTGGGACGTCAGTGTGTCTGACAATAGAGTCACCTATAACAAGAGTATCAGGTGTGTTATTCAGCCTTAAGGGCTGTGGCTGCTTGACACACTGACTTTGTGGGTTATGTGTTGTGTGTGTTTTGTTTTGAGGTAGCGTTTGCTTGGATGTCTGCTTTGGAGGTCTCTGTTGCTTAGGTAGATTTTTATTTAGAGCCTCCAAGTATGTTTTTGTGTATTTATGTGTTTGGTTCGCTGATGTGGTGGGACTATGTGATACTGGAATTGTGTTGTGTGAGGTTACCTTCTCCTCCTGACTGGTTACACCAGTTTTGAGATGAGAGAGCTCAGCCTCCAGTTTGGCTAAATAGTTGCATCTCTCACATATATCTGAACCTGTTTGGAGGAGGAGAGGGTTGTCCGTGTACATGAGACAGTTGTAACATTGCCTCAAAATTCCCAGATTCACCAGCTGGACTGGAGAGGAAACCATTGACTGACCTTTGGACATGCTAGAGTAATAGGGAAACTCAATTTAAGACGGACCAATAGAGGACAGGGTAATCGTAGAGAGTATAAGAGTAATTAGTGCTTATGGTTTAATGGTGCTAACTTGTAGGATTACTTAATTGGACCAGTGAAGGGCCTTAGAATGAGAATATGGTGTTTAAATTGAGAGACAGAGCAGTTCTAAGGGAAAAAGTGAAGAGCAGACTTTGTGGAGCCAGGAATAGTTTAAACCCAATTAGGCGGCGCTGCTGTTGCGCTTATGCACAAAACGCAAAACCGCGCAAAAGAGGGTTTTAAGAGAGGAAGATGAAGGAGTTTTGGAATTGACCCAAAATGGCCAATAAAACTACAGTTTCAAGTCAGTAACCACTCCCACAGGGGCAGGCAGGCTGCTCAATGTTTTCACTGCCACTGATCAACAGAGAGACTTCCCTTTAGCCCAAGCAAAAAATGGCCTCACAGAAACTTACAAACAGTTCAAGAACAGCAAGCCTGTAACTGAACTTATTTTAAATCTCTGAAAAGTGGGAAAAAAGCAAGATTTTTTTTTTTTTTTTTTTGTTTTTTCAGAGATAGCAGAGGTTCACAAGTATCAACAAGTTATAACAGTGCAGTAAATGACCCCACACAAGAGTGCTAGGCCAAAGACAGATAAAATGCAAGTTTTGAGAAAAAAAACGATTTTAAAAATAAGTGCAAACAGGAAATTCAGTAAACAGCTCTAGGTTGTGCTCTAAATACAGTTAATAATGCAGAAATCAAATTTAACAAGCCAGAAATGCTCAAAATAGGCGGCTATGCAGAAAAACTTAGCAAATAAACAGAGGAAAAATACTTAAAATCTCAAAAGTGGCTCCTTTCTTCTCTCAGCATTTTCTCCTCTTGGTGGGTGCTTCACCAACAGCCAACAAGCCTGAAAAGATGCCAAAACCACGAGGCAACCAGGTTTTAAGAGAGGAAGATGACAGAGTTTTGGAATTGACCCAAAATGGCCAATAAAACTACAGTTTCAAGTCAGTAACTACTCCCACAGGGGCAGGCAGGCTGCTCAATGTTTTTCACTGCCACTGATCAACAGAGAGACTTCCCTTTAGCCCAAGCAAAAAATGGCCTCACAGAAACTTACAAACAGTTCAAGAACAGCAAGCCTGTAACTGAACTTTTTTAAATCTCAGAAAAGTGGGAAAAAAGCAAGATTTGTTTTGTTTTTTTTTTTTTTTTCAGAGATAGCAGAGGTTCACAAGTATCAACAAGTTATAACAGTGCAGTTAGGGGTCGCCACAGCAGAACTCTGGTCCGCTAAGGATTGGCAGTAGATTTTTATGTGCCGAGTTGCCGGCCCTGACGCACAACCTTCAACAAGGGTACGCCCATTCACACATGTCTCCACACAGAAGACGCTCTAGCTGAGAATCGAACAGGACAACGTCTTACTGTGAGGTGACAACACATATCAACTATATCCCTGAATTTCTGAGGGACTTATTTTGTTTGCCAATGCTTCTAAATATAATGTTCACGCAGACATTATCAGATAGAACACACCTATGCTAATTTTCGCCTCAGATATCTTCCTAATCAACTTTATAATTTTATCAGGGAATGCAAATGCTTCCATTGCCCTGCTCATAAATCTCTAGCTTACTAGGGTTACCGCCTGTCTCACTTTGGGGGAGAGAGTCCCTCTTCCAGTGGTTGTATCCTGTGAAAAAAAACTAAAAAATGGCAAATGTCCTGAGATTTTATGACAAAAAGTATTTCCCAAGTTTTCTTTAATAGTTGCATAAAGCAGCATCTGAAACACCTAATACTATATGAAATTGCATAAACAACTCAAATGCTACAAGAATACGCTTTTATTTTTGGCAAAAAAATGAAGTTATGTCCTGTGCACTGGCCATGAGTATGTTTTGTTCTGCAAAATCTCATGTCTCTACAAAAACTATCCCACTTTGGGCATTAGAAATGATAGCAACCCTACAGCTTACTCTGTCATATGCTTTCTCTGCATCAAGATCCACCACCAACAATGGTATTTTCTTTCATTCTGCTTTCCTCTGGATCCTCAGTGTTCTGTTAATGTGGTCAAATGTTTGCCTGCCCTCCACAAAACCACACTGATCCATACCTATCAGTTTTGGCATTACTTTTGCCATTCTTTTGGTCATCATAGACATGAACGCTGTATAACCATGGTTTAGTACTGAAATGGGCCTGTACGGTGCTGAATCTGATGGATCTTTACCCTCTTTAGGTATTACAGCTACCACTGCTTTCTTCTAGGATGTTGGTAGTTCTCTAAAAATACCGCTAAACAAAACCTTCCAGATCTTTATCGTTTTTTCCCTTCTACCTCCCAAATTGCCACAGTAATACCATCTATTCCTGGGGAATTTCCTGTAGATTTGTTACACATCAAATTTTTTCTCTTATCTCCTTCTATCCTAACCGATAGTAATTGAGCCTCAACTACCTCTAACCTTGGCATATTTAAATTTTCCATAAACATTTGTGTATCTTTTCTTGGTTTCCATATTTCTCTGCTTTATACACATTTTCATAGAATTTCTGAAATATTTCTAATACTTCTACAGGATATCTTGTTATCTTCATTGTTATAGGCTCCCTAAGCATGGTGACACAGCCCTTCCTTCTTTCTGTTGCATGAGTCATTGTGCTAAAAGTTTTTGTGCTCTAGAGTCATTATCAAAAAACAGTTGCTTAACAGCAATCTTTCTAAACTCATGCACATTATTGAGGTGATGCCTTTCTTTCCGTTAAGCATTCTGCAGTTGTTCTTCTTGTTCTGTAAGATTCCTTCTGCAATATTTGTCAGTCCTTATAAATAATTCTTGATATTTCTTAACTATATCTCCCTTTCTTTTATTTTCACCCTATTTTTAAACTCCACTTTAATTTTATCCCACTCCCTAGCTATATTTTCAGAAGACATTCTATCTTCTCTATTAGCCTTTTCTTAAATTGCTCTTTTTTCAACAGACAGGTGGCCAGTGTCTCGTTTTTATTTCATTACCCTGTGTTTTTATTTTAGTTATTATTGGAGCATGATCTGAAACAGCTCTTGTGTGTGTATCAGGACCTTCAATTAAATGCACATGTTCCTGCAAAATGTAAATTCTGTGTAGACTAGACCTGTTTTTGTATCTTGGGGAGTAGTATGTAAATTCACTCTGAATTCCTAGTACCCAATTTACATCTTCCATGCTAAATATTTTCATACATTTCTTAAAAAAAGTCTACCCTTCTTTGTTATATTTTCCATTCTGGGCCCCCCAAACACATCTACAGTGTTGCAAATCAAATTCCAGTCCCCACCTATAAGTAGTATTCCTTGCTGAAAGCTGATTATTTCTCCCAGAATTTTCTTTAACTCCAGTATAGCAGTTTTTGGTGGAATATAAATATATGCCAGTGTAATCCTTATCCTTTGCCAGTAGCCCCTTAGTACTACAAATATATCATTATTAACTTTTTTTATCCTCTTCTATCACTTTTGGAGCTTCTCTTGCAATTAATATAAGTACCCCTTTTTTCCTTTGCCCCAGGTATTCTGCTGAATAACTATCCTGAAAACCTTTGTTTATCAAATTCACACGTTCAGTTCTTTCCAAGTATGTCTCCTGTAGCACAGAATTTGCACTCTACATTCTTCATATAGTTCACTACTCTTTTTTCTTTTAATTTATCTGTGAGACCACTGACATTTAAAGACATTACAGAAAGCATGATTGGCTTAAAACATTGCTATTCCCACCTTTTATTTAGAACAGTTTTTTTGTTAAATGTCTAATTCCAGTTTTTGCATTACATGCATATACTGTTTGGCAGGTTGATCTTTTATATGGTTGTTTCTTGTCATATCGATTTGAGCCTATGTCACATCTTACAAAACGTTTTGTGTTATTGAAAGCCCACAAACAAAAAAAAAACTAACACTTCCCCAATACCCCCCTAAAACCTATTAACTTAATAATAACATACAAAACTATTTACATCTTCAAATATTAAAGTTTTACCTTCCTAATAGGAACAAATGTTTCAAACTGACAGCCACACTCAATTGAGTTAACCTAAAATAAAGGTTATCCATGCTATACCTCTCAACTTCTTGATGCAAGAAAAGAGGACAAAGCCAAAAATAATGGGGGTGCAAGGCCCAAAATTAGGCACAGATCTTAAATAATGCTCTTATAAATTTAGAGGACTGCACAAGTAGGGCCATTTCTGCCTTGACCGACACCCGAAGGGGAAGCAGTCATGCCCACATTAATACATTACATTACTCAGGAGTCTTCAATTATATTAAAGTGGCAATGATATTGTGATGCCTGTGCCCTGGCTCAGCAATCAAGGAGCCTCAATCCTCACCACTAACACCAGAGAGGGCAGGGCATCTCATATATGAGGAAAGGATAACAAAATACACACAGTAAAGTGCAATTTCCCTTAAGAGCACACAGAGATCACAGTCAGTTTGGGGCTGGTCATGCCCTGGCTCTCCAGGTCCCCAAATAAGACCCCCCACTTGCACAGCTATAGGGGTCCAGATCTCAGTCTAGTGGGCAAGCTAAAACCTCCAGCACCCTCTCTGTCCAACCAGTGCTTCGTGTCCCTGCCCAAGTAGCTCACACACACACACACACACACACACACACACACACACACACACACTTTGATATAAAATTTATACAACCACACAGACACTCTGGGGAAGGCTGCCACAGGTTTTCCAGCTGTTCCCCTTTTACCCAGACTATACGGTAGTACCACTTGCCACCACCTACTAATAATTATCAGCTACTCAAAAGGCCCTTAAAAGGGTGTCCAGTTATTATTGTGCAATATTATTATCCAATTGGTAGTATAGCCCAGGGCTAAAGCTATAGGAGTGGCTTTGTACAATTTTACCAAAGGCCTACAAGTACTCTAAAGAGCTTAAATTAACTCTACACAAAACAGCCACAGTTCAAAGGTTTTAAAATATTCAATAATAAATAATAAAAACACAAAATAATACTTCTTACTACACAGTGCTAGTCAAGAGTTCAGAGATCACAGGGAAATACTTAAAATAATTCAGTAGTACAGGTCTGACATCACAGAAAAACACTTATTCTAATCTTTCTAGTTTTTAGCTATTTCTAAAAAACACAAGTCTAAGATAACTTACATAAGAAAACAGGCAGAGTGCTGATGAGTTGGATGGTCAAGACAAAAATACTTAATGCCTTCTGATTCTCTCTATTTAAATTGCTATCTTCAGTCCTGATTCCCATTACATCATTTGTTACACTTTCCTGGTGTTCCCAAGCTAACAGATACTACATTCTTGTTATCTTGCACCTGCAGGAAACTATAGCCATAAAAACATTCCACATGTAAACTCTAGTAATTATTCCTTAAGTTAAAACAATAGGCAAGATGCTTCACTCCAAACTCATTGACTCCAAATTCTAACTTCAAAGGGACATGAAATAATTTTAACTTCAAAGAACAGACAAGAAATGCTGGACTTGGCTTTCTTTACAGCAGAGGGCAATGTTGCTACATTGTTTTAAGTTCAATATTTCACAGCATATCCTTTCATTTAAGAAAACAAGCTTGTAGTTCATATTTCACATTAAAGAAAACAAGTCTGTAATTCAACATTCATATTTACAAATGACAGAATTATATAAAAAATACTATCTGGCTAGGCTGGCAGCCTTCATCTAGCTTCATCCAATCTTCACAGATATCATGAATGTATTAGCAGGAAATGCTTCCTTCTCCCCCTTTCCTACTAATATGTTTTGCAGAATTTACTTTTAAATTTGCAAAGATAAAGTTACATAAATTCAAATAAATTTATATTTTTTACAACAGAGTAAATTACATAAGTAAATGGTACCGTAAATGTACTCGGAAGAAAAAGAAAGTTATGTCAACATTTTACTGTCAGTACACTGCACTTCTGCATGTAGTGCAAGTAAAAGTAGATAATCTGTAGCAAATTAATATGAAATCAGTAAACAAATAATTTTAGTAATATACTTCCATTACTATATAGATGACTGTACTGCGGTGGTAGTGCTGCGGTAGCATTGTCACCTCACAGATAGATGTTGCCCTGTTCGATTCTCAGCTACAGCGTCTTCTGTGTAGAGACATGCGTGAATGAGCGTACCTTCGTTGAAGGTTGTGCGTCAGGGCTGGCAACTCGGCACGTAAAAATCTACTGCCAATCATTAGCAAACTGGAGTTCCGCTGTGGCGACCCCTAACCGGGAAAAGCCGAAACAAACAACAATCATATAGATGACTGTACTGTTGCAGTGCTGTTTCACATAATCAGTACCAAGGGGAAGCTGGTAACATCCACAACTGCAACTCCACATGTTTTAAGAGCTGCACTTGTTCCTTGTGCTACACATTTCATCTTTTTAACACTAGTATACTCCTGTAAATCCTGTTATGCTTTCTCGTATAGGACATGCAGAAAAATAAACTTACAACTTCTGAATGTGCATGAAAGGCTATGGATGCACCTTTTAATTATTAATTATTAACCCCCACCAAAAAAAAAAAAAAAAAAAAATCAATAAAAAGTTTTCTCCTGAGCTCAGTTACAAGTACAGAAAAAGCCCTTAACTTTCAGTGTTGTGCTAAACCAATTTATGGCTTAAATACACACCCATAATCATACCCATAGCTCTCAACCAACCAGGGACAAATCTCAACAGAAATAATCAGGGACAATCAATGACACTTTTAAAATCTTAGCACTATTAATTTAAGACATGTCCCTGCCACGTATATCCCAATGAATCCCTAACACCTGTCTCCCACCTAGCATCTCCAAGGAGCAGGTCTTAAATGCCCTCTCCAAGGCCAAAAATACAGCCTCTATGGGATCCTGGGCTGTGTTCTACATGGGTTAAAACAGGAATTAGCATCACCATTCAGCATGCTTTTCAATCACAGCCTAAGCATTAGCTTCATCCCAGCGGAATAGAAAACAGCTCCCTTTGGACAAAAGGGGTGCATCCATGGCCCCAGGAACTATAGACCAATTAGCCTGACCAGCCTTATCTGCAAGGCCATGGAATGAATCATCATGAACCTCACCTCATTAACAAATATATAGAAAATCTCCAAATGCTTAAGCCCATCCGGTTTGGCTTTGTCAAGGGGAGTTCATGCCTGTTAAACTTGGTGGACTTCTTCGACGCAGTCACCAAAGCCCTAGACAAGGTCAAATCTATGCATACATCTTACCTAGACTTAACTAAGGCCTTTGACACAATCCCCCACTCAGGCATCATTGATAAACTCACTTAGCTAGATATCAATCCATATATTGTCAGGTGGTTTGCAAACTGGCTCACTGACAGAACTCATTTGGTCAGAATAAGGGACTCCACCTCCTCCAGCAGACCCATAACCAGTGGTGTTCCACAGGGATAAGTTCTGGGACCCCTACTGTTTGGAATCTACTTCTTCAAAGTATAGGCTAAAACTAAAGGACTGTGGCTGACAAAGCTTTCCGATAACTGCAAACAGAGCAATCACTGAAACCCCGGTGTCAACATCCTACAAGGTGGTCTTACGCAAACTAATGACTGGTGCCAAAGTCATGGCCTTAAATGTAATGAAAAAATGCATTATCATCCCTTCTGATGTTCCTGAAAATTACTACATCAATAGCAATACCCTAAGCACACAGTCAGTGTCAAGAGATCTGGGCACACAGGTCGATAGTGACCTTAACTTTGATCACCATGTCTCCGCAATGGTAAGCTTTAATGGAAATACTGCCCTACTTAAGCATAATTTGGATGATTGTATGGGTAAGTGAAAACTTACCCTGGGGTTCCACCTGTGTCCCTCTTGGACTGGGGCAATAGGTGATGATTTTAGTGTCTGCTTGAACAAGACACCCTTGGGAACATAGGTTGAACTTGGCTACGCTTGTAAAGGTCCTGGGGCTATTAGGCTAGTAACCTACTATGACAAAACAAGAGAATGTGAATTAATACACCGTTTTTGAAGTAAAAGAAGTCTAAAACGCTAATTATAGTCATTAATTATTAACTATAATTAATCACATTTTCTCCAAAGGTCACCGATTTTAGGAGGAATTAAGAGGGACAGAACTATAATCCCAGTCAAAATCAGGGACAGTTGAAATAGATGAGAGGCATGATCCTAACTACTTTTCACAGTTCTGGGGAAACACAAAACAGTGAAAAACAGTGATCAAATTCACAGAGATATGTTTAAATATCAGTCCCATACACTTAGAAAGTTGCAGGCATACCTCCCAAAATTGTCCAGATTATTTTATTATTTTTGGTCTACTCGCCATAAAAAAAATGTGTGATTTTCTGATGACTCACTGAGGAATGAAGTTACCAAATTATAACATACATTTGAGTTTCAGACAATCAATACCGTACTTCAGAAAAAGTAAGCTAGCACAATTATTTTCTTGGAGCAAACAGTTTATGAATATTCCAAAGCATCACAGTTTATGAATATTCAAAGCGCACAGTGCCGTGATGCTTTGAATATTCATATGGTACAAATAGGGCAGAGCTAGCAAGGGAGACTGCTAGAAAGGTGGTTGGTGTGACATCTGGACAGAGGAAGGAATACAAGGAGACCTGGTGGTGGAATGAGGAAGTACAGGAGAGTATACAGAGGAAGAGGCTGGCGAAGAAGAAGTGGGATTGCCAAAGAGATGACGAAAAGACATGAGTATAAGGAGATGAGACGCATGGCAAAGAGAGAGGTGGTGAAGGCTAAGGACAAGGCATATGGAGAGTTGTATGAGAGATTGGACACTAAAGAGGGAGAAAAGGACCTGTACTGATTGGCTAGACAGAGGGACAGAGCTGGGAAAGATGTGCAGCAGGTAAGGGTGATAAAGGATAGTGAGGGAAACGTACTCACAAGTGAGGTGAGTGTGTTGAGTAGATGGGAAGAGTACTTTGAAGGGCTGATGAATGAAGAGAATGAGAGAGAAAGAAGGTTGGATGATGTGGGGATAGTGAATCAGAAAGTGAAACAGATTAGCAAGGAGGAAGTAAGGTCAGCTATGAAGAGGATGAAGAATGGAAAGGCTGTTGGCCCAAATGACATACCAGTGGAAGCATGGAGGTGCTTAGGTGAAATGGCAGTGGAATTTTTAACCAGATTGTTTAATGAAATTTTGGAAAGTCAGAGGATGCCTGAGGAGTGGAGAAAAAGTGTTTTGGTACCCATAAGGGTGATGTGCAGAGCTGCAGTAACTACAGAGGGATAAAACTGATCAGTCACAGCTTGAAGTTATGGGAAAGAGTAGTGGAAGGGAGGTGATGATTAGTGATCAGCAGTATGGTTTCATGCCAGGAAATAGCACTACAGATGCAATATTTGCTCTGAGAGAAATACAGAGAATGTCAGAAGGAGTTGCATTGTGCCTTTGTGGACTTAGAGAAAGCATATGACAGGGTGCCTAGAGAGGAGTTGTGGTATTGTATGAGGAAGTCGGGAGTGACAGAGAAGTACGTAAGAGTGGTAACAGGATATGTACGAGGGTAGTGTGACATTGGTGAGGACTGCGGTGGGAGTGACAGATATGTTTAAGGTGGAAGTGGGATTACATCAAGGATCAGCTCTGAGCCCTTTCTTATTTGCAGTAGTGATGGACAGGTTGACAGATGAGATCAGACAGGAGGCCCCGTGGACTATGATGTTTGCAGATGACATTGTGATATGTAGTGAGAGTAGGGACCAGGTTGAGGAGACCCTGGAGAGGTGGAGATATGCTTTAGAGAGGAGAGGAATGAAGGTCAGCAGGGCTAAAACAGAATATATGTGTGTAAATGTGAGGGAGGGTAGAGGAATGGTGAGGATGCAGGGAGTAGAGTTGGTAAAGGTGGATGAGTTTAAGTACTTGGGATCAACAGTTCAGAGTAATGGTGAGTGTGGAAGGGAGGTGAAGAAGAGAGTACAGGCAGGGTGGAATGGGTGGAGAAGTGTGTCAGGAGTGATTTGTGACAGACGGGTACCAGTAAGAGTGAAGGTCTACAAGAGGGTAGTGAGACCAGCTATGTCATATGGGTTGGAGACGGTGGCATTGACAAAAAGGCAGGAGTCAGAGCTGGATGTGGCAGAGTTAAAAATGTTAAGATTTGCACTGGGTGTGACTAGGATGGTCAGGATTAGGAATCAGTATATTAGAGGGTCAGCTCAGGTTGGACAGTTTGGAGACAAAGCAAGAGAGGCGAGATTGCGTTGGTTTGGACATGTGCTGAAGAGGGATGCTGGGTATATTGGGAAAAGGATGATAAGGATGGAGCTGCCAGGTAAGAGGAAAAGAGGAAGCCCTAAGAGAGGACATGCAGGTGGTTGGTGTGAAAGAGCATGATGCAGAGGACAGGAAGAAATGGAAACAGATGATCCGCTGTGGCGACCGCTAACGGGAACAGCCGAAAGAAGATGATGATGACAAATAGGGGTGCGTCATTGGATGACGACGGTGGGGCTTGGGCAGGGTTTGCTACTGCACATCCAGGGAAGAGCTTTGTCTCCATAAAATGATTTCAGTCCTCAATGTGTCCCAGAAAAAAACAAATTTTGTGATAAACAGAAGAAATCTGAATAATTGAGAGGTATAACTGTTTGAGTTTCAGTTACATATATCTGGACAATGGGTCAAGGACCTGAAGAGTTAATTAGGTCTATATAAGAAGTACATCTATCTGTCTGTTGAGTTAACGTTATTCATGAATCAATTTAAAAATCCTTCGAGTTATGTTACTGTTGTATAAAAGTGACTTCTCGGCTTTATAATGCTTCAGACTATTAAACTGCCTTAAACATAATCCGTTATCATGCCTCTTAACTTCTTTGAACAAGAAATCTGAACAAAGACATAAATTATGGAGGAACAAAAGGCCAGATATGCTGTTGTCCTACCATCTGATTCTTTACACAAGAATGCCATAATTTTAAACTGGCAACATAAAAGCCCCCCGTCACTCACCTTTCGCTTTGGCCCGCAAAATTCCCTTTCTTTGAAATACAAACGTAGACCCATTTATAAAACTCGACAATACAGCAACGGTCAGCCCAAGCAAAGCCGACTCAGGCATAGTGACACTGTCACTGCCTTCCCCAGCAGCAGCCGTCATAGCCTTCTAACCCCGCTGCAGCCAGGAAAAACAGCAAACTAGCAATAAGTAACGGAAAAAAGGGAAGATCGCTGCACCAAAAATAAATGTCTATCGAGCTTAGATTTCCTGCATAATGCTTCTCGAAAATAAAACAGACTCACTGGGCTCAGGTTTACTCTCCAACTAAGTTAAGAAATTAGGCTACATCGCCGGCATGAGGATTCAGAAACGCGCCGTCTCGGGCCTGTGTGCGATTTCCAAGTACTGTGTTAAAGTCCGCGAGCTGAACTCTGATACAATGTAATACAGTGTAACTATCCAGAGCAGGGTGATCCAGCGAAATTGTAGTGTACCTACTGGCTCACCTTCAGTTTCGCGCAGGAGTGGGGCGTGGTCCGGACGATTGACGCGCGAACCTGAATATGAAATAAAGCATGATTGGCATGCCATGCATATAATATTAGCCACTGGCATGCAAACAATGATTGTAGAGGATCAGCATTTGCAACAGGTTTGCTAACAGATTATTAAAACAAGTTCATCGGAACGTTCCGTAGTACGTAGGGTTACCACCTGTCCCACTTTGCGAAGTTGTGTCCTGCAAAGAAATCGTAAAAATGGCAAATCTCCTGAGATTTTAGGACAAATATATTTCCTATATTTTATGTAACAGCTGCATAAAACAGTTACCCTATATCTGAAACACCTAAATGTTATAATAAACAGAATAAGCAACTAAAATGCTACAATAATACGTTTTTATTTAGGGAAAAAAGTGAAGTTCTGTCCTTTGTACTGGCTGTGGATATGTTTTGCACTGCAAAATCTGACGTTTCTACCAACAATGTCCCACTTTGGGCATTTGAAAAGGTGGCAACCCTATTCCGTAGTAAGAGCTTCTTAACTCAGCTGCTCATCTACATTCATTGTATGCATAATGCCAGTGGCTAATATGCATAGCATGCCAGTTTCAAAATATACCCTTCCTTTTAGGGAAGAATTATTGTTTCATGTAGCAGTACACTAGTCTTGCTGGTGATACTGGAAAGCACTGGGTTGCGCGTAAGCCGGAGTTGGTATATCCAAGTGGCGGGGGATGTGGGGGGCCCATTGCCCAACACTAGGGGGTGCAGGGGGCTTGCCCCTGCAAAAGCAAAGGGAAAAAATGTAATTGCTGTTTAACCCTGGGAAGGCTGTGGCATCAAACCTTAGTTGCCAAAGCATCTCTCGATGTAGTAAAAAGTTTTTCCAGTCCCCAGGTCTGACCAAATCTGTTTCAGAACTAGTAACTGGAATTTTTTTAAGATCACTACATTGAGTTGCATGACATGCCAGGGTGCTTTTGTTATCAGATTTTTGCAGACTATATAGGTGTTGGTATGTTCTCTTATTTAATGCTTCATCTTACCAATATAGAATGCATGACATTATGTACAGTATGCCAGGTAAACCACCCATTCAGAACCACAATAAAACTTTCCACCCTTGGAATGTTTTCCAATCTTGTCATATAAATCACCAGTGTAATTACTGTTGATGTATGCACATTGATTGTATCTGCCACACGGTCCAGTCAAAGGAAAAGACCGTTCAATGTTGTTGGCAGTTTTGCAATTTGCTCTTAATATTGTGTTTCCTTCTATATGTAAATACAGGATTATGAGAAATAAGCTGTTCAGTGGTGTCATCACATTGAAAAACTGTCCCATGATATTTTAAACCACTCACTCATGGGTGATTGTTTTTAATTCACAATTAGAATATGTCCATTCAATAGAGTTTTGTAAACAAAGTTTTAAGTCCAATCAACCTTTCAGTTCAAGAAATCAGTACTTGGAAGGTTCTGTAGTCAAGGACAGAGCTCTTAACTCCGAATCAGGGACAAATCCAGGACTAATACAGGACAACCAAGGACACTTCTTAAAATATTAGCTCTGTTATCTTGAGTTCACAGAAAAGCAGAATGTGAATTGCCATGCATTTTCTGAAAAAAATGTGTTGTAATAGTTCTGCTACACAGAGAAAGACAGCTAAGTGTTTTCATTTCTTGATCTGGTTTTAAATTAATTTTAACAGTCTGTATCTGCTTTAGCTAAGATATTTAAGCTTATATTAGTGATGCCAGTATATGATTGCACTGCATTTTTACTGTTTTATGTAGTTTAACCATTGATGTCCTTACATTTACGACTGCAGTATTCATAACATATGGGATTCCCTGCCGTGGAAGCCTGAAGTTAGGCCAGTCTACTAAAGCCTACTGTTGCTTTAAAGTATGCCAAATGTTACCCAAACACTCTCCAAGTAGCATAGGGCTTAAAGGTGATGTTCAGGTGTACCATCCTCATAACTTCTTTACTGCCAGTCCAAAGGTTTCTAACCATTGGTCTGTTTGCCTCTATCCATTTTCTACCAGTTTTGAATGCATTTTCATTCTCAGGTGAACACCTGCACCTGTTTGCTGAAGTCTAAGACATTGTAGATAAGTACCCTGTTGGGGTTTTGTTTTTTCCTGGCTTTTTTGTGTTAGGGGTTAATGTAATACAGGAAGGGTAAATGCCAATGCAGGAGACAGTTTTCCCATAAAGACCAACACAATGTGTCTTTTTTTGCCTAGGGGCTTCTCATGACCATACATCTTGTTTGATTTGTCAGGTGTTCGCATTAGGCTTTCTTCCCCTCTCCTTGTATCTTGAGAACCAGCATCTTAAGCTTCTTGCTAAATATACAATGGAAGTAACTTCCTGCCCTGATGGTCAGCTGTTATGGCTGAAGAAGGTGAAAAAGGTAAGACCATAATCTTCTGCTGTCCATCCTCTGCTGGGTGTTTCTCTCTAGGTTGTTACAAACCCAGAGGTCCACCCAGCTGTGTTGTTGGATTTCTCTGCCATGACCAGGTTGGAGGCCGGCGAGGATCTGGTGGCAACACGTCCAACGAGGCTTTGCAGGCATCTGTTTTTGGCATTCAGGGGAAACCATGGTTGATTATTTTCTTGGGGTCTGGGCAGGGGGTTACATAGGTTCTAGTTAGGGAAGAAGTTCCTACCATGGTTATTGAATGCCGTCCTGGGTCAGAGCATTCTCTGTTTTATAGGGAGGATATTCCCTCAAAGAAGAAACAAAAAAACCTAAACATGTTTCTTCTTGTCCTAGGGATCCACAAAGTGAGTGGCAAGCCTTTACTCAGACGTTATTTAATGCTTTAATGTCATTAAAGCCTCTTCCAGGTATTTCTGTTCCTGCTCTTCCATGGTCCTCTACTCCCCTTAAAAGGCATAGAGAACAGGATTCTTCTGAGGAAGAGTCAGAATCTAATGAAGAATCCCTGATTTATACTATTGAAATTTCTTCTCCTTTGGACTATGGGTTAGAGGAGGAGGAGGAATCTAATAGTCCTGATACCCCTTTTGATGAAATTTCCTTTGGGGACACAATCTCTAGAATGAAGACATTTTTTAAGTAGGATTTTGTTCAGGTCTTTGATATCCATAAGAGGCACTATGAGTTACTACAGATGGAATCTCCCAAAAGTGCGGTTATTCCTCCTGTTTTGGCTGCTATGCTGGATTTTTTTCCAATGCCTCTAAAGCACCCAATTCTCTGCCCACTGTTCCCAAGAAGCCCAATAGGTTTTATATGGTACCTGAGGAATGTATCTTTTTGTACAAATGTCCACTGCTGACCCCTCTGTGGCGTCTGTAGCCTCTGATAAGCCATCTCAATTGCTTACCTCACCCAAGTTACTGCCTTCTGACAAGGACAGCAGAACCATGGAAAGGCTGGGTAAGAATGTTTTCACTTCTGCTACCCTAACTTTTAGGACTATTAAGTATAAGACCCATATGTCTAAGTATGTGTTGGCTCTTCTTTCTCAGGCCTGTCAGCTTATTTCTAATCTTCCAGACTCTGAGTGTAAAACTTCTGCTCTTTCCTTGCTAGGGACTTCCTCTTAAGTGGTTTGTCATTCTATCAAATGTAGTTATGATGCAACAGATGCTTCTTCTAGGGCTGCTTCTTTTGGTTCAGTAACGAGGAGGTATGCTTGGCTTAAGCTTCAATCTTTACCTGATAATATTAAGGCTAAGTTGATGGATGCTTCTCTGGATAATAAACTTTTGTTTGGGGAAGCAGCTGCTGATTTAAGTTCCTTCAGGATAAGGGGGAGGCCTTAGAGCAGCTTAAACATGTATTTGTTTCTCCTGTACCTAAATTTCAGAGAAACTACCCTAATAAGCCAGGCTTTGTTCGTAGGCAACCTCTCCCTTCTACTAAAGGTAAAAAAGAGTGCAAACAGGCTCCTCCTGCTAAGCCCACTCAGACTTCAGGGATTTAGAAGCCTTCCTTTACTGACAAACCAGGTGCTGTATGACTATTCATCTCTTCTCAGCTACATTCCACTTTCTCTTCACCTTTCTCTTTCTATTTGGCTTCAGATCACTCAGGATTCTTGGGTTCTATTAGTCATTCATCAGGGGTACTTCATGGTGTGGAAATCCCATCCTCCTTTTGTGGGCATTCCTCAGCCTCCTCAGGAACAACTTCCTTTTTTTCCCAGAGGTTCTTCAAGATCTCTTGTCTTAGGGTACTATTCAAGAGGTGCCTGTGTCCCAAAGGGGGAAGGGTTTTACTCAAGAATGTTTCTAGTGACCAGAAAGAGGGCACTTGCAGACCAAATCTAGACCTCTGTCATCTAAACATTTTTTTAAAGGTGCCTTTTTTTGGATGTTGTTCCTTCAGACTCTATTTCTTTCTTGCTCCTTCAGGCCTATATGGTGTCTCTGGATCTCAAGGAGGCTTATCTCCATATTCCGTTTCATCCTCTTTTCAGAAAGTTTTTGCATTTCTCTTTTGATTCCTGGCATTTTCAGTTTTCTGCTTTGCCCTTTGGCCTTTCTACTGCCCCAAGGGTGTTCACTAAATGCCTCACTCCTGTGATTGCTTTTTGCAGCATCAGGGGATCCAAATATTTCCTTACTTGGATGACCTCTTGATTCAGGCATCCTCTTCAGAGATCCTTTTGCAAAATATCCATTTTGCCATTTCCATCCTTCAAAGCCTGTGTTCACAATAAATTTCAAGAAGTCTTATCTGACTCCTTCTCAGGATCATGTCTTTCTGGGTTGCAGGATTCAGATGGCATCAATGCTAGCATCCCTGCCTCCTCCAAAAACCTTAACTCTCATTTCTTAATTTCAAATCCTCTGGCCTCCATTACAGCCAGGGAGTTTCTTAGAGCTTTGGGCTTCATGGCATCCACCATTCTGCTCTCCTTCTGGCCAAACTTCACATGAGAAAGTTTCAGTGGTTTCTGAAGTCAGTGTGGCTTCAACATGCACATCCTCTAGACTTTGTAGTTCCTTGTCTTCCTTGTCTCAAATAGGAACTTCACTGGTGGATTTAGCAGTTGTCTTTGAATCCAGGGCACCCTTTTCATCCCCCTCTTCCCTCTCAGGAACTGTTCAGAGACACTTCAGATGTGTGATGGGAAGCAACATTTAGCTCCCTAAAGGTACAGGGGGTCTGGTTGCCTTGTTAGCAGAAGGAGCACATCAGTGTCAAAGAGATGAGAGCTCTTATGCTGGCTCTTCAGGACTTTTATCCTCTCTTCTCTCTGGGGCCTCTCAAGGTATTCACAGACAATACCACAGTGATGTGGTATATCAACAAACAGGGATGAACAAGATCTTAGCTTATTTGCCTGTTGGTACTTCTGATATGGGATCTTGCTGTCAAGTATCAAGTGTCTCTTCAGGCATTTTATATCCCTTCCAATCAGAACATTATGGCAGACATTCTGAGCAGGTCCATAACTCAATTCCAAGAATGGATGCTTCAAAGGGATGTGTTTCTAGACATTGTCCACCAGTGGGGTACTCCTCAAGTAGATCTGTTTGCCTCTCATCTGAACAGACAACTTCCTCTGTTTTATTTCAGAGTCTCAGGTCCTCTGGTGTAGTAGGTGGATGCCCTGTCATTTTCTTGGAAGGGGATGTTTCTTTATGCATTCCCTCCCTTTCCTCTCATTTCAAAAGTCCTGTTCAAGATTCAACAGGATGCTCCCAAAATCTTGTTAGTGACTCCCTTTTGGCCATGATAGCACTGGTTCCCTCTACTTCTGCATCTAGCCAAGGGCAATTTCATCACAAGTTACCTCACACGGTGGATCTACTCACACAAGAGAAAGGATCTCTCACTTATCCCCACCTGCCCACGCTTCAACTGACACTGTGGGTGATAGGATTTTGATTCCTCATAAACACCTCTTTTCTGAGGATATGCTGAAGGTCCTGCAGGAGGCCAGGAAACCTCCTACTAGGAATCCTAACATATCCAAATGGAATAAGTTTTCTATTTGGTGTCTCTCTCATAACCTGGAACCCCTTACTGTGGATGTTCCTCTGGTTCTCTCTTATTTGTGTGAGTTGCTCAATGCTGGTTTGGCCTATTCTTCTATTAAGGCCCACATATCAGCTATCACTGCTTATATGCCTTTAACTTCTCCTTTAGCTTCTAGGTTTGAGGCTAAACAATTTCTTAAAGGCATCCTTAATATTAGACCTCCCAGGAAGCCTGTTCCTCCTCCCTGGGATCTGAATTTTGTTTTGGAGAAGTTCACTCAGGCTCCTTTTGAGTCTGTTGCTTCAAATTATTTGCAAAATTGTTCTTGGAAGACTGTTCCTTTGTTAGCTCTTACTTCTGCCAGATGGGTGTCTGAGTTGCAAGCCCTTATGGCTTGTCCTCCTTTTTTGGTATTTCTTGAGGACAGGGTGTCCTTGTGTACTAATCCTTCTTTTATGCCTAAGGTGGTTAATGAGTTCTCACTTAATCAGTCTATTAATTTGCCTACTCTTTTCCCGTCTGCAATCTGACAGTGAGAGGGTGCTGCATACTTTGGACATGCATAGACAACTCAGATTTTATTTGGATAAGATGAAGGCTATTAGAAAATTTTATTGGTTGTTTGTTTCTTTTCATTCTAGGTCTTTTGGGTTATCTGCATCCAAGCAAATTATTTCTTCTTGGATTTCAAAGGCTATTTCTTTTTGTCACACTTTTCATGGCAATATTCTTCCTTCTTCTGTAAAGGCTCATTCTACTAGCACTGTGGTTTCCTCTGGTGCTTTTTTCAAGAGCTTAGATACTAATTCTATCTATTACTCAAACAGCATAACACAGTGTGTAAGAGATGTATATATATATATATATATATATATATATATATATATATATATATAAAATATCTGTGGTGGCAAAAATCTCTCACACAGTAAACTCAGACACAAAGATTGTCAGCAGTACACCACACATCACACCTGCCCAAGGTCTTAACAATAGTTATACCACTTAAAACAGCAAAAATGCAGTGCAGCTATATATTGAGGTTTTAAAGATTAGCTTACTTAAACCTCAAAGACCTCCAAAACACAACACAGGCACAACACACACTCAGCATATTAAGCCTATTCCCTCACATAACACAAGGAGTCCCGAAATCACAGATGTTGAGCCCATAAAGCAGGCATCAATCCAGTGAAACATTCTTGTTATAGGTGACTTCACTGTAACACATATATGTATTAGTACTGTAACAGATATGCTTCTTACCAAGCTGATCAAGGAAAGACTGATGGTTAGTTGCTTGTCTGGTGCCAGGATCAGTCAGATCATGCATGTAGTCAAGTCCTCGAACAACAAGCACCAGTATGACTCTGGCATAGTTTATGCCGGTGTCAATGATGTGAAGTGTACCTTCCAGGATTATATGAAGAGAGACATGATGGAGCTCTCAGACTAAGTGTCCAAGGCAGGTGTGAGCATAGCATTGAGCAGCATTCTACCTTCTCCAAGGATGATGCTGCAATATGAGCAAAAAATAACTGACTTCAGTAATTGGCTTAGTTTTTGGTGCCATTCAAAGGGGGTCCAATATTTGTCAGCCTGGGAGGATATGATTAACAAACCATGCTGCTTCACCAGGGAAGGCCTGCATCTGTCCCCTCTATGGTTTTGATCACTGGCAAAAACATTGTCCACCCCACAGTGCCTTTTTTAGGCAATGGCAACCTGATAAGCCTACTTACATAATGAAACGAGCAAAGGAAAATATGAGGGTGTTACTGATAAATGCTGGGAGCCTGAGGAAGATATGCCACTCCCTACATGCCCTTCTCACCCTGGAAGACATTGACATTTGTGTAGTGACTGAGACATGGTTTAAAATAGCAAAGAGCACTGGTTAATAGTGGAATTTATAAAGATGAGAAGAAAAGGGGGAAAAAAGAAGAGAGTGCCTAACAAAGAAGGTGGGGGCAACAACCCCCAGCTCATTTTCAGTTTATTCTAGGTACTGTAGGGGCTGTCAGAGGGAAGTGATAATTATGGAGGGACAGATTCATAACTGGAGGGACAGATTCATAACCCAGAGGCTCCCTTCACTCTGGAATAAAATCCCAGTCCAGGTTAGGCAGAGTCCCTCATTGACTCTCTTCAAGAGGAATCTTGATGAGTGGATGGGAGATCGTAGGTTTACCTCGGGTATCACTTCTGTGTCACTATTAGACACAGGCACAGTATACTAACCTCGAAAAAGGGCATAGCAAAATTAATTTAAAATGGGTGGCGAAAGCCAAACACACACTGGCTAGGCTTATAAATGCCCTAGGGCAGATAGCCTAGTATGAACCTATGAACCTATGTAACAATGACAGAGTAATAATGGGCTTTTGAGCTGCAGAATTGGCTCTGTTTTTTATCGCTTGTAGGAAATGAGGATGACTTTGAGCATCATTTGCAAATCCTTCTTTGTGAAAAGGGGAGATAATGTTTTTTAAGGATCTTCTCTCTGTATGCAGAGATGACCCATCAAGGAAAACTTCTGGTAGAACAGGAGCAGGGGATGGACAAGAGACAGTGGAAGATGTACAGATGGTTTTAGGAAGAGCCAGAAGTGGGTAAAGGTAAGTGGGCTAGTAATGTTTTGGTTGAGAAAGAAATTTGGGTAGAGATAGATTATGGGGGTGCATAGCATATGGACTATGGCTTCCTGTTACACCAAGCATTGCCGAGGGGTATTTTTTTTTACACTCCTCAGATTCCTTTATTAACTTTTCTCATAGCATCAGTTCTTGCAGTTTCATGCATGGTGCATTTTTCTTACACCAGTGGCATGCCCATTTAGCATCCTGCTAAAATACACTCCACTTTAGATAATACATTTAAACAATGCTAAAACTGACATTTATATCATAGGCATTCCTTTTCTCTAAAGGAAAGAGTGACAATCTGTAACAGGAAAAAATAGATACAAGTTGTATCTATAATGGCAGATTGTACAATAAGTGCTATCCTCATGCATGGTGTGCATTCAAACAGCAATGGCCTTTATTACAAAATTTTTTCTATTACAGGATTTGAAAATGCATTCCTTCTTCTTGTCTGTGGCCTAAGGTGTACATTTAGTATAATAGTGTTATCATCTTCCTATACTTCCTTTATTTCCATCTAAATTATCTCTTTAAAGTAGGTAAACATTTCTATTTCCCCTTACCCCCCTTGCACATTTTAATTATTTACATTCATCATGGTGCAACCAGAGACATTTTGCTCTTATCTGACCCATTCTTATCTACACTCTTATTTGAGTTTACTATATCCTTGGGTCTCAATCCTTGATGTCTTATTCCCTCCCTTTGAAGTTCAGTAACTACATTTCATGCATGTTTTTCCTAATTTCAGCTACCACGGGCTTTTCTTTTGACCTTCACCTTTTAGTTATACTCTTTTTGCCACTGAACTCAAAAGTGAAAGCAGAGCCCAGAGATGTAAGGATCTCTCTTCTTCCATCCCAGCAGGAAAACACTTTGTTCATTTGAACTTTGTCTTCTCCTATTTTGTCAGCTCTGTCATCCACTGATTTTATAAACTGAGGTCTTCACAATCCCAAAATATATGCTCCCAGGACCCCTTCACACCTTTTCACATTTTCAACAAATACCTACATAGTTTGGTAATATCATTTCCAATCATTGCTCTTGCTTGGCTTTGGTAGAGCCTATCCCTGAGACACAGCTGGTCCCGTTGAGAGGTTCTCTATGCTTCCTGAGTTTCTTAGGCCCTGTCCTATGCCCCCCACCACTGCAAGTCAGTGTTCTCTGTAACCACCTTCTTTTTCAATGCACTGATTGCTGGTATAGGTCATATTTCCTGGGAATGCTACTTTCAGCCTCCTATCCTGGCATTTCATTGACACTTTACTAACCTCTCTTTCTACCATCTCAGCAATATCCTCTGATGGCTGATTGTACCTGTGTATAAAACAGCAAACATCCACTCATTATCGTCTCATGTCTTACTAAGTGTAGCACCTGAAACTGGAGTCACAGCAACCTGGTTGCTTTTGTCTTGCCAAGACTGAATATGTTTTTGGTGATGTAGTCTCCAAGTGACCAAAACCCTGTTCTCTAACCCCGTATTGGCCCTTCTGTCATCTAGGCCCTGGTCAATGTCAACTACCCTTCCTATCTGCAGTCTTTTGCTATTAGGCTGTAGCACCCCAGCTCTCCTTATTATCCAAGCTCATTATCTTCTTCCTGTGCTACAATGAATCCACTTCATTGTCTTTGTGCAATCTCTGTGCTACAATGAATCCACTTCATTGTCTTTGTGCAATCTCTGTGGTACAATGAATCCATTTCATTGTCTTTGTGTAATCTCTGTTCTACAATGAATCCATTTCATTGTCTTTGTGTAATCTCTGTTCTACAATGAATCCACTTCATTGTCTTTATGTAATCTCTGTGCTACAATGAATCCACTTCATTGTCTTTGTGCAATCTCTGTGCTACAATGAATCCACTTCATTGTCTTTGTGCAATCTCTGTGCTACAATGAATCCATTTCATTGTCTTTGTGCAATCTCTGTGCTACAATGAATCCACTTCATTGTCTTTGTGCAATCTCTGTGCTACAATGAATCCATTTCATTGTCTTTGTGTAATCTCTGTTCTACAATGAATCCATTTCATTGTCTTTGTGCAATCTCTGCGCTACAATGAATCCATTTCATTGTCTTTGTGCAATCTCTGTGCTACAATGAATCCATTTCATTGTCTTTGTGCAATTTCTGTGCTACAATGAATCCATTTCATTGTCTTTGTGTAATCTTTCTATGGACTCTGCCCATCATTTTTCATGCCTGTCTCCCTTTCATCTTACTCTCAGTCAACTTCTCTTCATCTCACGGCTCTTCCCCTCCTTACTTCTTCACCACCTCTTATTGATGCTTCATCTTCCCCCATAGTATGTACCAACTTCCTGTTCCATTTGTTCACTAGTCCTCACATTTGGTTATGTGCCCCTGTATGCCCACTTCCCTTTTGTTCCCTTGGTGATGTTGGATTACTCTGGTTCCTCTTTATCATACCTCAGTAATGTCTGTATTCATCCTGAAAGAAAGAAAGAAAGAAAGAAAAACAAATAAAGGGTGAGACAAATGCTCCTTCCTGCTTACCACCCCACATTAAACCATCACCTTAGTATCTGCTAGCATTGTTGTCACTATTCTCCGACATCTTCATCTGTTCTCCTCTAGACGTCTCCTTCTTATGTTTTCCAACCCCTGACTCCTGCTTATGGTTATCTCCCCTCTACCTCTGCACTCTTACCTTTTTATTATTATTATTTTTTTGCCTGTGTTTTGTCATTTCCTGTCTGCTTGTTGCTTCCTTCTATAGTCCGACTTCCTCTTTCCCTCTTGACTAGCAAACCCACAACCATCTCTATCTCCCATACCAGTGAAGCTTTCCTCATTTGTTTGTAGACCCCACATCCTGTCATGACACACTCACTTTATCAAGCACTTACCCCACACCCTAAATATCTCTCGTCTTCATCCAGCCTGTACTGCCGCGTTTGGCATGTAAATATGAAAGAAAAGCATATCCTTGTATATGTGAGCTCTTATGTTAAGTTCTTTTGTTAGCAAACTATGCCCAAATTACTCACTAAGGTGATTATTTCTTTTGTACATATGCATAAATAATTGCTAACATGGACAACTGTACAATCGCAATCAAACATAGTAAAATTATTGGGCTTCCACTATACACTATGTGAATTTTTTGTTGGATCTTTCGGCTTTTCCCGGTTAGGCGTTGCCACAGCGGCACTCTGGTCTGCTAATGATTGGCAGTAGATTTTTACGTACCGAGTTACCAGCTCTGATGCACAGCCTTCAACGAAGGTACACCCATTCACACAAATCTCCACACAGAAGACGCTTTAGCTGAGAATCAAACAGGACAGCGTCTTACTGTGAGGCGACAACGCTACTGCAGCACCACCACCCCAGTTTTTGTGAATACTACATTATATTACCTAGTACATACTACATTGAAGCTGTGTTACTCTGGCTTGTGTAGCATAGTATGTAGGTAATGCTGACCTATTGACACTTCTCTTCTCTGTATGTATTGTAGAACTATATTAGAAAAAAGATTTTGATTTTATATTTACTGTGGCATGTTTAGATAGTGCCTTATGGTCTGGACCATGTCTGAAAAAGGGCTATGGACCAGCGCAGCAATCCAGTTAACAAATGGATATGTGAATGAAGATATATGTAATATATACATATTTATCCTAATAACAGATCCCACATAAAGTGTCAGATAAAAGCACATATATGATAAATTTGTGTAGATAAATGTTTGTCTATATTACTGACGTCATCAAAATTCACTTTTACTCTTGCCACATCACTAACACTTTAACTACACCTTTGGCATGTCATCAAAGCTTGTACAATTCACATAATCCCGTTATATTTATAATACTCATTAAAAGCTTAAGAGAAAGTTTACACATTGGATACACACTGCACAGACATTGACACACCCAAAACATTGTAGCCTACCAAAAATAGCAATGTAAACCTAAATCTATACTTGGTTTTATAAAAAATAAGTAAAAACAAATAAAAAGAAAGAAAGAATTGAAATTGTACCTTAGAATTAGAGTATAAAGGGATTTCTTTCATAAAACCCCATGCAACGTATCTAAAGCCACATTCAATATTTATGTATTTATTTGTTTGTTTGCTGTTTCATTGATATTTGATTACCAGGAAAGTCTGAGTCCATTTTCCAAGAAGGACAAGGGAGAAAAAGGACCAGGCAGGAAATCTTTAAGTATTACAAAACATTTTATTTTAAGAACAATAAAATTCACAGTCTTTAAAATAATACAATAAACAATTACAGTTTAAATAATTATACCAAATTAGGCATAATATGGAAACATTGGTTCAAAATAGATAAACGTTACATGATAATTATT
The DNA here is from genome assembly GCF_019279795.1 of Protopterus annectens. Classification (NCBI taxonomy): domain Eukaryota; kingdom Metazoa; phylum Chordata; order Ceratodontiformes; family Protopteridae; genus Protopterus; species Protopterus annectens. The sequence goes on along the minus strand of NC_056735.1, from coordinate 4,677,691 downwards.
TAATAGTTAGAGAAATTTTTGCCAACTTATAGAGTAATTAAATGTAAGTTAGTTTAAAACAAACAGAAATTACAATACAAAGTGAGAAAAAAACAGGCTAATGATATATTTAGAGAGAAAGCCAGGGGGAGAGAAATTGATAGACGTAAGAAAGCAAATGAAGAAGGGAGATTAAGGGGATGAAAGGTATGACTACGTATTTGTTCACATTTAGAGATCCTGGTGTCGAGCAAGAACAGAGCCAGCTTTCGGCTAGGAAGTCTTTTAGGATGGTCTTGAAGGATGGGTGGAAGGGTGTTGACCTGATGGATATAGATAAGGAGTTCCAGGCCTTAGCAACATGGTACGAGTACACACAATCCCCAGCAGATTTGATAGGTTTGTGGACAGACAGGAGTTTTTGGGCACTGGATCGTAATGACTGACTTGGAACATAGTTGCGTAGAATGTTATTTAGTGCTGGACAAGCAGCTGGATTCTAGATAATTGTATAGGGGTTAAGAAGTTGTATATATGTTAGCTGATGGGATAGTTCTAACCAATTTAGGCTTTTTACTGCTAGACGGTGGTGGGTTCTGAAAGGGGTATTTGCTGCAAATTTAGCAACTTTGTTAAAACATTGTTCAAGGTTTTATTTTTGTGATGCACTATGGTTAGTAAGGAACACCATAAAGAAGTGTGAGGAGGAGATAAGTAGTGACAAATGTAGCTTTAGTTGCATCATTTAGAAAGTTTTTGGCTCTATAAAGCATCCCTATTTTTTGATGATTTTTTTCTTATGCAATCTTGTATGTGCATGTTAAATTTAAGATAATCACCCACTTTCATGCCTAATAATTTGCTAAGAGAAGTGACTGCAATGATTGTATTGTGTAGAGAGAGGCATTAAATTTAGTTTTTTCATGAGAGAGGGATTTTGGGGAGAAAGTACTAGTTTTTTTAAGGCTGACCATGAATTGTGAGTTACAAAGCCATGTTTCAGTTGCTGTTAATGCTTTCCTGAGAAATATTTTGGAGGTATGCCATGTCAGATGAGCAAATGAGTGTGGAGTTATCTGTGTACTGTATTAGGAAGGCCTGCTGTGTGCATGTGTGGAGAGTTATGGTAAGAATGTTAAAGAGGAGGGGACCAAGGATAAAGCTCAGAGGTACCCCAGTGTTGACTGGTAGGTATGGAGAGAGGATGGAGTGCCATTTTACTGGCATACCTATTGGATAGGTAACTTTTGAACCATAGAAGGGTGGGCTGTGAGAGACCTAATGAGGACATTTAGAGTAGAAGGTTGTTGTGACAAACTGTGTCAAAGGCTTTAGACAAGTCTAGAAATAAGGAGGAGACTAGTTTTCTCTTATCTCTAGCTTTATTGACAGTATCTATATAGGTTAGAAGTGCATTGTTAGTACTATAGGTAGGATGGATGCCATGTTGTATGGGGGATAGGAGTTCATCCTGCAGGAGATAGTTTAGCAATTGTTTTTGAATATATTTTTCAAGTATTTTGCACAGGGCAGATATATTGCTATAGTTCTAAAGTTAGTAATGTCTGTTGAATTTCCTCCTTTGTGCATAGGGATAATTTCTGACTTTTTCCAGAGAGTTCCAGAGAGAGGGAATGTGAGATTCCTTGATTGTCCTATTAATAAGGATTGAGACAGGGTAGGCAATGCTGTCTTCTGCTATTTTAAGATATTCACTTGGAAGGTCATCAGCTGAAGCAGAGCATTGTTTGAGCTTGTTTAAGAGTAATTTTATATAGGAGTTTGTTTAAGAGTAATTTTATATAGGATGTGGGCACAGGTTTGAAGGTGAAAGTGGATATGGTGATGATACGTGGCTGTTGGGCAGGGTTAGGATTACATGTTGGGGAATCCTTGGTTACAGATGCTGTACTGTCTATGAAATAAGAGTTGAATTGTATTATGGTTTTGAGTGATGAGTTATTGGGAGAGGGGTAAGGGCTGAATGTATGGGTGGGATTGAAGATTTCTTTAATGGCTGTTCAGAATGTTTTAGGGCTGTGTTTACTATTATTCTGAAAGTTCATAGGTTCATAGGTTCATACTAGGCTATCTGCCCTAGGGCATTTATAAGCCTAGCCAGAGTGTGTTTGGCTTTCGCCACCCATTTTAAATTAATTTTGCTATGCCCTTTTTCAAGGTTAGTATACTGTGCCTCTGTCTAACAGTGACACAGAAGTGATACCCGGGGTAAACCTACGATCTCCTATCCACTCATCAAGATTCCTCTTGAAGAGAGTCAATGAGGGACTCTGCCTAACCTGGACTGGGATTTTATTCCAGAGTGAAGGGAGCCTCTGGGTTATGAATCTGTCCCTCCAGCATGTCCTATTTATTTCAGTGCTGAAGTTCAAGTCTCTCGAGCGGATAACTTGATGGGATTTGGATTTTCTGAGGTGCAGCATGTCCATTAATTCCGGGTTGGACATGGCTTTATACGTCAGGCACAGATCACCTCTGAGCAGGTGGTATGCCACTGAGTAGAGCTGGAGTTTCTTTAACCGGGCAGCATATGGCATCTGTTTGAGCCCTTTGATCCTCTTGGTGAGGTACTTTTGGGGTCTTTCCAGTTGCTGCAGGTGTCTGGTAAGGTACATCCCAAAAGGGGCATTGTACTTAATTATGGGCCTGATGAGGGATGAGTAAAGAGGCACGATGACCTCCCCTGATCTAGATGTGAATCCCTTCATGGTTAGGTGGGCTATATAAAATGTTTTTCTAACCACTTTGGCCAAGTGGTTGTCAAATGAGAGATTGCTATCAACTTGGGTCCCCAGGTCCCTAATTACTTCTTCCGTACTTAATGGATTACCACCTATGTGGTAATTTGTGGGCACTTTGTTTTTGCCAAAGGGGATGACTATACACTTTTTGGCGTTTAGCTTGAGGCCATGGCTCTGGCTCCAGTTGTCTGTTTCAATGAGGCCCTTTTGTAGGATGCTTGTGTCGGCTGGAGAGTCTATTATGGCACCCAGTTTGCAGTCATCTGCGAACTTGGTCAGCCACAGTCCTTCCGTGTTAGCCTGTACCTCCGAGAAATATATACCGAACAAGAGAGGTCCCAGGACTGAGCCTTGTGGGATGCCACTTGTAACTGGTTTGGAGTCTGACATGGCTCCAGCAATTCTAACCATGTGGGTTCTGTCTTTGAGCCAGTTTGCAACCCATCTAGTGACACAGGGGTTTATATTTAAGCTGGTGAGCTTATCTATAATGCCCGAGTGGGGTATTGTATCGAAGACTTTTGCAAGGTCCAGGTAGGCTGTGTGGACCACCTTCACCTCGTCAATGGCCTTGGTGACTGTTTCAAAGAAATCAACCAGGTTTAAGAGGCAGGATCTGCCCTTAACAAAGCCAAACTTGGTAGGATCCAGTGTCTGTAGGTCCCCAATATCTTTATTTATGAGGTCCATGATGATCCTTTCAATAGCTTTGCAGACCAAGCTAGTCAAGCTTATGGGGCGATAGTTTCCAGGATCCGTTGAGGCACCACCTTTGTGGAGAGGGACCACTGTTGCTGTATGCCACTCTTTGGGTACATATCCTGTAGTAAGGCTGAGATTGAACAGTAGTTTTATGTTTGGGTTTAGCTCTTCTTGGAGTTCATGTAGGATGCAGCCCAGGACACCATCTGGTCCCATTGATGCTGTGTTTTTTGCTTTGGAGAGGGTGGCTCTTACCTGAGCATCTGAGATGTCAGGGGGGCAGCACTCTGCTGGGATAGATATTTGCCCTTTTGGTGGGGAAGGGGGGGGAGTTTGCGCTGAACCTATCAGCTAGGATATTGGCAATGTCTGTGGGTTCGGTGTATTTTTTGTCATTTTGGACTAATTCTGAGCATATCTGGGAATTCTCACCCAGGTTCCTAACATAACTAAAGAAAGCCTTGTGATTATCCTTAGTGTCCTGTGCAATTTTTCTCTCGAATCTGGCCTTAGATGATTTTATAAGTGCCCGTAGTTTTTTGCTAATACTGATCAGAGATGCCTTCCCTTTTTGGGATTTTGCTCTGTCATGTAGTAGCTTCCTCCTTCTATTGTATAGTTTGTTTATGGCTGGGGTCCACCAGACAGGACGCCTAACTTTGGAGGACTGGGTCTTGGTTTTATTTGGGATTGCATGATCCATGCATTCCTGAAGGTGTTCATAGAATGCGTTTATAAAGGATTCTGCGGTCTGGGCCATATTTTCCACAGGCCCGGGGGCTTTGAAGGATTCCACCTCGGTTTTGAGGAGTGTGAAATTTGCTTTAGAGAAGTTTTTCACTGTGGTTTTCTGGGCAGGGCCTGGGGTCGGGATGTGAATATCTAGTGAGATTAGTTTATGGTCTGATCTTACCAGTGAGGGATACACTTCTGGTCTGGAGCACAGAGTCCCCATGCTGGTGATGATCAGGTCCAGTATGTTTTCCCCTCTTGTGGGAGTGGCAACAAGTTGTTCCATAGCATTTGAGTTTATAAATTCTAGGAACCTTTGGGCTAGGGTGTTGGAGCTAGAGTAATGCTCCCAGTCTATATTAGGGTAGTTGATGTTGCCCAATATAATGGTGTTTGGAGAGACCTTCATATTTTCCAGTGTTCTCAGGAAGGCCGAGTGGGGTTCCTGGGTTTGGGAGGGTGGTCTGTAGCAGGCTATAAACTGCAAGGCAGTTTTACCCACTGTTAGTTGCACATGGATAGTCTCTGATGCTTCGTGCTGTGCCGCCAACCTGGAGGTGTGGGTATCTTTGACGAATATTGATACTCCCCCTCCTTTTGTGGTTCGGTCCAAGTTTTGGGGCCGAAAAACATGGTATGAGGTATAACCTGGTAGTGCTGGGGTGCTCTCGGGAGCCTTGAACCAGGTTTCTGTTACTGCACAGATATCGATGTTCTCCATGCTAAGGAGAGTTTCGAGTGCGTGCATCTTGAGGTTTAAACTTCTGGCGTTGAGTAGCATTACTCTTAGTTTCTTATCCCTTGTGATACCTATGGAGGTGGGTTTGTCTTCTGAGCCTTGCCTAAAAAAGGCACTATGGGGGTGGCAAGAGCCTTTGCTAATATCTGAAAGCCCAGGGGTGACAGGTGCAAGCCGTCCCTAGCAAAGCATCGTGGCTTGTTGAGCATGTCATCCCAGGCAGACAGGCATTGGATCCCCTTTGAATGACACCAATACTTAAGCCAATTGTTGAAATTGATCATCTTGTCTTCATATTGTGGCATCATTCTTGGTGAGGGTAAGATGCTACTCAAGGTCAGGGTCATACCGGCCTGGGCTACATGCTCAGAGAGCTCCTCTATGTCTCTTTTCATGTAGTCCAGGGAGGTAAGTCTCAGGTCATTCACACCAGCATGGACAATGACTGAGTCATATTTGTACTTGCCTTGGAGTGACCTGAGTGCTTGGGTTATGTGGCGGATCCTAGCGCCTGACAGGCAGCTCACCGTGACCTTCTCCTTGTTCAGCCTGGTGAGCGGGACATCAGTGTGCCTGACAATAGAGTCACCTATTACAAGTGTATCAGGTGTGTTGTTTAGCCTTAAGGGCTGTGACTGTTCAGCACACTGGCTTTGTGAGCTATGTGTTGCACGTGTTTTGTATTGGTGTAGCGGTTGCTTGGGTGTCTGCTTTGGAGGTCTCTGCTGCTTAGGCAGATTTTTATTTAGAGTCTCCAAGTATGTTTTTGTGTGTTTATGTGTTTGGTTTGCTGTCATGGTAGGTGTATGTGAGACTGGAATTGTAGTGAGTGTGGTTTCCTTCTCCTCCTGACTGGTTACACCAGTACTGAGTTGAGAGAGCTTAGCCTCCAGTTTGGCTATATGGTTGCATCTCTCACATGTGCTGGAATTTGTTGGGAGGAGGAGAGGGTTGTCTGTGTACATGAGGCAGTTGTAATATTGCCTCAAGATTCCCATATTCACCAGCTGGACCGGAGAGGAGATTGACAACTGACCTTTGGACATGCTAGAATAGTATTGGGAATTCCTTTATAATTGAAAAAAAGGGCCAATGGGGAACAAAGTACTCAAAGGGAGTTTGTGAGGGCGTAGTGCTTTTAATTTTTTAGTGCTGACTTATATAATTGCTTTAGTGAGCAAGTGCCAGGCTTTAGAGTGGGAATAGGGTGTTTATAGGAAAAAGAACTTTTCCAATGCTTATTTACACTATGAGAGTGACCATCCTATTCATTTGAAAAAGAACATCGTCAAAGGGCAAATGATTCATGTGTCTAGGATGACAACAGAACATGAAGTTTTTTTAAAGGAAATAGACATTTTAGAAAATATGTTCCACGAAAGGGGATACCCAGTAGCTTTAACACAGACCATTAAAAAATGTGTAATAGAAAGAAGAGAAACTAACTACCCACCTTTACTTGGGTTTGATTACCATCTGAGGGAAACTGTGGGTATTACAAATGTTGGAAACAAACTAAATGACACTAAAACAATCCCATATTTGACTTTAACATACCACCAAAATATTGGATGGCTTAAAAAGTGTATAAATGACACTTGGGATATGTTTAGATCTATGCCCACAAGAGTGACAGTATTTCAGAATACTCTGACTTATAGTTACAGAAGGAATTTCAATTTGAAAATATCTTAGAAAAAGGGAAGGAACAGTATTTGAATAATAGTTACGGTTATGCTACTAATAACAAAAAAGGTACTTTTAGATGTGGGAGATGTCCCCAGTGTTCCTTTATAGCTGATGAAAAGATAGTGAAGTTACCCAGTGTTAGAACAACCCTGAAAGCTACAAAATACAGTAGCTGTTACACAAAAGGAGTTGTATACCTGGCCTACTGCAAATCCTGTTGGTGTTATTACATTGGGAAGACCGAAAGACACCTAAGGAAACGAATTTATGAACACATCAGGGACATCAATCGCAAAAATGAACATAATGCACTATATAGGCATTCATTAGTCTGTATGGAAGCGAATTTTAAATTCTGGGTATTAGAGATAGTGGAACCTTTAGAAAGAGGAGGTGACTGGGAAACTAGATTGACATATAGGGAAATGATGTGGCAATTAAAACTAGATGCATGTAGTGGAAAGGGCCTTAATGACAATATTTCTATATTACCAGCATTAAAATTGTTATCCCAGGACCCTAGGAAACCATACACACATACATAATCTTATTGCACGTACATCTACTAGCAGACTGTTACTATATAGTTAGGGTTGTATATATTCCTTTTATATGTATACCAATTTATTTTACATGTATATATTTATATATATTTTTTATATTTAGACTTTATATATTTATACACATTTTTTACATCCTATTATATACATTTTTCATCAGAATATATGTTCATATATATATATATATATATATATATATATATATATATATTAGATTAGTTCTAGTTCTTGTATTATATATATCCATATTTTTATATATGTTTATATTTATGTATTGTACATTTTATTCTAGGAATATACCTATGTATGAAGAGATTTATACCAAAATTCAATACAGGTTGTTATAGCACTTTAAAGGAATGGTGGATAGTTAATTAATTAATTATCAATCAATTATGCAAAGCACATTAATCATTGTTATTGGCTATGATATAAAAGAATGCCATTGACTGCTTTTTTTGATTCTGAAGAGGTCTCCGGTACAGAAACGAAAGCGCTCAATCCTATTTTATTTTTGTTATGGAATAAAGTTCATATTTTGCTACTCTTGTTTTTCGATGGTTCCTGGAATTATTGGTGGAGTTTTAGAAGCAAGAAGACAGCCTTTATAGATCCGTGGTGCTGTGTTTTATTTTTGGTACTGTTGCTATTTTCGATTGGGAATAGGGTGTTTATTATGAGAACTAGAAGTTATTATAGTATAGTTTTTTTGTCTTCATTAATTTGCTTTTTAGTACAACTGTGAAGCATTTTGAAGTTTTCAAGAGGTCGCAGTAGATTTAGGGGAGTTAAAAATTTCTGTCCAACCAATTGACATTCACATTAGCTAATAGTAGTTTTCTTGTAGAACTGTTATGGATATCCAATGTAGGATATCTTCCAGTATAGTTTTATTGTCACTAGCACTAGAAGGGTTGTAAAGAACAGTAATACATATTTATTTATGTTGTTGTTGTTGTTGTTGTATCTTTCGGCTTTTCCCAGTTAGGGGTCGCCGCAGTGGAACTCCAGTCCGCTAATGATTGGCAGTCGATTTTTACATGCTGAGTTGCCGGCCCTGATGCACAACCTTCAACGATGGTACGCCCATTCATGCATGTCTCCACACAGAAGACGCTCTAGCTGAGAACCGAACAGGACAACGTCTTACTGTGAGGCGACAACACTACCGCAGCACCACCAGGGCAGTAATACATATTTATTTATAGTTGTTTAATTTCAGGAAAGTAGTAAGAGGCTGTGCTGAACTGAATTTTGGTATTGGTTGCTGTAGGGGGAAATGTGGTAGTTGTGAAATATTAGAGCAATACCACCACCTTTCCTCTTTATATGGTCATTACCAAATAGGAGTTCATGTAATTTATGTAGCCCATTGAAATCAATGGAAATCACTATTGTAACATTAAAAAATACTGTAAATAAACAGGGGGGTTCTTTTGTCTGATAAAGGAAACATCTTGTACTGTACATGTAGATAAATTGCAGCCTTGGTGCTTATCAAGAAACTCATTACCAAGCCTATGGTGTACCGTATTTTCATGCATGACAAGCCAGACCCACAGGCACATAGTTATATTTGTGTGTGTGTGTGTGTGTGTGTGTGTGTGTGTGTGTGTGTGTGTGTGTGTGTGTGTGTGTGTGTGTGTGTGCGCGCGCGTGTGTTCTGGTACAATGATGCACTAAAGGCCACATGTTCATAAAATAAAAAAAGTTTTATTAGAACTCACACAAAACTCAGTGGAGCAGACTCCTCATGTAAACAAGTGACCAAACAAAATAACTTTCCATAATGGGAACCAATGAAAAAAATACAAAGTACTTTCTTTATTTCAAAGTTGCATGGTCCCATAAACAAAAGAGCACAGTCTCTCATACAAAGTCCACTAATTCCTTTCTGGGCAGGAGTTAATGTCCACAAAACATAGGTGCTTCCAGGTAGGAATGTTCTTTCTGAATTCCTTTTGCAGAAGATGTCCAGGTTTCCTCAAGCATGATCCACAGCCCTTTTCCTTACTGCAGCATACTACCCAGAATCAATGTTCTAATGTTTCAGTGTTCCAATGTTCCATGCACACAATTTCCCACTACAAGTGGCTGAGTTCACTCTGAACTGGTAGGGCTATAGCCCTCTTCTGATATGCCGCTTAATTTCATAACTTGTTCAGTTAACTGGCCCATGCAGAAATCATCCCTGCGTAACACGTAATGGTACTTGACTACTACTAGTTATGACCTTTATACGCAGTACTGACACAGATCCATTTATGATATTTGTTCATGTTATCACATTATTTACACTACTTTACATTATTATGAGACACCATTCTAGTAATAACACTACACAATGTTACAATATGCACACACGCATTGCGCATGTACATATGTACGTATATATGTGTATGTGTGTGTGTGTGTGTGTGTGTGTGTGTGTGTATGTATACATACGAGTCCCCTTTGAAATCTCAAAATACTGAAAAATTGACTTTCAGTATCTCGAGACAAAAATAATGAAACTACAGTTATTCGAAACTGCACTTTAATGAATGTTAGTTTACTGAATATGTGGTTGTTGTGATGTGGTGTGCTTGTCTTTAAGGTGCAGTGTGGTCTGGGATTTAGACATGGAGGAAGATGTGTGGTTGTGTATGGATATTCAGGTAGGTTTTAACGGTTTACGGGTTTTGGGTAGGGATTTATTATTTTTTACTTGTTTGGGAAGTTTTGGGAGTAGGTTGGGGTAGATAGGTGAGAGTGTGTGTGTGTATTAGTGTTGAAGGTGGTGAGTTTTGTAAATGTGTAGTATGTGTGTTTTTCACATGTATGTTTGACAGTGTGCAAAGTAAGTGTAGGGCGCATAACAGTAGTTTTTTGTGTTTTTCATGGTAGTGCGACCTTGGAGTTAGTATATATAAGTAGCGGGGGTGTGGGGGGTGTAGGGGGCTTGCCCCCTGCTTATACATATGTTATGTGGGTTTTATTAGTGTGTGTGTTTTGTTGCTTTGTTACGGTCTAGGCAGGGAGGTGTTGCTTGTGATTTTATGGTGGAGGGTATATTAAAAAACTGAACATCGCTAGCTGAAAATTCGGTATTATGAACTTTCAGTATAGTGACATTTGTTTTTTTAATTTTTCATTGTAGTGTGTGTTCGTTATTTCCGCCTTGAAAGTTAGTCTTTTAGTAGTTTGACTTTTGAAAGTAGACCCATGCATACATATGCATGCATACATATCTGTACACACACTCACAACACACACAATGATTGCAACACAAGTGGATAAAAAAAAAACAACTGAATGCATACTACATAGCAAACCACAATGCAGGCTTATACTCTCTGTATTCAGTCAAAATACAAACTCACTTTTTCTCTAGACCAACAAAAAAAATGCAAAAGCATTTACAAATACCATACACAAACACACAAACATGCAAAAACATGCACACACACACACACACACACACACACACACACACACACACACACACACACACAAACATGCAAAAACATGTGCGCGCACGCACACACACACACACACACACACACCAATACCATATACACCGACAAAGGCACGAACATTAACTACAGTTGTTTTTGTAGGGTACAAGTCCCATTATGCCCCCTACATCCCCACTACTTTATATATAACAACTAAAAGGTCATACAGCAGTGAGAAAGGGCATATTTACAATCTCCATTGTACTGCAATCTCACACTAAAAAGAAATGGCACATTTTGATTGGGTATGTGCTTCACATCCACAGAAAAAAAGCACATTTTCAATGAGTAAAGTATTTGATCAGGTAACAACTCAAACTGTTCAATTAACTGTTCTCTCAGTTGAGTGAATGGAATCCATATACAAACATACTGTGGCATACTGGATATTTGCTGTGTCAGAAATATTGTTTTAATGTGCTGTCTGTACACCATATATCATGGAAAAAAACAATGATGGTGTGTTTAAACAACATATAATAGTAGTAAAAACTGTAATAGCACAGTATAATATGAATTACCTGAAATACATGCCATCACAAAGAAGGGCTGGAAGACCATAATGGAAGACATTTGTCTCTCACACAGATGCTTTTTAGGTCAAATGTGGACATATTGGTGGACCCTGATAAGAAAAAAATGAAAAAATACCAGTAGATCTTCTTTAGAAGTACCTGGAGCCTAATTGTGATTTACTGATGAGAAAGAGTACCAGGAGTATAAATGTCTTTGCATTTGCGGATTGCAAGGCAACTTAATCAGGGCTACAATACTAAGTCCATAAATTGTTAAGAAATTTTGTCTCATCACTGATAGACTTCAAATATGGATCTGTAAGTAACCAGAAGTTTAAGTACTAGCAGAATTATTCTTGTTTTCTTTCCAGTTGGAAATGAACTTTAGTTTGACTTTTTTACTAACAAACTACAATTGAACTAAAGAAACCATCTCCAGAGTATTGCACTTGATACACTGGTAAAGAATGTGGGCACATTTTGCTCAATATATACCAGATTTCATTTTTTTTATATTTGCATCACAGCCTGCAAGTGTAAAATATTTTAAAATAATTACCATAGCTGAAAAGAGAAAGAAACCTGATGTTAATTTTATGAGAGAAGGTTTACAATTTCTCAAAGAAAATACAGAAACTCAGAGACTTTACTACAGATGAACACAAATAGGGCTCAGTAAACAGTAACTATTAATGAGATTGAGTGTGGCTGTCCAGCTCCAGAAAAAGGACTTTACCTAAACTTCCTTCTGGCTGAATCCACAATGACCCCAACTTAGCAATATATCTTCAAGAATCTTTGGTCAGAACCCCTGTTCTGACCCAAGATGAACTTGAACCTCTGAGGAAACAGCTTCCTGATTCGCATTCGACAGGCAATCCTCTTTTATACATCACTAAACTGAGATAACTTCTCATTAACAAATACAATTTCCTGACTAAATGTGTGGGGAATGTTACAAACATGAATCACTTCACGTTTACTTAAAGGAACATATTCCATTTCCGCAGGGCAAGATGTTACAATAACCTTTTACCACCAGAAAACCATCACTTTTGAACTCATAGCAATGGACTGTAAGATGTCAACAACTTAACAGCATTTCAGTTAGCTAGCCCAAGCCTGTGGGTAACAATGAATTGGAATGTGCGGATTGATAATTCCCAGCAGTACAATTTTTGTGTTGTTCTCTTGTTTGTTTCAGCCATTGCTGTGGGGTATGATTGGTCACTAAGTTGAAGACTACCTAGCAGGTAATACTTCACTGAATTATATCCAACCCTTCCCCCCACAGCTGAATATCTTATTTTAGCATTATTTAATTTTTGACTGATAAAACATGCAGTGTGCTCTCACCTTGAAGATATTGGGAAAATACTGCTGCCAAACCTACATCTGATGTATCCATATATGGGATAAATGCTTTAGTTAATTCAGGACACACTAACACTGTTTCAGAACGTAATATTCTTTTTACCTCATTAAATAAGCTAATCTGCCCTATCTACATTAAGAGACCATTGTACCTTAATAGAGGCTTTTCTTTGGATCTATATCAGAAGATCAAAGTTTCAAAACTTTGAATCTGATATGGTTGACACCATATGATCGAAGTCTTGAAACTTCAAATCTTTTAACGGAGATCTCCGTACAGTGCAGAAAGGGACTATTTCCCCTTTCTGCACTGTAGTGCGATCTCGGATTTGGTATATTTAAGTATTGGGGGGCAAGCCCCCCTGCTTACAGCGTTTAAATTGTTTGTTTTTGTATGTTGTTGTGTTTTATTACATTTTCAGTGTTCCAAGACTTCAATTATATGGTGTCGACCATATCAGATTCGAAGTTTTGAAACTTCGATAATGTAATATAGACCCTTTTCTTTTTAGGAAATTTGTCAAAGGACAAGCAGTAATCACAAAACCACCCATGAATTTTCTGCAATACTCTACTAATACAAGGAAAGCCTTCATATGTCTTTTAGTAAGGGATATAGGCCAGTTTTTATAACACTTTTTTTAGTTGTGGTTTATCACCACCCTTCCATTAATGTTTCCCAGATATTTGACTTCCACCATGCCAAACTTATCCTTTTTAGCATTCACAGTCAAGCCCACCTGTCTTATAGATTCTGGCATGGCCTGCACTTTTGGTAATTAGGACTCCCAATCCTCTGGATGGATGACCATGTCATCAAGGCACCATGCAGCATGTTGATAGTGGGTCTTCATTTTAAACATTAGTATCTGAAATGTGTCTGGAGCTCCATGTAGGCCAAATGGTAGCACTGTGTACTGAAAAACACCTTTAGGGGGTTCCAAAATTGTATATTCTTTAATACAACAAAGTGGTATCTGTCAAGCCTAGTGTTATCAAATATCTGGCTTTTACTAGGATCTTTATCAATGCAATAATTCTAAGCATGGAGTAGCTGTCAAACTGTGAAATGCTATTTAGTTTCCTAAATTCATCACAGAATATGATACGCCCATCAGGTATAGTCATTCTGTGATTCTCTTAACTCTCCTAGTTTGAATATCTTTTTGAAATTCATCTCTCACTAATTGTTTCTGTAACTCTGGCACTCTGTAAGGTCTTGGTCTACGCTTCACTCTACACTCACTCTAGGTGCTGTCTCTTATGTTATTCAAGCAATTTAGTTCTCCCAAACATCATGTCTGAGAACATTCATTTAGTTTTTAACACAATTATTTTATCTCTTGCTTTTATACTTTTGACACAAATTCCTTCACCATATGTTTGGTAGAGCTTCCCCGATATCTCCTTTATAACTTTTAGTTTGTAAGCTAGCAACATAATGTCTTGTTTCTTGCCATGGCTTTGATACATTAACATGATATGGTCTTTCTACTTCCTAATTTTCTAATTCTGTGGTTAACTATATTTATTCTTTCAATTACCTTAAAGGAACCTTGCCATTTAGCTAATATTTTGTTCTCTGTGGAGAACGCTAGTTCTACAAATATCTGACCTCCTGGGTTACATTCTCTAAGCTTGGCATTCATTCTTATTATAAACTCACTGTCATGCCTGGGCTTTCTGCATTTGCTCCTTTACTGTAGACATGCCCACCGTAACCTATCCTCTAGGCTAACAAAGTATTCTATCACACCTTTACATGATGTCGACTCTTCTTTCCAAGCCTTTTTAGCAATATCAGACAGACCTCTGCGGTACCTGACATGAAAGAGCTCAGATGGGATAAACCCATCTGAACCCTCTGGCAATTCTGTTATCACAAACAACAATATTTCTGCAAGGCAGATGCTTGGGGTTACGCTGTGTGTTCCAGTGAGAAAGCTGATAACATTGTATCCCAAGATACTACGAAAGCTCATATTTAATCTGTAGCTCTAACGATTTACTGAGACAAGGTGACAGAGAAGAGTTGAAAGTAAACATGGAAGAATTTATGACAATGCCGGTTTCTTAGTGTTTGATGACATTAATCTGCGTGGACATTATCAGAGCTGAGGAAGAAGATGATGATAATGATGATGACAGTAGGTGACCGCATCTATGAATGTGAATCTCATACTATTTATCATTAAAAGGAAGAGCCATTCTCCATGTCATCTCATCATGTGATCAGTGTGAATACCTAAAGTGCACAGACATGCTGCACTGGTGGCAGCTTTGACCAATGTTATGTCCCCATATGGGCGTCTCGATCCACTTACTACATGACTTGGGTATAAATGATAAACTGAAGTGATGTGATGGTAAAACGGGATGTAGTTCTATGTCAGAATCGTAAGAGTTATGTAACTTATTGACATACCTCCATCTTTCAATGCAATTATTTTGCTAACTAAGCTACTCAGTTCCAAATAAATATGCCTAGATATTAATTGACCTTGTTAATCAAAAGAATTTGAAGTAAATATTACAAAACCAACTTAAATATCACACTCGCAAAAACGGGATATGTTTGCTCCACATCCATTGGTACACACTCTGTAACTAACACAGATAAGGATATCATAATTTTAACCTTATAGTTATGACCGTAACCTTATGAAAACAGACTATTCCCTAATGACCCAAATGAGTTTGTTTGGGCTACTATCAATGAGTTTTATACTGCTAATTGTGTACTAATTAACATGCACTGGTAAGACACAAATATACAGGTCAATTCAATAAAAAGCTTTAGTTAAATTATAAAGTTAGTAGGATAGAGAACAAAAAAAGATGTACTAATTTTCTTTCAAAACATAGCCTAGTAAAAAAAATTTAAATAAAATACAAAAATTACCTTTCATCTGAAATCCCCCAGCACTGTCCATTAATGAACATGTACTGGTAAAAAAAGCATATATAAGTAAAAAGCTTTAGTAGAATCACAAAATTAATGTGATATATAACAGAAAACATGTACTAATTAGCTTTTAAATGTTATCATAGCCACATAAAAAGGAGTAGCACTTTAGTAAAATATCCTGTTATCAAATCCTCAAGCTTTAACTAAGACATCACCTTAATCATAGAGTCTGAACTCAATAATAAGGCATTATTTAATGACATCTGAAAATTGAAAGGGAAAAATTATGACTACAATATATTATCAATAAGCAATGTACTAAACAAACAACCACAGAACACATCAAATTTGGTTGTTGATAAAAATGTACAAACTTCACCATAAGCTAAGAAATATATCAGAAGGCTATACAAACAAGGGGAAACATCTCTCATATAACTACAGAAATGATAACTGCTGCTATAAGTACAATTAAAAGTTCACATGTCATGGGAGCAGACAGCCTAACTGTGGATTCCTACACAAAATCAATAAATCCTAACTAAATCACAATCATTCTCGTTAAACCAAATGTTAGCATGTGAATGGAACCCTGACTTATGGTAATTGGACCAAACAAATTTAGGCCCATTAAAATGATTAATAATTCTGGTAATAACCATGGAAACAATAAAAAAAAAATTGTACAAAATGGCACAGGGAACTTTCTTCTGTTTGATATGTGACAGTAGTGGTTTCTAAATGGGAGATCTTGCCTTTTGAATCCTGTGTCTTTCTTTCAAGAGGTAACAGTAGTGTTTTATGAAGGGCTGACAGTTGTATACTGTATATCTTTACCTTGTTAAGGCATTTGCATTTCCATGTAATGATATAACTGGCAATGTAAATATCAATCCATATATTAGTCAGTGGGTAAGAAACAGGACCAAGTCAGGGGGGTATCTGTATATCCCAAAGGAGGTGACCAGAGGTATCTAAGAGGGCTCTGTGCAGACGCCACATTTTAAAATATTCTTCTCAGGCATAAAAGTGGAAAATAAGGTATGGATAACTATTTATGTTGATGACTGTAGATTGGAGTAACAATTTCTTCAATAAAAGATGCAGACGTTCTCCAAGATGGTCTATGAAATATGAAATATACATACCTGTTGAAGTAGGATTGGCCTCATCTTTAATGTCAGTAAATGTAACATCACCATCTTGCAGGAAAGAATGTAAATTATGACTACAAAATTATCTGTCACATCATAAAAATAACACCTTCATTAAAGACCTAAAGATAGTGATAGAAAATATTTTAAACTTTGACCAGACTGTATGTACCAAAGTCAGAAAAACATATCCTGTAGCCCATCGCATTCTAAAGGGCATGTTTAATCACTCCAGAAAGATCAGTGTACCATGTTATACATCACTGACTTGTCTAATTATTGTGTATTGTGCTGCATTTTGTAACCTTTCACAAGCCACCTGAAAGAACTTAAAAGGAACAATGATTCCTTACTAACAAACCACAAGGCTGGAAAAATAAAAACTATACAGAAAGGCCTAAGGAACTGTCATTATATTCTATTTCTTACAAGATATTTAAGAGGTGACCTCTGCCTAGTTTATAAGGAGGGTGTCTGACCTGGTTCTCTTTGAATGTCTGGGCTTGAAATGTACTTTTATGGGAGCTAATGCTAGATTAAGAAACATAATACATAAATAAATAAATAAATAAACAAACAAACAAATAAATAAATAAATAAACACTACTATGTGACAAAAATGTTGTATGATGGCTGCCAATGTTATGCAATACTTCCGCTTAAAATAAGAAGTCAGTTATTAATTTCTTTCAAACATATATTCATATATATATATATATATATATATATATATATATATATACATACATATATATATATATATGTATTTAAAGAAAGTAAAAAATATCAACATGAGATTATTGTAATAAAGCTTAATGAAGGCCTTTAGATCACAAGCTAAACACCTGGACAAATGTCACTGTTATATCTCCAGCTTGCCATAGCGTCAAACCATTTGTCTTCGATCAGACTGCTATACCCTACGACCAGCCTTCACCTGTCTCCTGACTGCTATACCCTACAACCAGCCTTCACTTGTCTCCTGACTGCTATACCCTACGATCAGCCTTCACCTGTCTCCTGACTGCTATACTCTATGACCAGCCTTCACCTGTCTCCTGACTGCTATACCCTACGACCAGCCTTCACCTGTCTTCTGACTGCTATACCCTACGACCAGCCTTCACCTGTCTCCTGACTGCTATACCTTATGACCAGCCTTCACCTGTCTCCTGAGTGCTATACCCTACGACCAGCCTTCACCTGTCTCCTGACTGCTATACCCTACGACCAGCCTTCACCTGTCTCCTGACTGCTATACCCTATGACCAGCCTTCACCTGTCTCCTGACTGCTATACCCTACGACCAGCCTTCACCTGTCTCCTGACTGCTATACCCTATGACCAGCCTTCACCTGTCTCCTGACTGCTATACCCTACGACCAGCCTTCACCTGTCTCCTGACTGCTATACCCTATGACCAGCCTTCACCTGTCTCCTGACTGCTATACCCTCGACCAGCCTTCACCTGTCTCCTGACTGCTATACCCTATGACCAGCCTTCACCTGTCTCCTGACTGCTATACCCTACGACCAGCCTTCACCTGTCTCCTGACTGCTATACCCTACGACCAGCCTTCACCTGTCTCCTGACTGCTATACCCTACAACCAGCCTTCACATGTCTCCTGACTGCTATACTCTATGACCAGCCTTCACCTGTCTCCTGACTGCTATACCCTATGACCAGCCTTCACCTGTCTCCTGACTGCTATACCCTATGTCCAGCCTTCACCTGTCTCCTGACTGCTATACCCTACGACCAGCCTTCACCTGTCTCCTGACTGCTATACCCTACAACCAGCTTTCACCTGTCTCCTGACTGCTATACCCTACAACCAGCCTTCACATGTCTCCTGACTGCTATACCCTATGACCAGCCTTCACCTGTCTCCTGACTGCTATACCCTACGACCAGCCTTCACCTGTCTCCTGACTGCTATACCCTACGACCAGCCTTCACCTGTCTCCTGACTGCTATACCCTACGACCAGCCTTCACCTGTCTCCTGACTGCTATACCCTATGACCAGCCTTCACCTGTCTCCTGACTGCTATACCCTACGACCAGCCTTCACCTGTCTCCTGACTGCTATACCCTATGACCAGCCTTCACCTGTCTCCTGACTGCTATACCCTACGACCAGCCTTCACCTGTCTCCTGACTGCTATACCCTATGACCAGCCTTCACCTGTCTCCTGACTGCTATACCCTACGACCAGCCTTCACCTGTCTCCTGACTGCTATACCCTGACCAGCCTTCACCTGTCTCCTGACTGCTATACCCTACGACCAGCCTTCACCTGTCTCCTGACTGCTATACCCTACGACCAGCCTTCACCTGTCTCCTGACTGCTATACCCTATGACCAGCCTTCACCTGTCTCCTGACTGCTATACCCTACGACCAGCCTTCACCTGTCTCCTGACTGCTATACCCTCAGACCAGCCTTCACCTGTCTCCTGACTGCTATACCCCTCGACCAGCCTTCACCTGTCTCCTGACTGCTATACCCTCTGACCAGCCTTCACCTGTCTCCTGACTGCTATACCCTACGACCAGCCTTCACCTGTCTCCTGACTGCTATACCCTATGACCAGCCTTCACCTGTCTCCTGACTGCTATACCCTACGACCAGCCTTCACCTGTCTCCTGACTGCTATACCCTCGACCAGCCTTCACCTGTCTCCTGACTGCTATACCCTACAACCAGCCTTCACCTGTCTCCTGACTGCTATACCCTACGACCAGCCTTCACCTGTCTCCTGACTGCTATACCCTACGACCAGCCTTCACCTGTCTCCTGACTGCTATACCCTACGACCAGCCTTCACCTGTCTCCTGACTGCTATACCCTACGACCAGCCTTCACCTGTCTCCTGACTGCTATACCCTCGACCAGCCTTCACCTGTCTCCTGACTGCTATACCCTACGACCAGCCTTCACCTGTCTCCTGACTGCTATACCCTACGACCAGCCTTCACCTGTCTCCTGACTGCTATACCCTACGACCAGCCTTCACCTGTCTCCTGACTGCTATACCCTACGACCAGCCTTCACCTGTCTCCTGACTACTATATTCTATGACCAGCCTTCACCTGTCTCCTGACTGCTATACCCTACGACCAGCCTTCACCTGTCTCCTGACTGCTATACCCTACGACCAGCCTTCACCTGTCTCCTGACTACTATACCCTACGACCAGCCTTCACCTGTCTCCTGACTGCTATACCCTACGACCAGCCTTCACCTGTCTCCTGACTGCTATACCCTACGACCAGTCTTCACCTGTCTCCTGACTGCTATACCCTACGACCAGCCTTCACCTGTCTCCTGACTATGTTCATTATTTTGTGAGGCAGCTCATCCCCACCTCTATACTTGTAATATAAGCCGTATTATAGCTATGTATATAATTGTCTATGAGCCTGTTTTACACACCACCTCTTAACTACAATATCAGCATTTTATGTACAGTCCAGTTCTTTCCCTCCTCTCAATTTCTTTGAATTTCTAAGCACTAATCATATGCTCTATTATCAATCTGACAAACCCCCTAATATACCTTTTCAAATGTCCAATATTCAGTATCTGCTACTGCATAAGTATCTTTTATACTGTAATAGCAACCTCTTCTTTCATGTGATTGCAATCTAATCGGCAAATGTATTTGTAATTGTTAATGTGTATTATTTAATGTCTGCTCATGTATATTACTAAATGTATGTTTAAAAATGCTTGTAATATGTTGGAGCTTTTCAACCCAAGACTCAGCTGAGAAGGGCTTTTTTTTTTTACTAAACCCAGTCAAACAAACCCATTATACAAAACCAAAATAATGAATTATTAAATAAATAAAACCTTCAGAACTATGAATTTATTTAAGTAGATAAGTCAACTGCCAAAAGGAGAATGTGCACATTGGCTAAAGCAGGGCTGCATTTGCCTCTGCTACCATCTGGTGGGCATACTGTATAACTTGTAAAGAGGAATTTTAGTTCAGTGAGGTAAAAAGTAGCAGCCCATTCTAATGGAGGATAGGCAGGTAGTCGCTTCGAGCTTGCAGTCTTAAAACACATGCTGCTAAGCTCAGAAATATTCAGGTACAGTAGTCTGATCTCCAAAGATTCTTAGTGACAATTATTTGAACAGTTTAGTGGTGATTTCATGTTATCTCAGGTAATTACAAATTAGCACCTATTGGGAAGAATTAAACTGGTGATATTCACATTGAATGCAGACTTCTACTATGGAACTTGAAAATGGAAGCATGAAAGTGGCCTGTACAGTCTCTTGTTATTTATAAACCACAGTGTTTAAAACATATGTGAGTGTAATGTATGTATAAAACAGAAAAAACCCCGAGATGAAAAGTGACCAGTAGTTTATCCTACAGGCCTGAGTTTTCCTTCTCCTGTCTGGTCTGCAGTGAGCTCTGAACATCAGTCAGTCAATCAGTATACACCTTTAATACAACACAATAATTGTCATATAAAGCTAAAAAAAAAAACTTCACTAACTAGACTGACAGTTTACATGTCTATAGCTTAAGCATTCATTCACAAGAGCTAATGTCCAATGCATCATTTTAGAAAAAAAGGAAATAATTTTGAAACGGTTCTGATACCTTATATCAAATACAGCTATGAAGTAAATTAAGTTTTGTACATCAACTCTCACTCCCTGTCTGGGTTACATTACAGTATTAAAAGGAATATATCAGTCTCCTTCAAACCTTACTGTTTGCAGCTGTAAACGTACCTGTCATTATTGTTTTAACATTCCTAGAGACACATTATAATATCTTTCTGAAAGAGGCCAGAATGTATATAAATTGTTTTAACCTTTCTTTGTGTAAAAGCCTATGATATAATAATGACATGTTCTGATGGAACATAATGACTGAGGTGTGTGTGTGCGTGTGTGTGTGTGTGTGTGTGTGTGTGTGTGTGTGTGTGTGTGTGTGTGTGTGTGTGTGGGTGTGTGTTGTGGTTGAATGTGTGTTTTGTTGAAAGTGTGCCAGGGATGTGGAATATATTAAATGTGTGTTTACACAAATGTACTGTTTGTCAAGGTGTGTTTTTGTTGAGTGGAGGTGGGTTATGTATGCAGATGTATTGAAAGTTTGGGCATTAAGGGTTTGGAGTTAGGAGTCTCTGTGCAATCATATGCAGGTGTGAGTTAGGTAAGGGAACAGAGTTAGTGTTTGTGTGATCATATGCAGGTTATGATTACAGTAAGAGCTGGCTAAGGATTTAGATTTAGAGTATTGTTGGTGCATGTGTTATGCATATGAGCCTGTCTTGTGTTGTGATAGTGTTTCAGAAAGGGTTTTTCTATGGTATGCTATAGAGTTGCAGTTAGAGGCAGAGGCAGGGTTAGAATTAGTATGTATTAGCCTAACCCTGCACCTTAATTTAGAAAAACCCTTTGCATAAAACTGTCACTATTCAGACAATTTTGATCTGAATGTGATAGTAGTTTTTTTCTGTAACACATTCTCCTTTTGCTATCTTTTTGTATTTTAGTATAGTGTATTTAGTAACTGTGCATTTTGATATGAATGCATTAATCAGGAGTGGCAACGTGTTTCCCTTTCCATCAGTTACCCTAAACCCATCTCTCCCTCTCTCTTTCTCTCTCACTATATATATATATATATATATATATATCGTTAGAAATTATGCCGCGATGGTGCAGCAGTAGCATTGTTGCCTCACAGCAAGAGGTTCTCCCGTTCGATTCTTGGCTGGAGTGCGGGGAGTGCCTTCTGTGTGGAGTCTGCATGTCCTCCCCGCGGTTGAGTGGCGTTCGAAAGACATGCATAAATGGGTGTGCCTTCGTTGAAGGTTGAACGTTGAGCTGGCACCTCAGCGTTCGTCAAAATCTACTGCCAATCATTAGCGGACCGGAGTTCCGCTGTGGCGACCCCTAACCAGGAAAAGCCGGTAGACAACAACAACATATATATATATATATATATATATATATATATATATATATATATATATATATATATATTTATAAAGTTACATGTCATTTGATTGAATGCTCATTTGAATTGGATTCACTTCATAATCTCGAAATACCGAAACATCGAATTTCATTATCTCGAGACCATGAAACTGAATCCACAAAACACCGAAACTACAAAACCCCGAGCCCAAAACCGCGAAATTCAAAAACCCAAACAAACCGCCACACCACACCACACATACACCAAAACACCCCACATCACAATTTAAAATACAAAACTACACACATACACAACTCATATGCACATAAGCAGGGGGCAAGCCCCCCCTTCACCCCCACACCCCCTACTTATATATACTAAATTCGAGATTGCACATACAAGAAACAAAAGCAAACAAACACACGCACATTCTCCAGTCCCTCACACACACATCAAACATATCAGCACACTCACATACATTCTACTTCCCACTCAAAACCTTTACAAAACACTCACTTACCTGACACAACACCTAGATCCACACACACGGCACCATGCAGCATAAACACACAAACTGGGAAACAATGTAGCGTAAGTCCATAACTGTGAATTTGAGATATTCGAAGTTGAGATTATGAACTTTCGCTATTTTTAACATTCGGCTTTATAGTCGTGAGATACTGAAATTCGATATTTCAGTATTTCGAGATTATAAAGCGTTCCCATATATATATATATATATATATATATATATATATATATATATATATATATGGGTCTACTACGGTTGATTGAAAACTCTCTTAACTGAAAATGAAATTACTAGGACCACTTCACTGAAAGCTCACTTCAATGAAAACTCATTTCTTTGAAACTCATTTCGTTGAAAGTTATAAATGGCCTTTTCCCCACTGTAGTGCGGCCCTGGAGTTAGTATATAAAGTAAAGGGGGGTGTGGAGGGACATTTTAAACTATACACAGTGATATTTACAAGTGCAATAAATAACTGTTTCCAAAAGAGAATATATAACCAAGATATGTGGGGGGGCTTTGCCCCCCCACACCCCCCAATGTGGGGGGCCATGCCCCCCACACCCCCCTTACTTTATATACTAACTCTAGGGTCACACTATAGTGGGGAAAAGGCCATTTATAACTTTCAACAAAATGAGGTTTCAGTCAAGTGAGTTTTCAATCAACCGTAGTAGACCCATATATAAATATATATATATATATATATATATATATATATATATATATATATATATATATATAATCAGCAATGGCCACCACCATGCTCCCCCACCCCCAGATCTGTAGAAGTTTGCTTTCATACTCCAACACACTGATTCAGTGTGTGTGACATTTTTCTGTTCTCAGTGGTTGTGTATCCTTAGGGTTATATATAGGTAAGTGTGTGTGAGGGTGTGACCCCAACAAAAAAGCTTTTTACCATATATTTGCCAATTGCCATATAGAATGTTTTCAATCAACTGCAATTCAGCCAAATGGGTTTTCAGTAATTTGTGATGACTGATTTATTTTTCATTAAATGACCATTCAATCTAATGGCATATGATTTTATATATCTATATCTATCTATATATATATTCACACACACACACACACACACACATATATATATATATATATATACACATATACCTACAGATATATTTTATATATATATATATATATATATATATATATATATATATATATACACACACACACACACACACACACACACACACATATATATTCACACACACACACACACACACACACACACACACACACACACACACACACACACACACATATATATATATATATTCACACACACACACACACACACATATATATATATATATCAGATTTTTCCTCACAGTGAACTTTCCTTTTGTGGGGCTTCCTAAACATACTGCATAAGTAATATTGTTAAGGGACCATTATTGTCATAAATGTAAAATACTTACATTTTGTTGTATATTTTATCTATAACCCATAATTGGGTGTGGGTATCACAGGATTTACCCATACTTGGCTTGGTTTAATCATGATGGCGAAGGAGTGGGTTATCACTATTATACAATGACATTATTTAAAAAAGAAATAGCTTACCGTTCCTAAATAACATCTTTGTATAACAGCCCTTTAGTCTTCTTCTGCATTGTGTTCTGTTTGATGACGTACTTGTGCATGTGTATGGGGCTTAACGTTCCCGCACTTGCCCAGTGCATCAGTGCAGTGCAAGAGAAACGATGGAGAAAAAATCATCTCTAGTGCTGTTTTTTTTTTTTTGCGGTTTAAAAAAATCTAAAATTTTACTGGGAATAGTGCAAAAATACAAAGAAAATCAGGTATGTTTCTGTTTCTTTAGTTTTACAGAATGTGCTTAATTTTTATCATATTTTACTCTGTCCTTGGCTGTTATCAAGCATATGCCAATAGAAAGTCTGGCCACACAATGGTATTTCAGTGGCCAGACTTTTTTCTTTTGATATATATTCAAATTACAACAGGCATGCTAGTTGGGGTGTCCTATCAGCTTGCACATTTTTGGATAATAATGATCCTTTATTTTATAATTGTGCTGAATCGACTAATTTCCCTGCAACACTTGCAGTAAGTTATTACTAATTTTCTACTCAAGATGACCTCACTGGAGTAGACATACTGATGAAATGTTTTCTTTCTTTTTAATAAACTTTAGCACATTGCATTAACTGTGTTCAGATACCCAACCTTCCCACGTATATGATTTTTGCATTTACTTAGAAGTACTCAAGTTGTCGCTTCCTCTTAGCATCTCTGGAGAGAATATCTGTAACTTTCTTCCAGTAACACATTATAGCTTACGTCTTTTATCATGCTTTTCAAACACAGTGTAATAAGTTTTTTCTTCATTAGTTGCAAAACATTGCTTAAATTATTTTTCTGAATGTTAGGAAGCACTTAGCTGCAAGGACTCCTAATTAAGTCTCTGTGTATGTCATTGGTATCAGATTTATTCACTCTGATACTAAACAGTTAAACAGCTATGAATTCCCAAAGACTCAACAATTTTATGACCCAGAGAGAGGGGAAAGAATGCAGCTGTTAATGGCAAATCACAGTTGAGAGAATACCTGGAAACTCACCATGTTTGTGACTCCAGAGGGAGTGCAAAGAATAAAGGTCTGCAAACACCAGACTATGTGTGCTTTTCTTGGCCAAAAACTTAAAATGTAATTAGGTAATAAGTCAGAGAGACAAACTCCTAAAGAAAACGTGATTTCATCCAAACCTAGCACCGAGGGAGCTGAATGCTGCTGAACAGGAAGAATAGTTGTGTCATGTTCTTTACATGTGGCAATGTGGGAATCATTTTGTACAGAGTAAAGTACATTCTGAAAAAAATGTGTCTATAGGGGCATAGTTCACAGGTTTATTAGTTAAGCTGCCAAGTTTTATATCTGTCATAAAGGTTTACTCTTTACATGTTTAGATATCTATTCTACGAAAAATAATTCCAGAGCCTACTCAAGAAACACCTAACTCTTACAAGGACCCACACATGTACCTTTCCAAACAGACAGCACCATTTATCTTCTTCCACCTTCTTGTTCACTCATTGCTGTTAACTAAAGTGTAACCTGCTAGATAACCTTTAGTTTTTTTGTTTTTTTTTATGATCCAATTCTCTTTGGCCACTCCCTTTCCTCTCGCTCCTGTATTTCCTCACCCTCGCTGCTTTTTTCTGCCTTCAAACCACCATTGTTTTTATTCACTCCTGTCCCCTTACACTCTCTATTAATACATCTCAAAGTTTTTTTTTTATTTATACCTTTTTGACCAGGTTGGTCCCACTAGGCCAGGAAGCATATATACTGATTACAGGAACTTTGGCCAGGGCACTGGGGAACTTCCCTACTTCTTTAGAAAGTGCTAGTTCCATTCCAAGTACAGTGGCAACTGGGAGAACAGTATTCAAGGAGGTCCAAGACAGCGGATAGCACAGAGGCAAATGCTTGTGCAGTATATAAAGCTCTACAAAATTCTGAGGAGCTGTTTCAGTAGAATTTGTTTCATCTGAAGCAAATGTTTAAAACAATGATGGACGTGTTATTATAACCCACCAGTCAGAGGGACTGCGGGATGATATTCAAGGTAAAATGTTGTTGAGTGAGCTGGAGAGTGGAAAAGATGTTTCATGGGGTGAAATTATGGACAAAAGTCAATTGAGGAATCAGAAGCTATTTTGAAAGAAGATTGACTGACACAGAAATCATGTTCCGTGACTGTTAAAAAAACTCCAGGGAAAGTAATGAGTGATGAACAGAGGAAATAAAATATCAAAATTCAAAGGAAATTTATGGTGAGAATTCAGAACAAAGAAGAAAAAGAAATGGACAGGTATGACATCTGGGATAATTTAATGGTCCTATTGGGAATGAAGGCTCTGGAGGTAATAGCTTTTATTCTTATTAATAAAGAAACATTTTGTAACATTACTTTTGAGACTGGTTCTGTTTTAGAAAGTTTTTTGGTGAATATGAGAAGAAAGAAACTGTAATATATGGAACTCTTATGTGGTTAAAGCATTTCAAAGAGAAACAAAAAAGAAAATACATTTTCAATTTCGAACTGAAGTTGAAAAATATACTTTAAAGAGACATTTAACCAAACTTTTTAAAGAAGTTAGGGGCATTAGCAAAGTCTGTGATAACAGAAGATTATGGACAGGGCTATGGGAGTGTCTTATTGTACTGAAAATAAAGAAAGAAAAATTGTTGATATCCCCAGTATGATGAAAGTAGAGGGCAACAGAGGTGTTGTAAAATATTGGGGATAACTGTAAACTTTTTTTTCAGTGGAAAAGATGATCATTTGATAAAGTAACTGTGATAATAGGAAATGTTATATTCTGGGGAAACAGGTCATGATGCAAAAAAAGTGTGAATTGAAAGGTTATAAACTTAACAAAGTCGGACATTTATGGATGGATTGTAATCTACAGAAAAAGGATGAAGAAGAAGAAGAAAACAAAAGTGAGGACACTGTACGAACAGAAGAAACGGTCCCAGTAAAAGATTAAGAGGAAGTAGAAAAGCAAGATCGGGGTAAAAATAAAGATAAGGACAAAGAGGAAAATGAAACAGAAGATAATATAGAAGAAAGCTCTGATATAAGTGATGCGGAGGATGTATCCTGGAATTCAGTAAACTCCGTGTGTGCTTCATGCAAAGCTTACACGGAGTTTACATGTGTGTGCGGTGATGCGCAGTGAGCAGCAGTGCTCATTGCATATTCATGCTGCACACTGCATTTAAACGTAAATAAGCACGGTTTTGTGGCCGGCAACAGCATTGTCAGCTGGGAAACCATGTAAGCCAACATGCATAGCAATCCTGTTTAAGTCAGAGCACAGAAGGTTCACGGTTTTGCATTGAATGCCACAGTGATCACCAGGCTTAACAGATAATGGTTTTCATAGCTCTCAATCTCTTGGTGCAAGAAATCTGAACAAAGCACAAAATAATGGGGGGACAGAAATAGGGACAGATTTTACATATTTGCTCTTTTAAACTTCGAAATGTGCTAGAATAACAAGGGGTTTGTGTGAAGATACATTTTTTCTGAAGGATTTCAAGTCTGAAACTCAAACGTATGTAATTATTTTGTGACATCAGTCCTAAGATTATCCCAGTGATATGGCAGAAAAACACAGGTTTATTACGGAACATACCAAAAGATATACAAGGCAAAAATCTGGAAATTCTGCCTGGCATTCTGCAAGGAAGTTATGTAAATGTTCTGTAAGAGAACATGGACTGTCATGTAAAATAAACACTCAGAGGAGGTGTGTGTATTGAATAAGGAAGCAGAGATGAATTGTAGGAATGAACACAAGGAAAGAAGACAGGTGAAACAACCTAATGTGCAGCAGATAAGGACATGTCAATGGAAGACAGTTGTAGCAACAACACCAATCACATATCAGTATGGTACACTAGGGACTGCACAGTGAAAATGTGTATTTTTTGAGTGTCATACAAGGTGACATAACAATAGGGAAGATGTCTGTGTGAGATAATCACCTTTACATGAACAGTGCAGAAGTCATCTATCAAGGATGTGATATACAATTGGGGTAGAGTGCATAGTGTGAACCTGTGCAAACTGATTTGCCTGAATACAAGTATAATTTCAGCAGAGGTCTCCAGCAAGTGGGACAAAGGTAAAGGCTCATGGAAAACATGAAAATAATCAACCACAATCATGGCCAATATCAGAATAATACCACCAGCAATCTTATGTCTCTAGCATAACATATGTGATTTAGAGTGATCAGAGATGATTTTGCACAAACACATTTATACAACTACTATGACATGTCCACACTCTATGAGGGTAATCATGCATGCTGTCTGGGCACTATAATATCTGCTGGAGGTGTTAGGAGGGACACTGCTATACCTGTATGTGACATTATGATCAATACAGGCTAGTTGAATGGTGTGCATGGCAGATATATATGGCACAATCCACACTGTCATGAATGTTAGCCATGTCATTAGTGTTGTTAAACAGCTATGTATGTACCGTGTGCATCACCAGAACAGGTAGTATATGTGCATCTCATGTAACATACTCAGTAGTTGTGTTACATACAAGGACTTAGTCAGCACTGTGACCACATGCTGGTGGAAGTTCCACTTACCATCTACTCCTGGGCACAGGTCACATACCTAATCATCTGATTATAGGGTGTGATGTGTACATTATACTTGGGATGTGTGTTTATTTTCCCTGACGTAACAAATCCCCCCATGTTTTTGTGTCATTGCAGGTGTTGTCATGTCTGTGGCAGCAATCTTTGGTGTGTGTTGATACTGTCTGTATTATACTAATATCACAGTTGGAGTCAGTGATTGCCCACAATCTGTAGTCCTTCTTCAGAACACTTTTTAGACACAGGATGTGCATGTTAACTATGATGTCTGTCACTTAAATAATGGACAGAAAAGGGTGTATCAGACAGCCCTGATGTGCAGACCCGATCACTTTACCTGAGATATAGGTCATATCATGCATTTCAACATATGCATATGCCATGTATGCGATAACAGTGGTCTACCCACTTGGTAATAGAGGTGTCTATGGCCACATCTGGCAGTGTTGAGTGAATACTTCAGTGTGGATTTGTGTCAAACGCCTTGGGCTTGTCAAGTTCAAAAGGATAATAGTATTGTCATGCATGCCCTCAATAACCTCTCTGATGACATCTAACACAGCTGGGATATTACTAGTGTCCATTTAGGAAAGGTTCATGATGACATGTTGGTCTACCTCACAGATGAGGAGAGTCAGGATGTCTCTATACATATGTGCATCGGGTGCTGTCCCCTCCCAACTCAGACAAGTGCATGTTGATGTACACCCTTCTACAGGAAATGTATATTCAACCATGTCAGGAAGGTGTATGTAAATTCTTAACTCATTACAGCCGAGTGACGTCTCCAGGCGTTTCTGCAGTTACACCCTACTGCTCCTCTAGGCGTCAAATATTGCCTGTTCATATTTGCATTAATAATTCCAAAACCGTGTAACATACAAGGTATCGGAAAATTTTATCTTGAAGCATACATGATAGCAAACACAATTGTATTGATATATGACCTCTGTCAATGGGTATTTGTTAAAAATATATGGTGATAACTTCAATTTTTAAATGCTGAAACCACGCCCACTAGGAGTTAAAGCTACACACTCAAAAGAGCTTTACTGGAGGGAATGGACTTGGTGCATGATCGGCAACCAAGTATATTTGCCAAAAAGATTTTTTACATTCCAGCAAAGATTTGTAATCACCAGAAAAATCATTATTCAGCACACTATCTAAAACAAAAAAGAAAACTTTTTGAATTCTGCACATACAATGGCATGCCTAGCTAAAGACTACTAGATGCCTCAAACGAAGGATTTATGAGCATTGTTTGGCAGTAAAAAAGAAAGATTTTACTAATGCTTTATCTAGGCATGCCACTGTATGTGCAGAATTCAAAAAGTTTTCTTTTTTTGTTTTAGATAGTGTGCTGAATAATGATTTTTCTGGTGATTACAAATCTTTGCTGGAATGTAAAGAATCTCTTTGGAAATATACTTGGTTGCCGATCATGCACCAAGTTTAAATGAAAACATCAATATTAAGTGCTTTTTACAAATGAAATGATTTAAATGTTTGTTTTATGACAGTTTAAGAAATTTTCATAAGATGTATTTTTACATTTATAATAGTATATGTTTATATACATTTTTAGAACTTTAATTTGAAGTTGCTTTTTATTTGTAGCATAAGTAAAGTGACTTTTTCAAATGGTCTTTAAATGTTTCTTAAGTGGGTGTGTCAGAGTTTTCTGAGGAAGTTCATTGTAATAAAGTGAACGGAAGTGCTAATAAGTGGTGTCCATGTTTGCTGTTACCTCTCAAAGCTTTGTTTGTAGTTACACTGTTCAGTTTGTTAAGTTTCCACATGTATTTTCATGGCATAAAGAGTAAATGGACAGCAGTAATACATGCTAAATTTGGCTTTGTATAGCACAGCAGTGAGTAGCAGGTTTGCACGATGGTTGTCAAAGAGTTTCCACATGCAAAATACCCATTTCCATTATTTTTGCTGTTTGCACATAGTTAAGCAGTGCACAAACACAAGCCACATTGCTAAAAGTCTAACAGTTAGTATTGAGTATATGAAACACACCTGCTGCTTAGCTGTCTCTGTGGCAGCATGTGTAAATGCATTGATACATTTCTTTTTTTAGCCCAGATGATACTGGGTTCAAATCCAGGTGTATCTAATACTTTTAAATAAACAGTGATAATGCAAATGCATCAGTGCTCTATATAATATGTGTTGCTGTGTGTTGGCATAGCATAGCAGGTTTAAGTGGCATTGTGCGGAGGTAATCACAGCGCTGTAGATCTGCTCACCATCTCTTGGCATTGGTGCATGATGCCAAACTCTGCGCAAACATAGAGGCCAAAAAGTGAAGGTATCCATTACTTTTTCTCCTACTTATGTGTGTTGTGTGTGATTCTATTTTTTGACCAGATTATAGATATTAAAATGAGGTAGATAGGAAAGTGGTGAAATGGGGAGAAAACAGGGAGAAGAACAAAGAGAAATCAATATAGGAATGTGCAGGAGGGAGGTATTAAACAACCATAGCTATACATAATTTATGCAGAATATTAGCTGAATTTTGACTGTCACCTCCAGAGAGATAGAGGGGTGACAACATGTGGATCATACCTGCTCAAACTGGTTGACTTCTTTGAGTCAGTCACCAGGGCTGTGGATGAGGGCAAGGCAGTTCATACAGCCTACCTCAATCTGGCCAAGGCCTTTGATACCATTTCCCACTCAGGAATTATTGATAAGTTCACCAAACTAGGCATCAATCCCTATATCACTAGGTGGGTTGCAAATAGGTTCATAGAACCCACAGTGTGAAAGTAGCAGACTCCAAGTCAGACTGCCGACCAGTCATAAGTGGAGTCCCACAGGGATCAGTCACGGGTCTTTTCCTGTTTGGCATCTACTTCTCAAAAGTCCAGGCCAACACGGAGGGACTCTGGCTGACCAAGTTCACAGACAACTGCAAGCTGGGAACCATTATTAACTCCCCAAGTGATGTAGACATCCTAGAGAAAGGCCTCACTGAGACCAATGACTGGTGCCATAACCATGGCCTTAAGCTTAATGCCAAAAACTGTCGTCATCCCCTTTGCAAAAAACTCTGTTCCCACTTATTACCACATCGATGGGAGCCCACTGAACATGAAGGCGTTATAAGAGATCTGGGGACAAAGGTTGACAGCAACCTCTCCTTCGACCACCACATTGCCACTGTGGTCAGAAAGCCCTTCTATTCAGCACATCTCATTACCAAGGGTTTTGCATCCAGGAAGAAAGAGGTCATCATCTCTCTCTATACTCTTCTTTCATTAGGCCAATCATCGAGTATAATGCCCTATTTGGCATGTACCTCATTAGACACATGCAACAGCTGGAAAGGCCACAAAAGTACCTCTTGAAGAGGATCCTAGGCCTTAAACACATGTCCTACATGGACAGACTCAAAAAACTCCAGCTAATCTCTGTCTCATATTGTCTACTAAGAGGCAATATCTGCATGACTTACAAAGCCATGTCTGACCCAGCCCTGTTAGAAATTGTACATCTAAAGAAATCCAAATCCCTCCAAACCACATCATTACCACAATCAACAGAACATGCTGGAGGGACAGGTTCATAACCCAGAGACTGCTCATGCCCTGGAATAGACTTCACATGCATGTCAAGCAGAGCACCTCACTGGCCCTCTTAAAGAGAAATCTTGATGAGTGGATGGGAAATAGAAAGTTCACCCGGGGATCACTGCAGTGGCTGTACTTGATAGAGGCACTGGGAACTAACATCGGGCAGCATGATGCCAGGACACTTTTATGGGCTAGGCTTGTAAAGGCTGCAGGCCATTAGCCTAGTACACACCTATGAACTTATGAACATAATCAAGTTGTATAGCAAGTTGGACTGAATCAAGTGTGTCTAGAACATGTGTGTGAAATGGGGAGCTATGTATGAGATGATTTTTTTTTTTTTTTTTTTTTTTTTTTTTAGTGTGCTAGGTGCCCAATTTATTTTTTAATTCAGTAAGAAAGGAATGCTGGGTAAGGGATATAGGTATGTCTGGGTCAGATAAGTTGGGTAGATGAGGAAGCAAAGCAAATACAAACAAGATACAGGGACGGTGAGAGACATGAAAGGTTGGGGGACACCATGATTGGGGTGAGGGAGAGGACAACCCAGGCTCATGCCCATCAAACTTGGAGACAGTGAGAATCTAGTACTCACCCACTGGACTGTCATCACTGTCCCCTTTCTCTGCTGGTGGCTGGACTGCTTCACATCTTCTCCACCTATGGACCATGAGTGAGAGCAGGCATACACCAATGGTGTGGTGCACGACCCTACTTACCAACCCTGGTATCTCCTGGCAGATAATGAAATTACCACCTCTGCCCCTCCTCTCAGAGGGTACCATTGTTCCAGCTGATGGGGAAGTACTACCTGAGGGTGCAGGTAGTGCAGGGGCAGCAGAGGCAGTACTCAGAGGTTGGGTCCCAGACATGCTGGGCTTCAGTGCTGGAGTCTGTGGAGTGCGAGTTGGGTGATCTACTGGGGTTGTCCCACCTCACTGTGCTGTGGAGCATTTAGTGATGTGACACAGATGGAAGACATGCTGATGTGATGACACATAGAAAAATAAGAGAGATAAGGGTTGGGGTGAGACAAAAAAGAGATAAAATTAGTACCACCATATGTGACACAAGCTGATTTAAGTATGCTTTTCTCTACACTTATTTAAGATTAGATATTTGTAGTTATTTGTTTCATTGAATATTGTGCTCTCTGTCTATCTGCAGTTAGTATCCCACCCCCTTCCCTGTTCCTGTTGTGGTGTTAATCTTGGTGGCTTTGGAATTGCCCGCCCCTGCTGTAAATATGTTTTTGGACACTCCTCCTGGGCCCATCTCATTTGCTCATTCAACTGAGTACAGTGAGATCATATTTTGATTTCATACAGTCCTACCAGTCCCATCTCCTCTGCTGTGTACAGAGAGAGCACTTGGGAAGGACATCCCCTATAGCATTTTATTATTTTAATCTGCTCTGTTCCCTCCCTCTCCACAAAAAAAAAAAACAACAACAAAAAAAAAAAAAAAACCAACAATATTTATACTTTCTTGAGCTGCTCTTACATAACTGTCTTCTACCTTATTACCTTAATTTTCTGTTCTGTGTGCTTTTAAGTGTTCGAGTGCTCGTATTCTGTACTTGGTGCCTCCATTTTGATTTTTCATAACTTACTGCTCTCTGCACTTGTTTTTGTCATTTTTAACTTATCTGCATTTATTTAAACTGTATTTGCCTTAATATTGCTACACACTCAAATGTGCTAGCTTGTACTGCATTTAAAGTGTTTTTGCTACTGTCATTAGCTCATTCTATCTAATACAGAGAGAACTTTTGAGAAAGCCAACCCACTTAAGCTCTTAACCTTGAATTATCTTCTGTTCCTCCTTTCTCCCTTTCCACTTAAAAATTCCAAGCTTGTTTTTCTGCCTTTCCTGTAACTAGTCTTGTCCAGATACATGCTTGCTGTATCTAGGACTGTTTGTAAGATTCTGAGCCCCCAAGCCTTCTTGTGTTGGAGGAAGCCTTCTAGCTTATCAGTGGGAGTGGTAAGCACTAGGTAGCCTATCTACCACAAGTGGAGTGGTTTCTGGTCCAGAAATTGTTTATTGGCTGTTTGGGAGGTTTTTTCCATCTCTTTCAACTTTCTAATTTAAAAGCCCATGTTTACTCTTGTTTCCCACCTTTCCTGTAACTAGTCTAGTCCAGATACAGATTTGCTGTATCTAGGACTGTTTGTAAGCTTCTGAGCAGTGCCAAAAAGTCTGCTCTTCAATTTGTCCCTTAGATCTGCTAGTTCTCTCCTCTCCTGCCCTTTTACTAGCTTATTAGTCTAGCACTTATTAAGACCTCTTGTAGCAATTACTGTAGCACACAAAAGTGCTACCAGCACTAAACGTTCTACAAGGAAACAGCTTCAGTACTTATTATTAATGCCCATCCCTCCAGGCATGTCTAAAGGTCAGTTTCCTGTGCATTCTCCTATTAACCTGGTGAACTTGGGTAGCCTGAGGCAATGTAGCAACTGCCTCATGTACACTGACAACCCTCTCCTCTTACCTCCCAACACTCAGACTTGCGAGAGATGTTCTTATATAACCAAACTGGAAGCCACTCTCTCTCTCCAGCCAAGACCAGAATAGCTAGTCAAGAGGAGAAGGTCAACACTTGCACCACACCACATGGAACACATAGCCCTCCAGAACACACACCAGCACTGCCTTCACATAAAAACACAAACCACACACCCACCTTCATGGAGGCTCTCATTAAAATCTACCCAAACAGCAGAGACCTCCAAGACAGAAATGAACTCAACCACCAAACACAACACTAATCCTGAGACACATAACTCTGCTAAACAGTGTGCCACTCAACCAAAGCCCCTAAGGCAAAGCAGCATGCCCAACACACTAGTCATAGGTGACTCAATAGTGAGGCACACTGATGTTTCACTCACTAGGTTGAATAAGGAGAAAGTAACACTCAGCTGCCTGCCAGGTGCCAGGATCCACCACATAACGCATGCACTCAGGTCCCTCAATAACAGGTACAAATATGACTCTGTCATTGTGCATGTGGGTGTGAATGACCTGAGACGTACCTCCCTGGACTACATGAAAAGAGACATGGAGGAGGTCTCAGATTATGTAGCCCAGGCAGGTATGACCCTAGCCCTCAGCAGTCTCCTACTATCACCCAGAATGATACCACAGTACAATCAGAAAATGATCGATTTCAACAATTGGCTAAGTTTCTGGTGTCATTCTAAGGAGATACAGTATCTGTCTGCCTGGGATGACATGATTGACAGACCTCAATGCTTTGCTAGAGATTGCCTGCATCTATCACCCATGGGCTTCTGGATACTGAACAAGGCTCTTGCCACCCCTATAGTGCCTTTTTTAGGTGGCGTTCCAAAGACCAAATTACCACCATAACAGCTACAAACAAATGTAGTCTGAGGGTCATGCTGCTCAATGCTAGAAGTCTAAATCTCAAAATGCACCCACTCAAAGCACTCCTTAAAATGGAGAACATCGACATTTGTGCTGTAACAAAGACCTGGTTCAAGGCAGCAGAAAGCACCCCTGCAGTACCAGGCTATAACTCATTCCACACCTTTTGGCCTCAGAACTTGGACCGAAGCTCCAAAGGCAGTGGTGTTTCCATATTCATAAAGGATGCGCACACCTCCAGACTGGTAGCCCAGCATAATGGATCAGAGATACTTCAGGTGCAGCTAACATTGGGTAAGACAGCGATTCAGGTCGTAGCCCACTATAAATCCCCAACCATGTCCCAAGACTCACACTCCACATTCCCAAGCACCCTGGAGAATATTAGGGTCCAACCTAACACTCTTATACTGGGTGACTTCAACTACCCCTCCATTAACTGGGAAAACTACTCGTGTACCAATACACTTTCCCAACGTTTCCTGGAATGCATTAATTTCAATGCCCTGGACCAGCTCATTCTTACCCCCACTAGAGGTAGCAACATCTTTGATCTGGTCATTATTAACATGGGTGACTGTTGCTCTGCACCAATAGTCAACTCCTCCCTGGTTAGATCTGACCACAAACTAATTACCTTGGAACTCCACATCCCTCCCACCCACTCTGCAAAGTTAACCACCATGAAAAACTTCTCCAAAGCTTCTTTGGGCTCCTAAAACAGAGGTGGCTAACTTCACGGCACCCATGCAAATGGTGAATAGTTGCATGACCGCCAAATCATACACCAAATGCACTGTATGAACACGTACACAAATGCAAGGACCTCACCATACCCAATAGAACCAAGACACTCTCCTCCAAAAAAAGGTAGCCAATCTGGTGGTCCCCTTCCATAAACAAACTCTACAACAGAAGGAGGAAACTGATGCAGAATAAGATGAAGTCCCAAGACTGGAAAAACTCCCTTATCAGCCTCAACAAAAAGTTGAGATCCCTCATCAAATCCTCTAAAGCTAGCTATGAAAAAAGAATTGCAGCAGATAGTAAAGGCAACCATAAGGCCTTCTATAGTTATGTAAAGTATCTCCACGGCAATACCCAGATTTGCTCTGAGCTACTGTACAATGGTACCTCCATTATATTGCTAATATACTGGCCAACAGATTCAGTGCCAACTTTACCACTCTCTCCCCCACCAAAAGACCAATCACAATACCAGTAGATTGCCCGGCACCCAGTATTACTGCTGCAAGGGTTAAAACAGCACTGTCCAAGGCCAAGAATATAGCTTCTATGGGACCTGGCAATATCCCCATCTGTGTTCTACATGAACTACAGAATGAAGTGGTACCTCACCTGTGTGCCCTGTTCAATCACAGTCTCACTTCAGGCTTTGTCCCTACTGAATGGTGCACTGCTATAGTTATCCCTCTCCACAAAGGAGGGGTAACTACAGACCCTGGGAACTATTGCTCCATTAGCCTGATGAGTCTGATATGCAAATCTATGGAATGCATCATCATGGACCTAATAGACAAGGATATAAGGAATCTCCAAACTCTGGATCCCACACAATTTGGTTTTGTGAAGGGTAGATCATGCCTGCTCAACCTGGTCAACTTCTTTGAGTCAGTCACCAGAGCTGTGGATCAAGGCAAGGTGGTTCATACAGCCTACCTTGATCTGGCCAAAGCCTTTGATACCATTTCCCACACAGAAATCAGAGAAAAACTCACTAAGCTAGGCATCAACCCCTATATCACTAGGTGGGTTGCGCACTGGCTCACAGATAGAACCCACAGTGTGAAAGTAGCTGACTCCAAGCTAGACTGCCGACCAGCATGAGTGGAGTCCCACAGGGTTTGGTCCTGGGTCCTCTCCTGTTTGGTATCTACTTCTCTGAAGACCAGGCCAACACAAAGGGACTCTGGCTGACAAAGTTCACAGACGATTGCAAGTTGGGAGATATTATTAACTCCCCGAGTGATGTTGACATCCTTTAGAAAGGCCTCACCGAGACCAATTATTAGTGTCAGAACCATTGCCTTAAGCTCAATGCCAAAACATTTGTGATCATCCCCTTTGGGAAAAACCTGGTTCTCCTGAATTACCACATTGATGGTAGTCCACTGAACACAGAAGCTGTTATAAGAGATCTGGGAACACAGGTTGACAGCAACCTCTCTTTTGACCACCACATTGCCACTGTGGTCAGAAAGTCCTTCTATGTGACACATCTCATTACTAAGGGTTTTGCATCCAGGAAGAAAGAGGTCATTGTCTCCCTCTACTCTTCCCTCATTAGGCCAATCATCGAGTACAATGCCCCATTTAGCATGTACCTCACTAGATACCTGCAACAACTGGAGGAGCCACAAAAGTACCTCACAAAGTGGATCCTAGGCCTTAAACACATGTCCTACATGGACAGACTCAAAAAACTCCAGCTAATCTCTGTCTCATATCATCTACTAAGAGGCGATCTCTGCTCGACTTACAAAGCCATGTCTGACTCAGCTCTGTTAGAAATGCTACATCTAAAGAAATCTCTATCCCTCCACACCACACACTCCAGAGATCTCAACCTCATTATCACAATCAGCAGAACAAGCTGGAGGGACAGGTTCATAACCCAGAGACTGCCCATGCTATGGAATGGACTTTCCATACATGTCAAACAGAGCACCTCACTGGCCTTCTTCAAGAGAAATCTTGATGAGTGGATAGGAAATAGAAAATTCACCCCAGGATCACTCCAGTGATTCTACTCGACAGAGGCATTGGGAACTAAGGTTGTGTGGCACGATGCCAGGGTAATCCTATGGGCTAGGCTTGTAAAGGCTCCAGGGCCATTAACCTAGTACACACCTTTGAACCTATGAACAATGCATTAACAATAGTATACCAAATCTGCTGTGAACTGGTGGTCAAGAACACCACATACACAAATGCCATAGATATAGCCAACCTGCTCGCAGACAGGTTTAGTGAAAACTTCATCCCCTTCATCAGTAAACCAGGACATCCCCAGCACCTGGCCCCCTCCCCTCATCACCAGGGACCACGTCTTTAATGCCCTCTCAAAGGCAAAAAATACAGCCTCCATGGGACCTGACAACATTCCTAGCTGCGCCCTACATGAATTCAGGCATAAGCTCTCAGCACGATTAGGCACCCTATTCAATGAAAGACTGAGCACTGGCTTTGTCCCAGCTGACTGTCATCCCTCTGCACAAAGGTGGAGTGTCCACCAACCCAGGCAATTATAGGCCCATCAGCCTAACTAGCCCGATCTGCAAGGCCATGGAAAGCATTATCATAGACCTTTTAAACAAGGACATTGGTGACCTGCAAACACTTGACCTCACACAGTTTGGTTTTATCAAAGGGAGATCATGCCTGTTAAACTTGGTCGACTTCTTTGAAACAGTCACCAAAGCCATAGACAAGGGTAAGACAGTGCACACCACCTACCTTGACCTAGCCAAAGCCTTAGACACTATTCCCCACTTGGGCATAATAGATAAATTCTCCCAGCTAGGCATCAATCCATATGTTACCAGATGGGTAACTAACTGGGTCACTAATAGAACCCAGTCAGTCAAAATTGGGGAAGTTACCTCTAGTAGTAGACTCATAATGAGTGGCGTACCCCAAGGATTGGTCTTGGAGCCACTACTGTTTGGGATATACCTTTCTGAGGTGCAAGCCAAAACCAGTGGTCTGTGGCCGACCAAGTCTGCAGATGACTGCAAGTTGGGTACTGTCTTAAATTCCCCTTGTGATGAGAACATCCTACAAGACAGCCTTGCCCACACTAATGACTGGTACCAGAAGCATGGCCTCAAATTGAATGCCAAGAAATTCATCATTATCCCCTTTGGGGAAAATGATGCCCCCACTAATTATCACATTAATAACAATGCACTAAATACACAATCAGTCATGAGAGACTTGGGCAACCAGGTTGATAGCAACCTGACTTTTGACCACCATGTTGCCTCCATTATACAGAAGGCTTTCTACATGGCCCACCTCATAAATAAGGGTACTTCATCCAGGAACAAGGAGGTCATAACATCCCTGTACTCCTCCCTTATCAGACCCATTATCAAGTACAATGGTCCCTTCAGCATGTACCTTGCCAAGCACATGCAGCAGATGGGGAGACCATAGAGGTTCCTGACAAGGAAAATCCATGGTCTCAAACACCTGTTGTATACAGATAGGCTACTCAGTCTCATACAGACTCCTCAGAGGTGACCTGTGTCTGGCATACAAGGCCATCTCAGACCCAGCCTTGATGGAGTTGCTGCATATCCGTAAGTCAAACTCCACTCTCGCAACTGCATGCAAGGCCTCAACCTGGTCTGTGACATTAATAGAATTTTATTGGCGGGCTAAAGTTCTGTCCCAAAGACTCTCCCATCTGTGGAATAGACTCCCTCTCCATGTCAAGCAGAGTACCTAACTAGCCCTCTTTAAGAGGAACCTGGATGACTGAATGGGAAACAGAAAATACACACCTGGGATCCTACATGTGTCCCTGCTGAACAGGGGAAACAGGTGTTGACTTTGTGGTAACATGGGTGAAATTCCTGGTTAGGCTTATAATGGCCTCTGGGCCAATAGCCTAGTATCATCCCATGAACCTATGAACTATTTATCTGAAGTATTACATTTAAGTATACGTCCTAACAAATGCATACACTTTAACTACAAACTGTTGAAAGTAATGTTTGAAATGGCATATATTGCATATATGTATGTTCCATTTATACAGATTACAGTTAACAGCAGGGCATTTATGCCACTTGTATAGAGTTTAATTTAATGTAAATATTTATTAAAGAAATGCAGGACTGTATATTTGTTACTCGTGGTATTTGAACCCAGAATCTGTGACTACAGTCTTATATTTGATTCCTAAAGTTGGTTTGTGCTACAGACTAATGCATGCATAATTGCCGTTACAGTTAGGATGTGCATGTTCAGTTTGCTACAACTGTATAAAACCCCAAAAATCTGACATTGACTTTTAAAGCTACAATAATGCTTCTCTTGTGCTGTATACATACCACTTGCTTCCCTCAGTCTCTCCAATTGAGCAACACAGGCCTGTCTGTTGAACTCTATGTCGGTGTTAGTTGGGGAAAGAACAGGAAAAGCAGTATGCATGCCAGTATTGCCTACATTTAACTTTCTAAGTATTACAAATACTCTTATAGGTTCATAGGTTCATAGGTTCATACTAGGCTATCTGCCCAAGGGCATTTATAAGCCTAGCCCATAGTTATGTGGCTTTCGCCACCCCTTTAGTTTGAATAAAAACTATGCCTATCATTTTGCTGTGCCTCTGTCAAGCAGTGACGCTGAAGTAATCCCTGGGGTATATCTGCAATCTCCCATCCATTGGTCAAGATTCCTCTTGAACAAGACCAGAGAGGTGCTCTGCCTCACATGTACCGGGATTTTGTTCCACAGCATAGGGAGTCTCTGGGTGATGAATCTGTCCCTCCAGCACGTTCTATTTATAACCGTGTCAAGGTTTAAGTCTCCGCCCTTGTGGTTCTGAGGGATCTAGATTTTTGAGGTGAAGCATATTCATCAAATCTGGGTTTGACATGGCCTTATATGTCAGGCACAGGTCACCTCTGAGCAAGCGGTATGAGACTGAATAGAGCTGGAGTTCTTTCAGTCGGGCAGCATAAGACATATTTTTGAGACCCTTTATCCTTTTGGTGAGGAACTTTTGGGGCCTTTCAAGCTGCAGCAGGTGTCTGGGCAGATACATTCGACGGGCATTGTACTCAATCATAGGTCTAATAAGTGATGAGTACAGGGGACGATGACCTCCCTTGATCTAGATGTGAATCCCTTCATGATCAGGTGGGTGATATAGAAGGTTTTCCTAACTACTTTAGCAACATGAGTGTCAAACGAAAGGCTACTGTCAACCTGGGTCCCCAGATCTCTGATGACTTTTTCTGTGCTCAGTGGATTGCCACCTATATGGTAGCTAGGGGTAGCCTTGTTTTTCCCAAAGGGTATGACTATGCATTTTTGGCGTTTAACTTCAGGCCATGGCTCTGGCACCAGTTATCCATTTCTGTGAGGCCCTTCTGGAGGATATCTGTGTCAGATGTGTTTTCGACTATGGCGCCCAGTTTGCAGTCATCTGCAAACTTTGTCAGCCATAACCCTCCTGTGTTTGCTTGTACTTCAGAAAAGTAGATGCCGAACAAGAGTGGACCCAGGACTGAGCCCTGTGGGACACCACTTGTGACAGGCTTTGAGTCTGACATGGCTCCAGCAACTCTGACCCTGTGGGTTCTGTCACTTAGCCAGTTTGCAACCCATCTTGTGATGTATGGGTTTACATTCAAGCTGATGAGTTTTTCGATGATACCTGAGTGGGGTATTGTGTGAAGGCCTTTGCCAGGTCGAGGTAGGCTGTATGGACTGCCTTTCCCTCATCAATGGCCTTGGTGACTGTCTCGAAAAAGTCAACCAAGTTTAAGAGGCAGGATCTGCCTTTGACAAAGCCAAACTGAGTTGGATCCAAAGTCTGCAAGTTCCCTATGTCTTTATTTATGAGTTCCATTATGATCCTCTCCATGGCTTTGCAGATAAGGCTTGTCAAGCTAATGGGCGGTAATTTCCAGGGTCTGTAGAGGCACCGCCCTTATGAAGTGGGACCACAGTCGCCGT
The DNA here is from genome assembly GCF_019279795.1 of Protopterus annectens. Lineage (NCBI taxonomy): Eukaryota > Metazoa > Chordata > Ceratodontiformes > Protopteridae > Protopterus > Protopterus annectens. The sequence goes on along the minus strand of NC_056735.1, from coordinate 4,634,705 downwards.
CGCCACTCCTTGGGTACGTATCCTGAGGTGAGGCTAAGATTAAACAGCTGTCCTAACTGTGGGTTTAATTCCTCATTGAGTTCATGAAGCACACAGCCGGGGACACCATCCGGTCCCATGGATGCTGTGTTTTTTGCCTTAGTGAGGGCAGTTCTCACCTGGGCGTTGGAGATGTTTGGGGGGCTACAATCCTCTGGCATAGATATCTCTCCTTTTGGGGGGGAGGGGGGGGAGAAGTTTGCACTGAACCTGTCAGCCAGTATGTTATTATCATACTTACACAACTGTGGGCTGTCCACAGTCTCAAATTCATTCAAGCAACGGTTGAGGGTATCCCTTTTGCACCTACCTTGATCATTAAAATGATGCCTACACTGTTCTCCACTGGGCAGGAAGCCAAAAGCACTGGATACAGCCTGAGCTAAACTAGTTCATGCATCAGACTTTTGCTGGGAGCCGGAATAGTCCCCCTGCAGAAGTCTTTGGCTGTGGTGCTTTACCAGGAGTCCAATAAATAATAATAAGTCCAAAAAGATGTTTCCCCACCAATTCCAGTTACCACGTTTACTAGTAATGCACAAACCCCAGCAATGATGCCAACTGTGTTTGCACAATGTTAAGCGGAGTGCAGCACTTCCAAGCAGGGAGGACATAAACACTTGAAACTGGAAGGTTAGTCTTACACTTGACCTTAGTTTGAGGGGTGTCTGGTGATGAAATATATATTGGAAATTGGGAGGTAACTGTTGGGTGAGTGAAGTTTGCAGACATGCACCGAGGGCATAAATGTCATGACCTGACACATTTGTTTTTGGCTTTATACACTGATAAAAATGAGTTTTAAAGTGTGGGATTCAAATCTAGGAATAACGGAAAAAAAGGTTTACCATCAAAATGTGGAAACACAGTTCGACAAATATGGTTTGTTCGAATGTGTGTTCTACCAATGCCCATCTTGAACTGAAAACATATGAATTCATATTAGCGAACATGAGTACACATTTGTTAATATGAAGTCAACATTTTGAAGTGAGATTGCGGATCTGGAAATTTTCCCTTTTCCTCACTGTAGTGCAATCTCAGAATTGGTATATGTAATATGCAGGGGGGTGTGGGAGTGCAAGGAGGGGCTTGTCCCCCTGCAAAAATGTTAACAGTAACACAGATTTTCGACATCGGAACTTCTGATATTCAAATGTAGATTGCCATGGTTACCATTTCCGACATTTTTGTTAATTCAGTGTTACCAAAGTCAGATAAACAATTCAGTAATTTTGTAAGAAATTGTTACCAGTTTCAATATTTTGATAATAAACTGGACAAAACATTTTCTTCCGCAGCGTTGATCTTCAATCTTTGCACAGAAGTGCTGCTCAGACATAGTCAGGAATCATTCATAAATACTGGTGACATTTTGAGGTGTTACACATGTATGTGTGTGACCTGACAAGGTTCTAGTATATAGATCCAGTTGTGTATATGTGTTATGTAATTGTGAAGGCATGCAAGTCAAGATAGCAGAATTATACTCACAGAGGTATAGTAGACATTATACCCTCAGTCATACATTTAAAAACACAGTAAGGGTGTCTTAACCCTCATACATAAAATTCATATCAGCTCCACTATCTAAAGTGTTATAAGTGAGATTGACTATAATGGGGAAGTGGAACAACAGTAAAAATGTATGGAATATCCTGTATTAGAACCCAGGACTATGTGTATGGGCAGTATTACACTTACACCTGTTGTGACAATCACAAGAATATTGAAATAACACTTGTCTGTTTTTTAGCTCATTGCTATAAACTTTACTGTCACAACAGTAAAAATAACTTGCACACCCTGTACTAGAACCCAGGACCATCTGTACTCCAGCCTACACTTAAACCTGCTGCTACACGACTACTTACATGATATTTCCATAATTTCCTATTCATTCTTAAGTTCTCTGTGTTAACTGCCACGCAACACTGCTTAGTGTGTTTGTGCGGTGCCCAACAGAATTAACTGAATGTCTCCATTTTCAATTATTGTCTGTCCAAGTCTTGTCGGCAGGTTTTGGGGAACCTTGCTAGCTGCCACACAACACCGCACAATGCCACTAAGCATAGTTGTGCGAAGGAAAGTAAACATTGCAACAATGAATTATTTTTGACCTTTGCGTTTTACAGACAGCCTGTCTGCAGGTGTTCTGCCTGCTTCCTGGGTGAACCACTAGTCCAGGTTTGCGCACTGCTAAGCTTCGCGCAAATGAAATGAGCACAGCCAAACTTGACATTCATTTTTCTCCATTGCCCTAGTTTGCACTAAACCATGCACCATGCAAACACTGGCCAAAAAAAAGGAAACTGAAGAAAAGCAATCTATGACACAGACACTACAAATTGTTAGTACACATGAAATATTTGTACATAGGTCTGGATTTGAACTCTCACTAAAATGAACCTTCAAAACACAGTAAAGGTGCCTTATCCCTCTTTGCCACAACAAACACCTTTGCATCAGGGGACTGAAATCATTCTGCATACAATGAACTACAACTTCATCTACAGTTTTATGAAACCATATAACAGTTATTTGTACATGTATTAATTTTGGATGTAGTGCACTGAGTGGTTACACAACCACTTATGAGTACTGCTTGCAAATATGCAGCTCTGTTTTACCTCTGTGTTTGTTGCTCGTTCGTGTCTTATTTGACCTGTAATCTCAGATGTGCAGCCTGTAAGTCATTCTACATCATTGTCCTTAAAATATGTGAGGATATAAAATGGGAATAATACAATATACAATTTCCAGAAAATCAAGGGAAGGTTGGATGTTAATGAACAGAACATGTGAATTGTGTGCTGCTAACTTACCTTTCCAACCTTGACAAAATGACTTCTAACATTTTATAAGTTTAACACGACACACCCACTGGATGCAGGGCAGTCTGCATTGCTGTTGTGTTTTCCTTCTCTCAACCAGTAATCAGACACAGTTGCAATTCATTAAAGACAAACACAGAGGGAGTGCCTGCACTATGTTTACATCTGATACATGGAGATTCAGTAACTAATGAGTTCACACCTCATCTGCATCTTCACTGTGCTGACAGCCCTGAATCTACACCATGAAAAGGAAACAGTGTAGCTAAGTAACCTGAAGGTGAGGATATTTGTTTATGTGGAGAACACAGAAAAAAGGCTATTACTTTGGAATATATCTGCACAGAAGATTACTGAACTTCAGAAGGTATGCTTACATTTTTAGCTATATACTACCATATGCTGAAATGTCATTACAATCTGTTTACATATATATATATATGTATATATATATATATATATATATATATATATATATATATGTATATGTATATATATATATATATATATATATATATATATATATATATATATATATATATATATATATATATATGTATATATATATATATATATATATATGTATATATATATATATATACAGTAGATTAGCAAATGCTACACTTTTATATGTATGCATTAGTTAGAAGTGTACTCATGGCATGAGCATGTTTGTCAGGGCATTTCACAGGTATACATGACTGACACTACCTTAAAATGGAATGTTCTGTGTTAAATCTGTAGACATGTTGCTGGGAATTTCATTTGATAGCACTTTTAGCATTTCAATGATGGTTTGTTAGCAAAACGTGTCATTTGCTTGTTCTTTCGGGGTTGGGGGAGCAAAGCTGCATTTCTGTTAAGGTACAATGATATGTTGCTATTGTTACTCTCCCTTTTTTGCATCCAGCCTGTTGTTCATATTTCAGATCTCTAAACTGTTGTTATGTTTCTCCAGGGGGTAATACTGAAATGCTACCTTTTTTGTTTTATCTGTGGACATTTATTTTGTAGTTATGTTATACTTATGTGTATTATCCTTCTGTTGACTTTTAGGACACCTAGGACTATGGCACCCATGTGTCTCAATCCCTGAAAACCACCCATCAGTGACCCTAAGAATCAGGTCATTGTGGATGCTTTTAGGTGATGTGGTGCATTTCTGCTTGACAGGGGACATGGAGATATGTGAATCAGAATGCAAATTTGAGAGCAGATAGTTGCAGATTTCAGTGCAGTAGGCAACCACAGCAGGACATATGATCAGGTGTGCCATAGGGCCATTGACATGATCTCATCTGCATGGAGGCAAGCCGCTGCAGTGGCCCGTGATAAGATGGATATGTGGGGGCTGCTACACAGCCACCACTAACAGCAAATGAAGAGTTCCTGTCCACTGTAAGGGTTCCATACAGCTCCCAGGAAAGTGCAGAACAGCATGTCCTTGACATTGGTGCTACTGTTTCAGGGGCAGCAAGTATGTCTCAGGAGGAGCTTCCTGATAGGCTTTTGTATCTCAATTGTTAAATACGGTTGTATAGTAAAAAACTTACATCAGTATGTTAGTCTGTTTAACAAGAAATTGGCTAGGGGGAATTGAAGATTGCTACAGTTAACATCACATTCTGATTGATTATACATGGGGCTTAGGGCTTGATATCTGAGTTCTTGTTGAAGGTGTAGTTAATGGACATATAAAGGGCAAAACATTGTATCCCCTGTGTTACTGTTAATTGTGATGATGTTGGCCTTACCTTTTGTTTAACTTCTTCTAAGACCATCTAGCATAGGGCTCATACCATCATCTGCACATGGTAAGCCAAACATTTTTGTCAGTACTAATGAGCAGTTCAAAGAAATATTTTAGTGTGTGATGTTGATGTCAGGATCATTGTGTGTATTGCTGTACTGTCTGTAATAGTGGCACCACTGCTAGTTTGCTAGCATATATTACACTATAGTAGTGTAGGTATTAATTTTTTCCTATGTTTTTTGCTTCACAGGTGATCCTGACAGTGGAAGTGTGGGACTTCTACCACCTGATGTCAGAGTATCAGCAGACTCTGATGATGATGGTGGCCAAACAGAGGCACAGTCAGGGTGCAGAGATTGAATCTAACACTGATGTTGACATAGAGCCAACCCCTGAAATTCCATTGGAAACAGCCAGTAGGCCTATACCTTCCCATTCCAGTAAGCCCTCAGATATTGGACAGGTGGAGGGTGAGATAATTGATTAGGAAAGTGTGGTTACTGCAGCTTCAGTGCCTGTTGACTCTGGCGGTAGCCAATGTGTGGGTAAGATGCCACACAGGAAGGTTGTTAGGGGTGCTCAGAGGAGGCCTGCTGTCCATCCTCACCTGATACAGGTGTCTCTTTCCATGCCACTCAATGCATGTTTAAGGCTGTCATGGAGGCACAGGCATATTCCAATAGGTCCTCCAGAGAAATGCTTAGGGTTGTAGATGTGGCACAGGCTGACATGTGTGACTGCCTCCACCATGTTGTCTGTTGACTGGATCAGATGAATGACACATTGGAACAGGCAGTGTCCATGATGGAATATCTGCTGGAAGGGGGACGACATCCTCATGGGCGTAGGTCAGCCACATCATCTGCTGTCAGCCAACGTGGCCGTGCCTGATCACGCTCCCATAGTGGCAGTACTTCCACTGCTCCATGAGTGGTTGGGCTATCTACATCCAGATATGGCAGGCCATGGGTTGTGGTCCTGGGCATCCTTGTGAGGAGAGCTCATCCAGCAGACATCAGTCATGTTTGGGTAGCAGCACTGCATCTGACTGTGGGTGTGGACATACCAGTGCAACTCCAGGCAGAGCCATTTCTCATGGTCAGGTACAACAATGGTGAACTGCCACCTCAATCATGCACAGCTCACACTTGTCAGACATACCAAGATGTAGAGCTAGCACAGAGCTTGACTGTGTTCATGAAGACACTCACACACCAGTTTCACCTGGAGGACCCATACAGACACACATGCAACAGTTACATGGTTCAGCTGTGAAGTTTAAAACTCATTTTGTCTCACTGGCCATTTGTTACTTTATCTGAATGTCTGCCTGCTTCTCTTTCTTACTCACACAAACTCACCAACCTTTTGTGTCAGCCTAGACTTTCTACCCACCCCCCAACATAACACCCTGTGATAGTGATGATGATTTTGTCATATCCCTGTTTTCTATCTTTTGGATACAGGGATACATAAAATTTGTATCTGACAGTCAGGGTGCATAGTTGACTTAGTCCTTAGTATATCTGCATTTGTGATGTTAAATTGGTAATTGTTCCTTTGACATAAATTGGTCTTAGAAAGTTAACAGTTGATAACATCAACATTTTTCCATCTTTATTGTTAATGATCTTGTGAGGGCTGTGAAGTCTGAAACTGAAATGTGTAGCATTACTTTCTAACTTCTCTCTTTAATGCTTTTCCAGTACAAACTTATGGTGGTAAACTGACGGCATGCTGTGACCATCACTACTTTTGAGAGGAATGACTGTGTGAATCTTTGACATCTGAGGCCTACTACTAAATAATGGACACATATAAGCCAGTCTCTGCTGTCACATGTTAAGGTTATTTCTGTACAAATCTTCCATCTTTTACTTGTTTATACTACCAAGTAACAACATGCAAGGATATGCCAGTAATCCATATAATTACACAGTACACTCCAGGTTCAGCATTTACCTTGTAAATCCAGCAGCTGCAACCGTTTTAGTTCAGGGCTGACTCTGTCTGATGCAAGAGAATACTGCCATTACATGGGTAGGTAAAGGTTGTGAGCATTGCCTGACATCAATGTTACTATATGTATGTGCATAGGAGGAAGGTTTTAGGCCCTCAGGAGGTGAGTTAGTGTGCTATGCATTGTCTCTTAGCGAGTGCAAGAGTATATTTCATAGTTTCATAGTTTCATAGTTTAGTACTAGGCTATCTGCCCTGGGGCATTTGTAAGCCTAGCCCTAGAGATGTGGCTTTTGCCACCCCATGTAGTGGTACTAAGGTGTACAGAATAAATTTAGAATACTGTGCCTTTGTCTAGTAGTGACACATTGAAGACCCCCTTACTTATTAAAATTAGTTTACTGTGCCTCTGTCAAGTAGCGACACAGGGGTGACCCCCGGGGTAAACCTACGATCTCCCATCCACTCGTCAAGATTTCTCTTGAAGAGAGTCAGTGAAGGGCTCTGCCTAACATGAACTGGGATCCTGTTCCAGAGTATGGGAAGCATCTGAGTTATGAATCTGTCCCTCCAGCATGTTCTATTCATATTTGTACTGAGGTTTAAATCTTTGGCTCTCGTGGTTCTAATGGATTTGGATTTTTTGAGGTGGAGCATGTCCATCAGTTCCTGGTTGGACATGGCCTTGTATGTCAGGCACAGATCACCTCTGAGCAGGCGGTATGCTACTGAATAGAGCTGGAGTTTCTTTAGCCTGGTAGCATATGACATATGTTGGAGACCCTTGATCCTCTTGGTGAGGTACTTCTGGGGTCTCTCCAGCTGTTGTAAGTGCCGGGTGAGGTACATACCAAATGGGGCATTGTACTCAATCATGGGCCTGATAAAGGAGGAGTATAGGGGTACGATGACCTCCTTTGATCTGGATGTGAACCCCTTCATGATAAGGTGGGCAAGGTAGAAAGTCTTTCTAACCACTTTGGCAACATGGGTGTCAAATGAGAGGTCACTATCAACTTGGGTCCCCAGGTCTCTGATTACTTTTTCCGTACTCAGTGGGTTACTGTCTATGTGATAATTTGTGGGTACTTTGTTTTTCCCAAAGGGGATGACTATACATTTCTTGGCATTCAGTTTAAGGCCATGATTCCGGCACCAGTTGTCCGTTTCGGTGAGGCCTTTCTGTAGGATGTATGTGTCAGCTGGTGTATCGACTATGGCGCCTAGTTTGCAGTCATCTGCGAACTTTGTCAGCCACAACCCTCCCATGTTTGCTTTCACATCTGAGAAATAAATGCCGAACAAGAGGGGTCCCAGGATAGAGCCCTGTGGGACACCACTTGTGACTGGCTTTGAGTCTGACATGGCTCCCGCAATTTTGACTTTATGGGTTCTGTTCTTTAGCCAGTTTGCAACCCATCTTGTGACATATGGATTTACATTTAAGCTGTTTAGCTTGTCTATGATGCCTGAGTGGGGTATTGTGTTGAAGGCTTTAGCCAAGTCCAGGTAGGCTGTATGGACTGCCTTGCCCTCATCAATGGCTCTAGTGACTGTTTCGAAAAAGTCAACCAGGTTCAAAAGGCAGGATCTGCCCTTTACAAAGCCGAACTGGGTGGGATCGAGTGTCTGTAGGTCCCCAATGTCGTTGTTTATGAGTTCCATAATAATTCTTTCCATAGCTTTGCAGACCAGGCTGGTTAAGCTTATGGGGCGGTAGTTCCCAGGGTCTGTAGTGGAGCCTCCCTTGTGGAGTGGGACCACTGTTACTGTACGCCAGTGTTCAGGTACATATCCTGTAGTAAGGCTAAGGTTAAATAGCATTTTTATATGTGGGTTTAGCTCCTCTTGGAGTTCACATATCACGCAGCCAGGGATACCATCAGGTCCCATTCATGCTGTGTTTTTTACTTTGCTGAGGGCGGTTCTCACCTGGACATCAGAGATGATAGGGAGGTTACATTCAGCTGGGATAAGTATTTCTTCTTTTGGAGGTGAGGGAGGGGAGAAATTTGCACTGAACCTGTCTGCCAGAATGTTGGCAATATCTGTGGGTTCGGTAAATTTTTTGTCGTTGTGTACTAACTCTGAGCATATCTGAGGGTTTCCGCCCAGGTTTCTAACATAACTGAAGAATGCCTTGTGGTTATCTTTAGTGTCCTTGGCGATTTTTCTCTCAAAGTTGGCCTTGGATGTTTTTATGAGAGAACGTAGCTTTCTACTAGTGCTGATCAGAGATGCCTTCCCTTTATGGGATTTTGCTCTGTCTTGCAGTAGCTTTCTTCTTTTGTTATACAATTTGTCTATGGCTGGGGTCCACCAGACAGGATGCTTTCCTTTGGTGGAGAGGGTCTTGGTTTTATTTGGGATTGCACGATCCATGCATTCTTGGAGATGTCCATAGAAAGCATTTGTGTAGGATTCAGCATTGTGGGATGTGGTTTCCATTGGCCCTGTGGGCTTAAATGATACCATCTCAGTCTTAAGAAGTGTAAAGTCGGCTTTTGAGAAGTTTCTCACTGTAGTCCTTTGTGCTGGGGGTGGAGGTGGTAAATGTATATCCAGGGTGATTAGTTTGTGGTCAGATCTCACCAGTGAGGGGAATACTTCCGGTGTGGAGCATTTTGTCCCCATGTTTGTGATGATCAGGTCTAGTATATTATCCCCCCTTGTGGGAGAGGTGACTAGCTGTTCCATTGCATTTGAGTTTATGAATTCCAGGAACCTTTGGGCTAGGGTGTTAGGGCTAGAATAGTACACCCAGTCTATGTTAGGGTACTTGAAGTCTCCCAATATGATGATATTTGGTGAGACATTCATATCTTCCAATGTCTTTAGGAAGGCTGAGTGGGGTTCTTGAGATTGGGAGGGTGGTCTTTAACATGCAACCAGTTGTATAGCAGTTTTGCCTACGGTTAGCTGCACCTGGATGGTCTCCGATGCTTAATGAGTTGCCACTAACTTGGAGGTGTGGGTATCCTTGATGAATATGGACACTTCCCCTCCCTTTGTGGTTCGGCCCGGGTTTTGGGGCCGAAAAGCATGATACGAGGTAAAGCCTGGTAGCGCTGAGGTGCTCTCAGAGCCTTGAACCAGGTCTCAGTTACTGCATAGACATCGATGTTCTCCATACTGAGGAGTGCTTCGAGAGCCTGCATCCTGAGATTTAGACTTCTGGCGTTGAGCAGCATTACCCTTAATTTTTTTCCATTTTTGTTTTCTAAGGAGGTGGGTTCGTCTTTTGAGCCTTGCCTAAAAAAGGCACTATGGGGGTGGCAAGAGCCTTAGCCAATATCTGGAAGCCCAGTGGTGACAGATGCAAGCCGTCCCTTGCGAAGCAGTGTGGCTTGTCCAGCATGTCATCCCAAGCAAACAGACATTGGATCCCCCTAGAATGACACCAGTAACTGAGCCAATTATTAAAGCTAATCATCTCGTCTTTGTATTGTGGCATCATTCTTGGTGAGGGCAAGATGCTGCTCAGGGTGAGGGTCATACCAGCCTGGGCTACATAATCAGAGAGCTCCTCTATGTCTCTTTTTATGTAGTCCAAGGAGGTATGTCTCAGGTCATTCATGCCAGCATGGACAATGATGGAGTCATATTTGTACGTGCTTTTGAATGACCTAAGTACGTGTGTTATATGGCGGATCCTAGCCCCCGATAGGCAGCTTACCATTACCCTCTCCTTGCTCAGCCTGGTAAGTGAGATGTCAGTGTGTCTGACTATAGAGTCACCTATCCCTAGTGTATCAGGCATAGTGTTTGGCCTTAAGGGCTGTGATTTGTTGACACACTGATTTATTGAAGTATGTGTTGCATGTGTTATGTTTTGAGGTGGTGGATTTTTGGGTGTCTGCTTTGGGAGCCTCTGTTGTTTTGGTAAGTTTTTTAATAGAGACTCCGAGTATGTTTCTGTGTTATTATGTGTTTGATTTGCAGTTGGGGTAGGTCTATGTGTGACTGGGTTTGTTGTGTGTGTGGTTACCTTCTCTTCCTGTCTGGTCTTGCCAGTCCTGAGTTGAGAGAGTTCAGCCTCCAGTTTGGCTGTATAGTTGCATCTCTCACATGTATTTGTGTTTGTTGGGAGGAGGAGAGGGTTGTCTGTGTACATGAGACAATTATAGCATTGTCTCAAGATTCCCAGATTAACCAGCTGAACAGGAGAAGATGCTAGCAATCTACCACTCGACATGCTAGAATATTATAAGAGAGTGCTGTGCCTTTAAGGGAAGTGGTTGGGGTGGTAGGTGGATGTAGTTCTACTTAAGTTTGAGAGTGCTTACTTAGAAGAGAAGCTTTGAGAACAAGTGCTAGGCTTATAATATAACGAGTAGACTGGTTATTCTAAGAGTAGAGCTTTCTAAGGGAAAATTTGAAGAGCAGACTTGGCGGAGCCAGAAAAAGTTTAACCCTGTTTAACCGGCGCTGCGCTATGTGCACAATCGCGCAAATGTGGATTTTAAACAGGGAACTTCAAAAGAGCTAGAAATGGTCTAAAACAACCAATTACTACAGCTCTTGTGCTGAGGTCACTCCTTCAGGGGCAGATAGGCTGCTCAAGGCTCCCCGCTCCCATTGGTGAGCAAAGAAACTTCCTTCTATCCAAGTAAGGTAATGGACAACACAGGAACTACACCACAGCCCAGAATACAGCAGAGCCTGTAAACTGGTCTAAACTAGTCGAGGAGAGGCGGGAAAACAAGGATTATTTTTTTTTGTTTTTTTTTGTTTTTCAGATAGAAAGCACACAGAAATGCAGAAGGCAGTAATAAATCAGTTACACAGGCTAGCACACTTTAGTGGGCAGCCTCAACAGTTAAATTAAACAAACAACAGATTTTCGACCAATTTTCTACCAGGTAAAATTTTAAGTGCAGATACTATATAATGCAGCAAACGGTTAAAAAAACAGTATAAGCTTGTTCAAAATAAGCTGCTGGTTCCCCCTCTGACCCCTACCCTGAGTGTGGCTGTGGTGACCTAGCCATTGGTGATGGGATGTGTGCCCCTTCCCCTTGTTGATCCTGTTGAAGCTGTTTTCTCAGGATGATGTTGTATAGCATGGCACATGCTGTATATATTTTAGTACATGTACGTGGAATGTGACTGTACTGCAGGGCTCCACCAGATGTATCTAGGCACCGGAACCGTGGCTTCAGCAGCCCAAACACACACTCTATGATATTTCTAGTTTGAGCGTGTGCCTCATTATGGTGTTTTTCAGCAGGTGTATGTGCATTTCTGATGGGTGTCATCAGCCACATTTCCAGTGCATAACCTGCATCCACCAGTAAATGACCCTGTGGGATATCTCCCCTAGTGAATCTGTGATATAGTTGTGAGGTGTGCCAGATATGAGAGTGATGGTAACTACCTGGGTTGCCAGCACACACTTTCAAGATGATTCTCTTGGTATTACACATGACTTGGCAGTTTATAGAGTGGAAGCCCTTTCTATTAATGTAGTGCCTTCCCTGTTCCCCAGGTTGTGCTTTAATTTCTACATGTGTGCAATCTATGACACCCAATACTTCAGAGTAGTGTGCTATAGGGTAGAACTCCTGCATATTTCTGGCCTTTCTTCAGGAGTATGGGAAAATATATGTGGTCACTAGCATGTTGGAGCATAGCATTCAGGAACTGATGGAGGTTCCTGGATGTTGATGCCTGTGACACCCCCAGCATGTCCCCTGTTGACCTCTGAAAGGTACCTGTAGCTAACATTCTAAGTGCTACACATACCTTTGTCTCCACTGGGATGGTTTCCCCTTGGTTTGCCCTAGCTCTGAATTGAGGATGACAGAAGTTGCACAGTTTCTGTAGTGTGTCTGTATCCATCCTGTAGTGCTCATAGGTTCATAGGTTCATAGATTAGTACTAGGCTAACTGCCCTTTTGGGCCATTTAAAGCCAAGCCAGTTACCCCATGTGAGAATCAAACCCTGCACCTTGTGTCTTTAAGGTAAACACCTTAACCATTATGTCATCCTCCCACCCTCTACAATTTCCACATCATGTAGACTGTGATAAGTTACCTGGGGTCTGAAAACTCGTCTCCTTCTTGGCCTTGGTTTATTAGCAGTACCATAGACTTCAGTTACCCATACACATGAATTAAAGCAACAGCAGCCCCTAACATTGTTTATGTGTAGACTCCTTTCTGTGACTGTATTCCAATAGGTTTTGGAATTCACATGGAAAAACCAGCACTGAGTCTACATGATTGTTTTATAGCTTGTTGAATAGCTCCTCCATCTTGGATTGGTTGATGAGCATACAATTCAGCTGCTTATGCTGTAATTTACATGCCACAGTGTTTATCTTGTTTGCGCAACTGTGTGCGGCTCTACACATTGTGCAAAGCCACTTACTGAATCCAAAACAATGCACTACTCTGTGTGCATTGTGCCATAATGCACACATGGTGTAAATGGACTGTGTAGGCTTTACTGAATCTGGCCAGTAGACTGGAAAATAGTGAAAGGTAAAAAGAATAACACTTTTCAATAAGGATACCTACCAGACAAGTCTGCATAGCACACTTGGTCTATCTGCATCATCGCAGCTCGGGTCCCCCCCCCCCACTGCAACTGCAACATTGACAGATAAAACCACTGCTATGGTCTGGTTTCTCCTTACAGTTATTGCAAGCCAAGAATAACCCTTTTTGATAAGGATATATACCAGACAAGTCTTCATAGCACACTTGGCCTACCTGCATCATCGCAGCTCGCCCCCCCCCCCAGCAACTGCAACATTGCCAGATAAAACCACTGCTATGGTCCGGTGTCTCCCTACAGTTATTGCAAGCCAAGAATAACACTTTTTAATAAGGATACCTACCAAACAAGTCTGCATAGGTGACTGGATATTTACAGTTCTTGTTATTAGCAGATGTGGTCCTTAACAGTTATGTTTTAAACATTGTGACTGGTTATCTACATTTCCTTTTACAGCACATTTGTTACTTTTACTAGTTATTTTTTAATCATTGTTTTGGCCGGCATGCACACCTGCAAGGGCTCCCCCCCCAGGCAACTATAGCTTTGTCTGTTGCCACTGGGTGGCATAACTTAACAATATACTTGCTGTATCTTATCCCAAATAGATCTGCCTCCACAGTGAATACTTGTAAAGTAAGGCAAGTACCATTTACTTGGTGTATTTTTTCCCCCAGATAGATTTACTTCCTTTGTATTACTTGCACACCAAGGCCATAAAGTAGTGTTTCTGCAACTAACTGCTTACACTCCTAATGTCCTGCTTCTACCTCTCCCTTGTTACACTCCTAATGTCCTGCTTCTACCTCTCCCTTGTTATACTCCTAATGTCCTGCTTCTACCTCTTCCTTGTTACACTCCTAATGTCCTGCTTCTACCTCTTCCTTGTTTCACTCCTAATGTCCTGCTTCTACCTCTCCCTTGTTACACTCCTAATGTCCTGCTTCTACCTCTTCCTTGTTACACTCCTAATGTCCTGCTTCTACCTCTTCCTTGTTACACTCCTAATTTCCTGCTTCTACCTCTTCCTTGTTACACTCCTAATGTCCTGCTTCTACCTCTTGTTACACTCCTAATGTTCTGCTTCTACCTCTTCTTTGTTACACTCCTAATGTCCTGCTTCTACCTCTTCCTTGTTACACTCCTAATTTCCTGCTTCTACATCTTCTTTGTTACACTCCTAATGTCCTGCTTCTACCTCGTCCTTGTTACACTCCTAATGTCCTGCTTCTACCTCTTCCTGGTTACACTCCTAATGTCCTGCTTCTACCTTGTCCTTGTTATAGTCCTAATGTCCTGCTTCTACCTCTTCCTTGTTACACTCCTAATGTCCTGCTTCTACCTCTTCCTTGTTACACTCCTAATGTCCTGCTTCTACCTCTCCCTTGTTACACTCCTAATGTCCTGCTTCTACCTCTTCTTTGTTACACTCCTAATGTCCTGCTTCTACCTCTTCCTGGTTACACTCCTAATGTCCTGCTTCTACCTCTTCCTTGTTACACTCCTAATGTCCTGCTTCTACCTCTTCCTTCTTACACTCCTAATGTCCTGCTTCTGCCTCTTCCTTCTTACACTCCTAATGTTCTGCTTCTACCTCTTCCTTGTTAGACTCCTAATGTCCTGCTTCTACCTCTTCCTTGTTACATTCCTAATGTCCTGCTTCTACCTCTTCCTTCTTACACTCCTAATGTCCTGCTTTTACCTCTCCCTTGTTACACTCCTAATGTCCTGCTTCTACTTCTTCCTTGTTACACTCCTAATGTCCTGCTTCTACCTCTTCCTTGTTACACTCCTAATGTCCTGCTTCTACCTCTTCCTTGTTACACTCCTAATGTCCTGCTTCTACCTCTTCCTTGTTACACTCCTAATGTCCTGCTTCTACCTCTTCCTTGTTACACACCTAATGTCCTGCTTCTACCTCTTCCTTGTTACACTCCTAATTTCCTGCTTCTACCTCTTCTTTGTTACACTCCTAATGTCCTGCTTCTACCTCTTGTTCCACTCCTAATGTTCTGCTTCTACCTCTTCTTTGTTACACTCCTAATGTCCTGCTTCTACCTCTTCCTTGTTACACTCCTAATTTCCTGCTTCTACATCTTCTTTGTTACACTCCTAATGTCCTGCTTTTACCTCGTCCTTGTTACACTCCTAATGTCCTGCTTCTACCTCTTCCTGGTTACACTCCTAATGTCCTGCTTCTACCTCATCCTTGTTATAGTCCTAATGTCCTGCTTCTACCTCTTCCTTGTTACACTCCTAATGTCCTGCTTCTACCTCTTCCTTGTTACACTCCTAATGTCCTGCTTCTACCTCTCCCTTGTTACACTCCTAATGTCCTGCTTCTACCTCTTCTTTGTTACACTCCTAATGTCCTGCTTCTACCTCTTCCTTGTTACACTCCTAATGTCCTGCTTCTACCTCTTCCTTCTTACACTCCTAATGTCCTGCTTCTACCTCTTCCTTCTTACACTCCTAATGTCCTGCTTCTACCTCTTCCTTGTTACACTCCTAATGTCCTGCTTCTACCTCTTGTTACACTCCTAATGTTCTGCTTCTACCTCTTCCTTGTTACACTCCTAATGTCCTGCTTCTACCTCTTCCTTGTTACATTCCTAATGTCCTGCTTCTACCTCTTCCTTCTTACACTCCTAATGTCCTGCTTTTACCTCTCCCTTGTTACACTCCTAATGTCCTTCTTCTACTTCTTCCTTGTTACACTCCTAATGTCCTGCTTCTACCTCTTCCTTGTTACACTCCTAATGTCCTGCTTCTACCTCTTCCTTGTTACACTCCTAATGTCCTGCTTCTACCTCTTTCTTGTTACACTCATACTGTCCTGCTTCTACCTCTTCCTTGTTACATTCCTAATGTCCTGCTTCTACCTCTTCCTTGTTACACTCCTAATGTCCCGCTTCTACCTCTTCCTTCTTACACTCCTAATGTCCTGCTTCTACCTCTTCCTTCTTACACTCCTAATGTTCTGCTTCTACCTCTTCCTTGTTACACTCCTAATGTCCTGCTTCTACCTCTTCCTTGTTACACTCCTAACGTCCTGCTTCTACCTCTTCCTTCTTACACTCCTAATGTCCTGCTTTTACCTCTCCCTTGTTACACTCCTAATGTCCTTCTTCTACTTCTTCCTTGTTACACTCCTAATGTCCTGCTTCTACCTCTTCCTTCTTACACTCCTAATGTCCTGCTTCTACCTCTTCCTTCTTACACTCCTAATGTTCTGCTTCTACCTCTTCCTTGTTACACTCCTAATGTCCTGCTTCTACCTCTTCCTTCTTACACTCCTAATGTCCTGCTTCTACCTCTTCCTTCTTACACTCCTAATGTTCTGCTTCTACCTCTTCCTTCTTACACTCCTAATGTCCTTCTTCTACCTCTTCCTTCTTACACTCCTAATGTCCTGCTTCTACCTCTTCCTTCTTACACTCCTAACGTTCTGCTTCTACCTCTTCCTTGTTACACTCCTAATGTCCTGCTTCTACCTCTTCCTTGTTACACTCCTAATGTCCTGCTTCTACCTCTTGTTACACTCCTAATGTTCTGCTTCTACCTCTTCCTTGTTACACTCCTAATGTCCTGCTTCTACCTCTTCCTTGTTACATTCCTAATGTCCTGCTTCTACCTCTTCCTTCTTACACTCCTAATGTCCTGCTTTTACCTCTCCCTTGTTACACTCCTAATGTCCTTCTTCTACTTCTTCCTTGTTACACTCCTAATGTCCTGCTTCTACCTCTTCCTTGTTACACTCCTAATGTCCTGCTTCTACCTCTTCCTTGTTACACTCCTAATGTCCTGCTTCTACCTCTTCCTTGTTACACTCATAATGTCCTGCTTCTACCTCTTCCTTGTTACATTCCTAATGTCCTGCTTCTACCTCTTCCTTGTTACACTCCTAATGTCCTGCTTCTACCTCTTCCTTCTTACACTCCTAATGTCCTGCTTCTACCTTTTCCTTCTTACACTCCTAATGTTCTGCTTCTACCTCTTCCTTGTTACACTCCTAATGTCCTGCTTCTACCTCTTCCTTGTTACACTCCTAATGTCCTGCATCTACCTCTTCCTTCCTTACACTTACATTACAGCTCCAAGGCTTCCACTTCTTATGCTGATTGCTTTTCTTTGCAGTCTTCTGTGAGGGGGCAGGCAAGATCTCTACCTGCTTTTTCTAGTTATACCTTCCCCCATTTTGTATCTCCTTCTCTCACTCCCTCCTCTCCCCATGCACATTAACTTGTCTATATTAGTGGGTCTCCTTGACCAGCGCCATTTTGAAAGTTATCTTTTGGCCTACTTGTGGTGAGGAAGATTCCCCAGACCCTTTTCAGTGTGACTGCATAAGTATAAGTAAATTAAATTAGTACAATACAGCCAAACATACACATTTGGTGTAAACAGAAACAAGTGAAAAGATACATTTGGTGTACAAAGAAAAGTAACAAGTAAGTCCAAGGATATAATTGGAGTTAGTGTTAGCCCCGCTGCGCTCAGGCTCACTCCGCTCCCCTCCCTGCCCCCTATTCTCACCCACCCCTACTAGTGCTACATTTCAACTAAACTTAGCCACTCCCCTCATGCTAACCACCAATCAATAAATCTGCCCCACCCCTGTACCCATTTCCTTCTCTTCCACTATTCCACATCCTGTAAAGCACAGTCTTCCATCTAACTACCTTACAATCACAAACAACACCTCTCATCATCCACCACACCCACCCCATCCCAAGCAGATCTCTCACTCATGGCCAAAAACAACCAAACCATGCCCAAACTACCCAAACCCACATACATACATCTCTTACTATTGCTCCGAGGTGTATCCACCCTTTCACTGCCAACTTCTATCACCAATCACCAAAAACAACTTAATTTTATCCACATACCAAGAAAAAGTACTTCCACTAACATTATTACAACACACCCTTTTACTCAACTAGTCCCATATCACTACCAAACCTTCTTTATTCACCACTATGCACCCAGATTACAGCCATCACACTACCAGTCCCAAACAACTATAAAGAACTTTAAGACCCTAAACAAACTACTCAAACTCTATTTTTACCTCAGAACCCAACTCATTAGCTGCATTGATATACACCCAAACCCAGGCCCACAAAATCTAGGAGCCCCAACCCTCAAGCTGAATGATACCCTACTCCACCGAGACAAATCCACGCTCCTCATTTTAAATTTAAATGTCAGAAGTATACTAAACAAAGTCCACGACCCGACCTTCATGCACTACTCTCCTTTTATCAACCTGACATAGTAATACTAACAGAGACTTGGCTTAAACCAGGCAACTGCCACAATGAAATCACTGCACCAGGTTACAATATAATTCATAGTGATAGAATAGGTTAAAAAAAGGGGGGGTGTTGCTATAGTGTATAAATCTCACCTCATATTTTTGAAAGTAGACATAACAATCCCAGACCTTGATAAAGCTGAACTCACTCTAACAAAACTAAAACTTAATGATAGTAAACACATCAACATCATAAGATGCTACATCCCTCCAGGCAACAATACCCCATTACAGAAAAACTCCTAAAATGGATATCTAACTCCCTCCCCCAAGAAAGCATAGTATTAGGAGACCTTAATACTGACTGGCAAAACTGTTCCAGTCATAACCCACTCTCCCATATTAACCTACATGGCCTAACCCAACTCATCACTTCCCCCACAAGAACAGATAAGAGAACCAAACACCAATGCACTCTAAATTGGATACTCGTATCCCACCCATCACAAATATCCCTAGCAGGGTGTCTACCAGACACCCTGTGCGACCACCAAGCCACATTCTTACTCAGATCAAAATCACCACAACTGACCCAAATATCTACATGCCTAATTAGAAACAAAAAAACACTTTAACCGCTCCAACTTTATAAACGACCTAAAAATGTGCAACTGGACCTTCCTAAAAAACCTACCTATTGATGAAGCTGTACTATATTTCAATACTACCTTCTTAAACACCCTTAACCATTATGCCCCCTCCAGAACAACAAGAATTAAAACTAAATATGCCCCCTGGTTAACCCCAGACACAACATCCCTCCTCAAAAATAGAAACAAGGCCTGGACCAACTACCTCAACAGTAAATCCCAACTGAACAACAAATATACGTTGAGCTACGTAACAAAGCCAAAAAACTCATCAAAACAGACAAAACATCTTACTACCAAAAGTTACAGGATAAGCACAGGAACAACCCACAAAAATTTTGGGCAGTAATTAACTCTATTCTACAACCAGGTAAAACAACTACCCCAACCCCAAAAATAGATAACAACCAAGAAGATATCCCCACTCAATTTAATAAATATTTTACAGAAACCATCCAGATCCTTGCAAACAACCAACCCTATGACAACATCCCCACCCCTGCAAATCCACCCCACCACCCCCAACAATTGCCCCAAGTTCAGCTTCCACCCAGAACCAACCAAATCCATTGAAAAACTACTCTGCAAGCTCAAACCAATGTCTCTAGCCACAGATAAATTACCCGCTGAATACCTCCACCTGGCTGCAGAAGTCATATCATATCCTGTCTCCATCCTAATTAACAGATCCATCTCCAAGTGTATAGTACCGAAGCTATGGAAAATATCACATATCATCCCTCTACATAAAGGGGGAATCTCCCTGGAACTCAATAACTACTGCCCTATAGCCATACTACCCCCTGTATCTAAAATTTTAGAGACGGTAATACACAAGCAACTAATGAAATATCTCCTAGAAAATAATCTAATAGCAACACAACATGGCTTTAGACCCTTCCAGAGCACCTTCACTGCACTAACAGAATTCACCAACATTGTTAAAACTCACAGAAACAACGGACTCCTTGTATCTGCCACCTTCCTTGACTTGTCCAAAGCATTCAATATGGTTAACCACAATAAACTCCTTCTTTCACTAGCAACTCTAAACCTTACCACCCCTGCCATCTCCTGGTTCAAAAACTACCTAGAGGGAAGGAAACAAGCTGTTATGTGGCAAAACCAACTCTCCCCCTCCCTACCAGTCTCCCTAGGAGTACCCCAGGCTCTATCCTGGGGCCACTTCTTTATACCCTCTTCACCAATCAACTCCCAAACAGTATTCCTAAAGCCTCAATAGTGCAATATGCAGATGATACCACCATAATATGTGCAGCCAAATCAACTGACATCCTTCACACCCTAACACAAGAATGCTTTTCCCTAGCAGAAACTTGGATTACAAACCAAAGGCTTATTCTGAACCCAAGTAAAACAAAGCTAGTACTCCTTAGCTCCGGCAGAGCCACACCCCCCACTGATTCTTTTTTCATCTCTTCCTTTAATAAGACCATAATCACCCCGACAAATCATACCAAACTCTTAGGGGTTGAAATAGATAATCACCTTAGATTTGACCTACATATTTCTATAACCATAAAAAAGTACATAAAAAACTTGGCCTACTGTATAGCAATAAAAATTTCCTCACTGACCACTCCAAAACTACAACAGCGAGGACTCACCTACTATCCATCCTACTTTTATGACTCCCCAGTGCTTACAAATCTCTGCAAATTCAACCTAAACAAACTTGATAGTTGTTATAATAAGATAGCCAAATTCGCTACAACCTCTCCCATCAGAACACATTACTGTGAATGCCTAAAAAAACTCAATTGGCTAGAACTACCACTACTACTTCAATTGAATCAACTATCACTAGCCCACAAAATAATACACAATTCTGAAAACACCCCAGCCCTACAAAATCTTTTGCAACCCTATACAACCACCAGGCCCTTGAGGTCTAGCACACAAAACCTCCTCAAAGTAACCAAATATAACAATGAAGCTGGTAAGTCTGTCTACAGCCACTGTACAACAAAAACCTGGAACTCCCTTCCTGCCTACATAACTGACAACAAATCCCCATCACAGTTCAAGAAACTTGTTAAAACTCACTTTTTGAATAATCAGCTGTGCTCCTGTATCCCCCCTGGCTAATGTCTCATTAGAACACTTCACCTAAGCTAAGTAACTCTGCAAAGCCAACCAATCATAGTACTGTACCCACTTAGGACTGTTAATCTACTGCTCATCCCATCTCTCCAGGAGTTAGGGAAAACTACCCCAGCAATGTTGAGCTCTCCATAAGCAACTAAAACCAGGAGAAGACATATTGTAAATCAATTTGTTATCCTTCTCAACTAAAATCAGGTAAAGACATATAGTGAATCAATTTGTTATCCTTCTCAACTATAGCGAGCATCTTCTGCTCTCTTGGAGCCGTATTCTAAGTCTCTCTGCTTTTACTCTGATAGTAAATCTATCACAGAAATCCTAAACTTAGGAATATCTTCTAAAATGTAATATTATATTGTAGAGAACAAATGTATCCTATCTGTTAGTTAATATGTATGTCAAAGTCTCTTCTATGGAAATTGTATGTCAAAAGTCTGTCCTTAAAACTATGTTTTGTAAAAAATTGTTCTCTTGGAGCTTTTCTCCCCGGGCCTCCACTGAAAATGGACTTGTAATCCAGTTGGACTCTACCGGTCAACAAATGTAAAATAAATAAATAATTCTAGTGGCAAAAGAGTAAGAGACAGAAACATGAATTTTAAAGGGATAAGTGTAAAAAAGAAAAAAAAAGGAATTGGATAATGCAAATGAAATATATACTTCAAATATACACAATTTCTGGTAAGCTACAAGATATACATAATGACAACTTTAGAGTGCTTTCAGTAAATGTAAACAGTATCAAAAATATAAGCAGAAAAATAGGCATCTTGAATTAGTGTAGTAAGTGTGATAGTGATGTAATAATATTGAAAGATGTAAGATTTTTGACAAAAGAAGAGATGCTTCAAAGAAACTTTGGGAAGGAGATACAATATGGAGCCTAGGAAAGGAACTATGTTCAGGCATAGTTGTACTTTGTAGAAAGTCAGTGAAAATATTGAATATAACATTGACAATGATGTAAAGACTAACTATTGTAGATGACAGATGGCATACTCAGGTATATAGAATTATAGCATTGTATGCCTATGTTACACATAAAGAAATGGAAAATTTATTTCATACAATTTTAGATTATGTACTAATTATGAATATAATATTAATTGGGGGGTTCAATTGTGATTTGAGAAGAAAGAAGAAGAGACGAAATGATGTTAAGAAAATTTTTGAAGTTATAAAAGATGGCAATTTAAAGATTTGTAATAATAATTTGTGGACATATAGTCAAGGTATATATAAGTCAGAAATGGATTATTTTGTTAGATCACAAGATTTAAATTTAGCTAAGGGACAGACACTTATAACAGGTTTTCAGATCACTCAACCATATAGGTAGAAATACAAAAATATGGAGTATATCAGATTGGGAAAAGGAATAAAAAAATACATGAGAAATTATGGGATGAAAATGGGGGGAAAATAAGTATGCATTCATGGAAAGATTATATTTCCACTAGAGTGTATTATAAAACTGGCCTGAGTATTGGCTAGGCTTGAAAGCAAAATATAAAAATGCTTTTTAGAATGGCAGTCAGATGTAAGAAAAGTGGAAAAAATATAAAGCAATGTGTATGGATGCCTTAAAGGATGTGGAAAATAATGATAGAGAATAATATGTAATAGACTGGAGAATTTGTGAAAAGAATCAGGACAAAATTAAAGAATTATTATTTAAGCAAATATATTATTTACAAGGTAAAAATAAGAGACATCAGTTTATTTGAGTTGCATAGTTAAAGAAAATAGTATAATGAGAGAAATGAAAGATAATCGAGGAGAGATCTCACAAACAAATTATGAATATCATAATAAATTATGTAAAGAAAATGTTTCAAGATACAAAGTATAACACAAAGAATGGCATATTAAAAATTGATAGAACAAGAAAATAAGGAATTGGAAAATAAGATTTCATTTCTTTATATGAATTAGATAATGTACTTAGACAAGTTAATTTACAGTCAATCTTAGGATCAGATGGAATAGGATACCAATTTTATAAGAATTTTACAGATTGGCAGAAAAATACTTCCTAAAAGTTATGAATGAGTCAGTAATGGAGGTTTTATGTATAAAGAGTTATGCAGTGATATACTTAAATTCATATGGAAAAAAGTGAGATAAAAATAAAATTGAAAATTGTGGACCTATAGTACTGAACAATATAAATTATATTTTTATGAAAATAATTCAGAAGAGAATGGAAAGTAAAATGAAAATTATTATTGAAGGAAACATACATAGTTTAAAGGGAAAAGGATGTCAGGAATTATTATTTGTAGTAAGGGAAATTGTGAGCAGCCATTAGCTCCGGCAGAGCCACACCCCCCACTGATTCTTTTTTCATCTCTTCCTTTAATAAGACCATAATCACCCCGACAAATCATACCAAACTCTTAGGGGTTGAAATAGATAATCACCTTAGATTTGACCTACATATTTCTATAACCATAAAAAAGTACATAAAAAACTTGGCCTACTGTATAGCAATAAAAATTTCCTCACTGACCACTCCAAAACTACAACAGCGAGGACTCACCTACTATCCATCCTACTTTTATGACTCCCCAGTGCTTACAAATCTCTGCAAATTCAACCTAAACAAACTTGATAGTTGTTATAATAAGATAGCCAAATTCACTATAACCTCTCCCATCAGAACACATTACTGTGAATGCCTAAAAATTCTCAATTGGCTAGAACTACCACTACTACTTCAACTCAATCAACTATCACTAGCCCACATAGTAATACATAACTCTGAAAACACCCCAGCCCTACAAAATCTTTTGCAACCCTATACAACCACCAGGCCCTTGAGGTCTAGCACATAAAACCTCCTCAAAGTAATCAAATATAACAATGAAGCTGGTAAGTCTGTCTACAGCCACTGTACAACAAAACCTGGAACTCCCTTCCTGCCTACATAACTGACAACAAATCCCCATCACAGTTCAAGAAACTTGTTAAAACTCACTTTTTGAATAATCAGCTGTGCTCCTGTATCCCCCCTGGCTAATGTCTCATTAGAACACTTCACCTAAGCTAAGTAACTCTGCAAAGCCAACCAATCATAGTACTGTACCCACTTAGGACTGTTAATCTACTGCTCATCCCATCTCTCCAGGAGTTAGGGAAAACTACCCCAGCAATGTTGAGCTCTCCATAAGCAACTAAAACCAGGAGAAGACATATTGTAAATCAATTTGTTATCCTTCTCAACTAAAATCAGGTAAAGACATATAGTGAATCAATTTGTTATCCTTCTCAACTATAGCGAGCATCTTCTGCTCTCTTGGAGCCGTATTCTAAGTCTCTCTGCTTTTACTCTGATAGTAAATCTATCACAGAAATCCTAAACTTAGGAATATCTTCTAAAATGTAATATTATATTGTAGAGAACAAATGTATCCTATCTGTTAGTTAATATGTATGTCAAAGTCTCTTCTATGGAAATTGTATGTCAAAAGTCTGTCCTTAAAACTATGTTTTGTAAAAAAAAATTGTTCTCTTGGAGCTTTTCTCCCCGGGCCTCCACTGAAAATGGACTTGTAATCCAGTTGGACTCTACCGGTCAACAAATGTAAAATAAATAAATAATTCTAGTGGCAAAAGAGTAAGAGACAGAAACATGAATTTTAAAGGGATAAGTGTAAAAAAGAAAAAAAAAGGAATTGGATAATGCAAATGAAATATATACTTCAAATATACACAATTTCTGGTAAGCTACAAGATATACATAATGACAACTTTAGAGTGCTTTCAGTAAATGTAAACAGTATCAAAAATATAAGCAGAAAAATAGGCATCTTGAATTAGTGTAGTAAGTGTGATAGTGATGTAATAATATTGAAAGATGTAAGATTTTTGACAAAAGAAGAGATGCTTCAAAGAAACTTTGGGAAGGAGATACAATATGGAGCCTAGGAAAGGAACTATGTTCAGGCATAGTTGTACTTTGTAGAAAGTCAGTGAAAATATTGAATATAACATTGACAATGATGTAAAGACTAACTATTGTAGATGACAGATGGCATACTCAGGTATATAGAATTATAGCATTGTATGCCTATGTTACACATAAAGAAATGGAAAATTTATTTCATACAATTTTAGATTATGTACTAATTATGAATATAATATTAATTGGGGGGTTCAATTGTGATTTGAGAAGAAAGAAGAAGAGACGAAATGATGTTAAGAAAATTTTTGAAGTTATAAAAGATGGCAATTTAAAGATTTGTAATAATAATTTGTGGACATATAGTCAAGGTATATATAAGTCAGAAATGGATTATTTTGTTAGATCACAAGATTTAAATTTAGCTAAGGGACAGACACTTATAACAGGTTTTCAGATCACTCAACCATATAGGTAGAAATACAAAAATATGGAGTATATCAGATTGGGAAAAGGAATAAAAAAATACATGAGAAATTATGGGATGAAAATGGGGGGAAAATAAGTATGCATTCATGGAAAGATTATATTTCCACTAGAGTGTATTATAAAACTGGCCTGAGTATTGGCTAGGCTTGAAAGCAAAATATAAAAATGCTTTTAGAATGGCAGTCAGATGTAAGAAAAGTGGAAAAAATATAAAGCAATGTGTATGGATGCCTTAAAGGATGTGGAAAATAATGATAGAGAATAATATGTAATAGACTGGAGAATTTGTGAAAAGAATCAGGACAAAATTAAAGAATTATTATTTAAGCAAATATATTATTTACAAGGTAAAAATAAGAGACATCAGTTTATTTGAGTTGCATAGTTAAAGAAAATAGTATAATGAGAGAAATGAAAGATAATCGAGGAGAGATCTCACAAACAAATTATGAATATCATAATAAATTATGTAAAGAAAATGTTTCAAGATACAAAGTATAACACAAAGAATGGCATATTAAAAATTGATAGAACAAGAAAATAAGGAATTGGAAAATAAGATTTCATTTCTTTATATGAATTAGATAATGTACTTAGACAAGTTAATTTACAGTCAATCTTAGGATCAGATGGAATAGGATACCAATTTTATAAGAATTTTACAGATTGGCAGAAAAATACTTCCTAAAAGTTATGAATGAGTCAGTAATGGAGGTTTTATGTATAAAGAGTTATGCAGTGATATACTTAAATTCATATGGAAAAAAGTGAGATAAAAATAAAATTGAAAATTGTGGACCTATAGTACTGAACAATATAAATTATATTTTTATGAAAATAATTCAGAAGAGAATGGAAAGTAAAATGAAAATTATTATTGAAGGAAACATACATAGTTTAAAGGGAAAAGGATGTCAGGAATTATTATTTGTAGTAAGGGAAATTGTGAGCAGCCGCGGTGGTGCAGCAGTAGCATTGTTGCCTCACAGCAAGAGGTTCTCCTGTTCGATTCTTGGCTGGAGTGCGGGGAGTGCCTTCTGTGTGGAGTCTGCATGTCCTCCCCGTGGTTGGATGGGCGTTCGAAAGACATGCGTAAATGGGTGTGCCTTCGTGGAAGGTTGAACGTTGAGCTGGCACCTCGATGTTCGTAAAAATCTACTGCCAATCATTAGCGGACCGGAGTTCCGCTGTGGTGATCCCTAACTGGGAAAAGTCAAAAGACAACAACAACAACAAGTAAGGGAAATTGTGATTGAGATTATAAACAGGACTGATGAGACCCAGATCATGATAGGAGATATGAATAAAGCTTCTGATACAGTACAACGTGAACTTTTGTGGACAATTATGAAAGGGTATAACATTAGTAAGAATATTAAGAATCTATGTTGCTCTGTATATAATAAAAATAAAGTAAGAATTGCAGTCAATTGATGGTTAAGCAAAGAAATATATATAAAGAATAGCTTATATCAGGTATGTCCTATGAATAGTATATTATTCACATTATTATAAATGTATTAGAGATGTAAATTTGCACATGAGAGGTGTTACTTATATTATTAACAAAGGGATAAAAAATCCAGTCATGTTTACTTATGCAGATGATATATTGATTATGAATAAACAAAGTCTAGATGAAAGAAGTTGTATGTTATATACATCAGTGTTTAAATATAATAGATATGACTTTAAATTAAGAAAAAGTAAAGGACTGGGTGATAAAGTAAAGATAGGAGAGGTATCTTTCTCAGTGAAATAAATGTATGTGTTAAGAATAAGACTGAGGGTAAATATTTAAGTGAGGAACAATTAAATAGGATACTAGATGACATAAAGGAGCTTTGTTGTTTTTGGAAAACATGCAAACTATCATTTAATAAAAAGGTTTATTTGATTAATTCATTTATACTGGGAAATACTGCATATTTAGCTAGTGTCTATATGTTGCCAATAACCTATGAAGAAGAAATACTGCAAGTAGTTTTTATATATGGGGTTCAGTATTGAATTCAGTGAAGAGGGGAGTCTTATACATGAATAAGGAAGATGGAGGTTTATGATTAATATGTATATGTGTATGTGTTAATAGTATGTTTAAACAAAGTAATGAGATATTATCAAGAAAAAATATTTTATAGAAAATAAAAATGGAAATAGAAAATAAGAGGAATGTGTTGTATAAAAATATCATGATACAATATTATTATGTTAATCTTTGGTCTGAGTTAGTGAATGAAAAAGTTAAAGCTATAAACATATGAAAAGTATGGTGTAACAAGCAAGTAGAATGTCAAGATTTTTTATGGAGATTAATGATTAATAAATTACCAGTAAAGGGAAATATGCCATATAAAAAAAATCAGTGAAATAATCTGCATATTTACATTAAAGAAATAATACAGAAAATGTTTTCTTAAAATGTATAAAGGTTGCAAAATTGTGGGGAAAATTGTGTGAAGAAAATTTCTTTGAAAACATAAAGGAGGTACATGAAATAAATATGTGTATGATTATGTATGGACATTATAGCCATAAAAATATGGCATATGTTACCAAAAAAGAGAAAATATTTTTGTGTTGTGTGGACCATTTGGAATAAAAGGCTAAATGAAATCATGTTTAATGGTAAATGGAGACTAGCAGTAATTTTAAGAAAAAATAGATGGTAGTCATGGAAAATGGAGAGGGAGTCAAATAAGATAATGAAGATAGAAGTTTAACATAATAATGAAAAGTAAGATATCTATGATTGCATGACAATAATGGAAAGGAATGAAAATCTCTACACTGTATAGATCTGTAAATATTTACGTTTGTAAATAGTACTGTGCATAATGTTTTTTTTTGTGCTGTTGTTGTCGTTAAATAAAGAACCCCTACTCTTTTCAATAAGTGCCATGGGATCTTTTCATCAATCTGAGCTACCTGCAATTCAGATGTGGCCTTGGTTTAACATTTCATCCGAAGGATTGATTTTATTCAGTCTGTTGTCATTCCTTACACTCTTCTATTTTTTATCCTTTTCTCAATCACCTAACTGGTTTCATGTACACAATTGCTTAGAATTTGCCATTAATATCCTGAATTTGTTCTCTTTGTATTAACCAATCTTTGTAAAACATATGCTGTCATTTTTAATAATTATTTTTTGAATATGTAGTGTCTTAGTGTTTAAGCGGATGTGGAGCAGGGCATCTACTGAGAAGGGGATTTGTGCCCAAACAGAGTTTTCAATTAATAAATGCAAATAAATAAACCATACATATTACGTAAATAAAAAAGTACACACGCTGGAGACAAGATATCTGTCCTACATTTCATCTGTGTTCAATGACTGAACAGCTGAAGAAATATCCATTTTTATACAAACACACACACACACACACACACACACACATATATATATATATATATATATATATATATATATATATATAGATGCGTGTGCATGTATGTGTTCATTTCTAGCTTGTGACCCAGATTTCCTCCAACTCTTTGCATCTTAATCCTTCAAGTACTTCTGTACTGTATTCCTTTTAAACACCAGGAACACCACAAATAATGCAACCATTTGCAGTGAAATTAGTTGTGCTCACATAGCAAATCAAATGATGGTTTCGAGTCTGCAATGTTTTAATATACAAGAAAGATGCAATACTAATCAAAGAATGTGAATAAGCACATTTTTATGGTAACACCAGTAATCGGTATTTGTTTCATTTGAAAAGGAGATCTGAATTAAACTACATACTACAACTATACATTTGTGTCTTTAGGCTTTTCCCGGTTAGGGGTCGCCACAGTGGAACTCTGGTCCGCTAATGATTGGCAGTAGAGTTTTACGTGCTGGCTTGCCAGGCCTAATGCACAACCTTCAACGAAGGAACGCCCGTTCACGCATGTTACCACACAGAAGACGCTCTGAGAATCGAACGGGCAACGTCTAACTGTGAGGTGACAACGCTACCGCAGCACCACCACCACACAAAATGGAACAGAAATTATATTTTCTAAAACCTGGAAGCAGTATGAGGTCTAAGGTTTTGAAAGCGTCTTTGTAAACAATATCAATAAATATTTTAATCAGTGTGATGCAACTAGAAAATACTTAGCTGTGATACTGTACATCTTTGACATGAAGCTTAAGTATATATTTACATGTCTCCAGCAAAGAAAACATAACCTCTACAAAAAGCATTCCTACGCAAATGGAACAAAGATTTAGATAGCAATGCTATGTGTGAGCACTGAGGACATTATGCTGTCCAAGGTTTAATAATAACATATCGTTTCAGTGAAGGGCTTTGCATTGAAATGCAGATTTGTTTTACAATACTAGACACAGTTGCCAAGTGTAGGCTGCAGGAATCTGGGAAATGCTGGAGGCAATGCAGTACAGATATTGCAAAGCCAAGGCCACACTGTCGGTCTTGTCCTGTAACAGAGGAATTTAAAGATCAGCTACTGTACAGAATTGAAACAGCAGAAGGTGTTAGAATTAACCTGACTTCAGAAAGGACTCGAATTTCAGTGTTAACAGCATGTCCAGAGTTAGTCAGCCTCAGTACCAGTATTGATAACATTTCTAGCTGCAGAAAAATATCAAAAACAAAGATGAAATTTGAAATGCTTTGCAATTGAGATGCAGAGGACAACTATTAAATGACAGAATCTAAGGCCTTATAGCTAGAAATAACTCAGAACACAAGAGTAATTACTCATGAACATCTAAAATTGCACCATTTCTAAGATGTTTTAATTAAAACACTTGCAAGATCTTTCATTTGTAGGGTTAGGACAAATGAAACATGATATATAAGGTGTGCAGCAGAATGCTGCAGAGGGAAGCACTATTTCTATACATTTCCTGACTCTTTAGTTCATTTCCCAGCTGATATGCTTTCTCTATTTCCCCCCATCTGTGCGAGTTTTCTCTGGGGAATGAGTAGGCTGACAATTTTCCAGACTGCCTCTTGGTATCTGTGTTGTGCATATGAGAATGCACATGAGCACTGTGATGGGCTGGCATCCAATCCAGAACGAGTCTTCTACCTTTCCTTAGAGATGTTGCTTGTCTTTCTAATATTGTGAATTGTATAAAGTGATAAAGTGGATACTGAACATAGCAAATGAACAGTGGAGCTGAGAAAGTGAAAAAAAAAAAACTATAGATCACGTCTGGATCTTAAATAATAAACGAACACCTTTGTTATCTTAAAAAAAGTAATCATTATGGGTGCACATATATATATATATATATATATATATATATATATATATATATATATATGGGTTCACTACATATGACCGAAAGTTCATATGACCGAAGCCCATTTGACTGAGACCAAATGACCGAACGTTCATTTGACCAAAAATCCATATGATCGAGAACTCATTCGACCAAAAAAACAACACTGGCAGGTATATGCCCTGTTCCCCACTGTAGTGCGACCCTGGAGTTAGAATATATTGTCAGGGGGGGGTGGGGTGTGGGAGGCGTAGCCCCCTGACATAATTGCAGTTTATGCACTATTATATACATGTGTATCCATTAAAAATGCATTAAAACATACATCAGTAAAAAATGGTTGCAAAATGTGGGGGGCTACACCCCCCACACCCCCCATACCCTCCCTAACTTTGGATTCTCACTCCAGGGTCGCACTACAGTGGGGAATAAGACATATACCTGCCAGTGCTGTTTTTCGGTCATATGAGTTCTCGGTCATATGGGTTTTCAGTCAAATGAACTTTTGGTCATTTGGTCTCAGCCAAATGGGCTTCGGTCATATGAACCTTCGGTCATATGTGGTGAACCCATATATATATATATATATATATATATATATATATATATATATATATATATATATATATATATGAATGTGTGCATGTTGACATATACATATACACACACTCACACCTATATAATTAAAATATAAATATTTATTTACACACACACACACACACACACACACACACACACACACACACACACACACACACACACACAATATATGGGACTCAAACATGCATTTGAAATTCCCGTCAGCAAAAAAAAAAAAATTCAGAAACCCCAGAAGTTTGTTTTATAATGCATGGGAGTTGCAAGTGGAAAAGTTCCCTGCAAAAATCACCAGCTCCAGAGATGTAGAGGGATAAAGCCCTGACTATGGCCCAAACAACTAATGTTTGAGTAGTGGCATGGGCGCTTGACAGAATGGGAAAGGGGTGATGAGCATGCCCATCCTGAATGGAGGTGAGAATGGAGCAGGACACCTACAGACAGTCCCTCAGAGGAGGGATTTTGTTAAGTGTGAGTTCTGGGATGTCTGCTCATTAAGCCACCACCAAGGGGTAGCTTTCATTAACTACTATACATGAGCTTGGATTTTCGGGGGAAAACATTGTGGGTACCCACAGTGGCGCATGCAGCTTGTTCCCAACCTGGGGGTGGGGGTTATCCTAATTGCTAAGAGGTAGGCGAGGGCACCTACAAGTGTCATGGCTGCCTGTATAGCAATTCTTCTGCATGGCTCGCTCACCTCATACTTTATACTGCAGTAATTTCCCAGTACACAGGAAAGAATGGGTAGAGTCCTCTTGAGGAAGGCCTAGTGGTTTGTAGGTGTAGGGGCAAAAAGCACCTAGAAAAACGTTACCTGTAAAAGTCAAATTAATTCTGACCTCCAGAAAGTAATTCATAGTTTAAGGAAATACACACTGGAGAAGTTAATGGAAATCCAGTCCAGTATTTCTGCTAAGAAACCTCTGTGACAAAAAAAAAAAAAAAAAAAAAACAAAGACATGTCAAAATGACACTAACAGATGAGATGCTCACATCTTAAGGTGTTCAGCATACCACTGGGTAAGAATACTGTTAGAATTTATGACATAGATAGATGAAAGTCAAGAGGATGTCCACTTGCTGAGATGTTCAGAATCAAAGGAACATCTAGTGCTACATGAACTACATAACATGAAAACTTGTAATGTAAGAACTATGAAGTAAGGTAAACTTATTGTGATTAAAGGTGACGTGGCAAGAATAAACATCAGCATATTGGGAATTAGTAAACTAAAATGGACTGGAATAGTCATTTTACATTAGATCATCTATTGTGGACAATAATCTTACAGAAGAAATGGAATACCCTTATAGTTGATAAAAATAGTGCCCAAATCAGTGCATCAGAGCTCAGTTACAGCCCAAAAAATGACAGAATGATCTCAGTCAGAATCTATTGCAAAATATTCAACATTACAGTGATAACACTTTATGGTACAACTATTGATATCTGTGCTGTGTGTATGTGAATGTGCATATGCAGTGTGATGAACTGGCATCCAGTCCATAAACGGTTTTCTTCCTTAGAGCTGTTACTTGCAAGTTCAGGCTCTCCCTCTCTGAGAAAGTGAATCAGATGAAGTAGATATTGAACATTGTACCCATGAGGGATAATTTTGTGAACATGCATTGCCACAGTGCACATGCACATAAGATGGGGATTCAGGGTGTAGTAGCACACTCCTTGCAGCAGGCAGTGGAGCTCAGACAGCTACTGTAGGGGGCAGGCTCCACTGAGGTTCGAAAAGCTGCTCTATAGGGCCAGCAAGCTGGCTCCTCCCTAGCAGCCATCTTCTGTCACTAGAGATTTGATGGGAGGATGGGACTAAATGGGCAGGAATGAATGGGTTGTAGGGCTCCCACCTAGCCCCCCAAGAATGAAAGGGCTGTTTGAGTATAGATAACAAAGCCATCAGGTGAGGTCCCTTTGGAGACCAAAATAAAAAATAATTAATTGGTCATAGCAAACACTTTCTTTTAACAGCCTAAGGGATGGTGTTAAACTTAAATATCATCACATGGTCAATGATGAAATCAAACTTACTGTATACTTGGAGCTGACTGTGACTTAGGCCATCAACTTCTTATTGCTAACTTCAGAAGCAAATTAAAGAAAGAGGGAAAGCCTCCAGGACAACAAGATTTTATTTATTTTATGTATTTAACATTTAGTAACTGGGAAAATCCAACTGGGTTCAAAACCCATTTTCAGCTGAGGCCCGGGTAGAAAAGCTCCACAACTGAACATCTCATCGGATATACTAAAGCATTGGATTTACATGCAATATAAGATGATCAAAGATACAAGTTCAACGATATCCTACTTGAATATGTAGTGGACATGAAAACATATTCGAGAGATTAGACCTGATGGACGGACAGAGTGCCTGCCGAACTGTGGATAGACTTTCATGACCTTGTCCAAGAGATGAAAATAAAGATATTCTAAATACACATAGGATTAAGGAGGCAAAATGAGTGTCTGTGGGAGCTTTAAAAACGACTAAGGAAAGAAGGAGAACAAAAGACAATGTAAATAAGGAAACTGTTAACACTGAATGCAAAGTCTCAGAGAATAATGGCAAGAGATAAGGAGGCGTATATAAATGAACAATGCATAAGATGTCTACCCATGTGCACCTTTAAGCAGGCACACTTAAACTTCTTGCCATCCTTTACAAGTACTTAATAGTGCTCAACCTCCAAATCAAGCGGGGCTGTTTATTATAACCCCGGTGTAAAATTGTGTCTATCTACCCAGTCATCAAGACTAGCCTTAAAGGTAGACAAAGCAGTACTTTGTCTTTCATGGCTCGAAAAGTGAGACATAGGTCACCTTAGAACAGCCTGCAGACTATTCATTGTAAAGAGTCATGATAATCTGTTGGCATACTTAAAGGAATTAAGGTCTTTAATTTTCTTTTTTTTTTCAAACACCTTTATTAAATTATCACTTAAGATACAGATAGCCATACATTAACAGAAAAGACAACATATTAACTTTTTTCCCATTTACATACATTATATATCACATATATTTTCTTTTCTTTGTAACTATCACCAGTCCAATATTATATAAAATGCTGAATTACTGCTTTCCCTTAAACCTCATTCCTCCTCCTCCTCCTGAACATTATTCTGCACGTATTGATTCCAGTTTCTATTTATTTCTATGTCATTTGCTCCTTCCATTTTCTAAAACCCTCTTCCAGTTCTTTTATCTCTTTTATAATATTCAATATTTCAAATACAGTTGATTTAGACCAATTTCCATTTTCTAGTAATTGTTTATTTTTGCAGCCAACAGAATTATAAGGCTTTACTATGTCTAGGCAATTCCGATCCTATATTCTAGCTCAAAAGAATCATTTCTTTAGTTACAGCCATTTGCTCACCCATTATTTCTGATAGAGTAGAGACTTTTTAAAATCTGCTAGCTCATTACATTACCAAAACATATGGTCCCAGTTAGCATTTCTTCCCTGTCACACCTCCAATATTTTCTATCTACCTGAGGAAAAAAAATCTTTGAAGTTTACTCGGGATATAAAAATATCTATGTAAACACTTCCAAGCAAACATTCTAAATTTTCTGGACTTTGTTGCATACTTGAGCCATACATACGTCCTCCCATTGTTCTCTTGTAAATTGCTTTTACAGTCTCTCTTCCCAATTTTTTCTAACTTCCTCTGACTGATTCTTATAATTATCATGCAGTATTTTATACACCCTACTAATTATCCCTTTTTATCAACAGCTTCTGATCTGGAGTCAGCTAAAATGTCCGCCAGAGCAAGTCTATCAATTAAGATTCCCATATTTCTATCTATGTGCCTATACTCTGAAATCAATCCCCAGCAGGGAAGGCAGTCTAGCCTGCAGTCCAAATGTTTTCTTGGCCTCATCCCACTCTATTACATTTCCCTCTCTAGTTATTTACACCCAATAATTGGTTCCTCTGCCAGTTTTCTCCAGTAAATTCCAGCCTGCTCTTGTCTATTTTCTGTTCCCCTACTTGCAGTCATCCCTATTGGCAAAATCTCCTTTATCCAGTCTCATGTTCGCTTAGTTCATAGAATACTTTCTGCAACTTTTTTGCTTTTCTTGGTTAGAAATCTTTGGGACCTTTCCAGTTGAGTTAAATGCGTGGATTTACACATATGAAAAAGGGACATTGTATTCAAAGATGGGTCTAATAGGGGAAGAGTACAGTGGTAGGATAACTTCTTTGGATCTTGAATATATTTCCTTGGAAGTGAACTGAGCCAGACAGAAGGATTTTCCAACTTGATAGTACCTAGGACTCTTACGGCTGGATCTGTCTAAAGAGGAATACCAAAAGGTCTGTGGCTGACAAAGTTTGTTGATGACTGCAAACTGGGAGAAGTCACTGAGTCCCCAAATGATGTCAACATTCTGAAAGACTAACTAATGACTGGTACCAAATTCATGGTCTTAAACTCAGTGCAAAAATGCATTATTGTCCCCTTTGTCAAAGGTGATGTACCTGCAGATTACCATATCGATAACAACTCCCTAAGCTCTAAATCAATGGTGAGAGATTTGGGCACACGGGTTGACAGCAACCTTACTTTTGATCACCATGTCTCTACAGTGCTAAGGAAGGCCTTCTACATTGCTCACCTCATAAGCAAGGGCACAGCTTCCAGAACAAAGGAGGTTATAACCTCCCTGTACTCTTCCCTCATCAGGCTAATAATAGAGTATAATGCTCTCTTTGGTATGTACCTAAAACGGCACCTGCAGCAAATGGGGAGACCTCAAAGGTTCCTCACAAAGAAAATTCATGGTCTACAGCACATATTTTACATGGACAGACTGAAATCACTGTCACTATACTCTGTATTGTATAGACTATTCAGAGGTGACCTGTGCCTTTCATACAGAGCAACCTCTGATCCTGCCGTAATGGAAATGCTGCACATGCGTAAGTCAAATGGTACACAATTTACTCACTCTAGGGACCTTAACCTAGCTCGTGGCATCAACAGGACTTGCTGGAGAGACAGATATGTCTCCCAGCAGTTGCCTCTCCTCTGGAATAAACTTCCAATACAGGTTAAACAGAGCCCCTCATTAACCCTTTTTAAGTGCAACTTGGATGATTGGATGGGAAACCGCAAATTCACCCCAGGGATTTCACCTGTGTCCCTCTTGGATAGGTGCAGTCAGTGCTGATTTAGCTCTGCTTATAACATAGATCATATCTTTAGACCCTTAAGGGAACAAAAGTTGAACTTGGCTAGGCTTGTAATGACCCTGGGGCCATTAGCCTAGTAACCTGCTATGAACCTATGAATCTATTTACGACATATGAGGTGGGAGCATTTTTTTTTTTTTGCCAAATGCTACTGGGCTGTTCCTTTTGCATTTAGTTTGATACCTTTTTTGATACATCACGTTTGTGGGGATTGGGACCAGTATATGGTTAAGGTGTTTACATCACAGATATAAGGTACAGGGTTTGCATTGGCTAGGCTTAAAATGGCCCAGAGGGACAGCTAGCCTAATACATGTCTATGAACCTAAGTTCATATCCCAGTTGTTGCAATGAATGAGCTTATAACAGTGCCCACCTTGCAGTCATCAGCAAACTTGATTAGCCACACTTTTCGAATATTGGTTTGGATGTCTGCAAAATAAATGTTAAATAAGAAAGATCCCAACACCAATCCCTGTGATACCCCACTAGTAACAATTTTACATTCAGAAAGGGTACCAACAACTTTCACAACCTGGGATCTGTCAGATATCCAGTTTGCAATCCAGTGGACAATATAACGGTTTACATTAAGTTTATCTATTTTTTTCAGTACCACCACCATAGAGAACTAGTGTCAAAAGAGGGCGGCCGCCGTGGTGCAGTGGTTAGCATTGCCGCCTTACAGTAAGAGGTTCTCCGGTTCGATCCTAGGCTGGGGTGCCTTCTGTGTGGAGTCTGCATGTCCTCCCTGTGGTCCCGTCGGTTTCCTCCAGGTGCTCCGGTTTCCTCCCACATCCCAAAGATGTAGGTGGATTGGACACTCTAAATTGGCCCTATGCGTGAGTGTGTGTGCCTTCTGTGGAAGGTTGGGTACCGAGCTGGCAACTCGACACTGTAAAATTCAACTGCCAATCATGAGCGGACAAGGCAATCTGCTGTGGTGATCCCTAACTGGGAAAAGCTGAAAGAAGAAGAAGAAGAGAACTAGTGTCAAAAGGCTTGGCCACATTGACAGTTTATGCATCTTGCACTGAGTGATCACTATCCATAGCCTCTGTAACCTTTTCAAAGGGCCTCCCCTTAACAGAATCTAACTGATTTGGGCCTAGATAAGTTAAAGTTGCCTATGTCTGTAGAAATAAGTTCTGCAATGATATGTTCCATGGCTTTGCATATATAGCTGTCAAGGCTAATGGGCCCATAGTTACCCAAGTCTGTAGTGGGGCCACCCTTATGTAGGGGAATCACAGTGACTGTCCTACAGGCATCAGGCACAAACCTTGTAGACTGACTGAAGTTGAACAGTTTATGTAGAGGCTTGGATAGTGCATACATGGCACTGATGAGAATGTAGTCTGATACATTGTCGGGCCCCATGGAAGTACTATTTTGACCTTTCACATGGATTCTAAGACTTGTTCTTAATTTTCATTGATACGGGGGCAACAATGTGAGTAAATGTAGTAAGATCAGCACCTCATTTGTCTGCTAATATATACGATTGGAAACTGTGATATCAGGGATGAGCTGAGTGCACTAGTGTTCATTACTCCTTAACTTCCTGGCACAACTGAATACTGACATGCAGTTTCCTTGGGTGTATGTAGTGACCTTCCGCTAACAGTCCACCTCATATTATCAGACAGTGCTGTAAGTTCCTTGAATTGGTGTTCATTACTCCTTAACTTCCTGGCACAACTGAATACTGACATGCAGTTTCCTTGGGTGTATGTAGTGACCTTCCGCTAACAGTCCACCTCATATTATCAGACAGTGCTGTAAGTTCCTTGAATTGGTGTTCATTACTCCTTAACTTCCTGGCACAACTGAATCTGACATGCAGTTTCCTTGGGTGTATGTAGTGACCTTCCGCTAACAGTCCACCTCATATTATCAAACTGTGCTGTAAGTTCCTTGCTGGCATGTTTCAGTGTGTCATGTGAGAAGGGGATGGAGATGTCTCACAACTTTGCATTATTTTCCTTCTTTTATTTTATACTTCATTAATACATGGGTTCCACCAGAGAAGTTTATTACTGAATTTACCATTATATGTAGGGTGGACTGATACTGACTTTTTATGTGCTGGTTAAATTTCAAGGTGAATGGGGCAGCCATTTCATTTAGATCCATGTGTGATACTAACATTTTAAAAAATAATGCCATTTTGACATTTTAGGTCAGTAGTTATGCTGCATTTTATTGAAAAAAGTAATATTAAATTGTTTACTTGTGCCAGACCAGTTAGTACTGTTACTATTAGCATTTGTTCGCCTGGGTAGAACACTGATCACTACTCAGTTTTTTCCATACACAGCAGAACAGCACTGCCTGGTTAAGAGTCTTGCTCAGAGTAATACAGTAGGCAAATGGAGTCGAGGGGAATCAAACCCTGAACTGAAAGATGAATCTCATTAATAGCTCACAGATTTAACCTTCTCTGTTAACTGCTAGACATTCTGCAGTAACCTGGAACAACTTGTAGCACAGTATCTTTCCATTGCTCCTATGACCCTATTATTCACTGTGTGGCCTCTGTGAGACCAAAAAAATGAAAAATCCTCACAGGGAAGAATTTCTTGTGTAGTACAAATTTTCACCCTGCCATCCTAAATGACAACCCACCCGAGATCATACCCCATACAAACCATAAACTAATGACAGCAAAATAGCAAAAAAAAAAACAGTCAAAAGTAAAATAATTTAACCAAAACTGTAATGTCTACATCTTTCAACAACCTGGCACCACCCCAAAATATTAAACTATTACCCCTAAACATCTCCAGTCAATCACAATAGAGGTCACTGCCACAGATCCCTCTCGCACAGCTGTTGACCATTACTGTCCTGTTTCCTAGTTAATCATCCCACTGTTTTTTCACAATATGATATGCTACCTAGAAACTATACACATGACTAACACTTATAACTATACCCTCATAGATTACATTACCGACCATCATCTGCCCTCCCAAAATTGCACTGCTACTTTAGAGATACCCATGTCACAAACTCCATACGTGCACTGTTAGCCAAATGTAGCTCACCTCTATAAACTAAAGAAGAAATTATCTCACATCCTCATTTGTCATCAAGCACACCACCATCAGCAAAATGTGGAATGTGTAACATACACCCAGTCCCTAGCCAAGTGAACCCCTGTTACCTAATCTACCTCAACATCATGGTTTGGCATATCTTCCCTAA
The DNA here is from genome assembly GCF_019279795.1 of Protopterus annectens. Classification (NCBI taxonomy): domain Eukaryota; kingdom Metazoa; phylum Chordata; order Ceratodontiformes; family Protopteridae; genus Protopterus; species Protopterus annectens. The sequence goes on along the minus strand of NC_056735.1, from coordinate 4,594,905 downwards.
AATTAGCTGACTTTAACTGCCAAAGCATACTCAGTATGATAACTGAACTGTACATCTGAATCCCGTTCTAGACCCGCACCCTTGGCACAGAGGGATAAAACCCTCACTATTACCCAGATGACCTGAGTTAGTCTGGCACCATAGATGTCTATTGCAGCTGCCATGAGGGAGGAGAGGAATGAAAAGGGAAGGCCTGCTTATCTTTCCTCAGCGGAGAGGGTTGGGATAGCATGTGTGGGTACATACTCTGAGGTAGAACTACTGGTGGTGGCCTGGGTCATGCAGAGTTGCTTTCAATATGGGGGCAGGGCTTTGGTTATGACACTTGTGGAGACCTTGATAAGCCTATTGTGTGCTACCCTTTAGAAGCTACGAGCCTGTCTGTGGACAGTAGGGCATATACAAAAAAATCTGATTTCTACCATGTGGATGACAGCTCTCAATCCTGATTTACCTGACTCTCACCCAAAGAAGAAATGGGCCTTAGTACTTTCATCTAGAGAATGAATGGGTGGGATCAGCTAGATGGTCAGCAGAGGGTTTGGGCCAAGAAAAAAACTGAATCCAGTTCAAATCATTTGCTGTCAACCATGGATTCACAGTCCCTGGACTCCCCCAAGGGCTTCTTGCCAAATTAAATCTGCAGAATCTTTGCAGTCATCAAGTTTAGAGAAAAAAGTGTTAGACTGCTTGACAAGAAGTGCTACTTACATCTGCCTCAACTACCCATCTATAATAAACAGTTAAACCTGTTACTTCAAACCTCAAAAAAATGCTTGAGGCACACAAGATGAAACAGCAAAAAGTGATTTAATATTTTAGTTTAGTGCTTTTGTTCAGTATTTTCTGAACTTCATCAAAAGTTACTTCTCCAACTTTACACTATTTCTTGTTTTGTGCCTCCTGCAACCTGCCTAATGACTGCTTTGTTTTATAAGGAATGCATTAATACCAGAAATGTACATACTGTGTCATACTGGATGCCACTGTTTAACCATTTGCATATCCACATTGTATATACTTTTCAGTTAATCTGTTGCTTGTAATTACTTCAGGTCTACGACCTTTCTGAAATCTGTTGACTGTATATCTGGCTTGAAGTTTTAGTTTTTCTTTTGTTCTTTGTTGTCTCCCAGGTTGTGGCTTGAAGTTTTAGTTTTTCTTTTGTTCTTTGCTGTCTCCCAGGTTGTGGCTTGAAGTTTTAGTTTTTCTTTTGTTCTTTGTTGTCTCCCAGGTTGTGGCTTGAAGTTTTAGTTTTTCTTTTGTTCTTTGTTGTCTCCCAGGTTGTGTCTAAAATGGGTCCTTCATGGATCAGTGCACTATCTATATGTCCTACATGGACCAAATCAAAGCCTAGTCACTATACTCAGTATCCTGCACACTGCTAAGACGTGACCCGTGTCTGGCATACAAGGCACCTTCCAACCCACTACTGATGGATTTATTGCACATCAGCAAGTCAGATGGCATCAAAAATACTCAGTCTAGAAATCTAGACCTCTTCTGCAACATCAGCAGAACAGTTTGGAGGGAGAGGTATATCTCACACAGGATACCTCTACTCTGGAACAAACTCCCCCATCTATGTAGAACAAAGCTCATACCTGTCCTTATTCAAGTGCAGCATGGATCTGTGGATGGGAAACACAAAATGTACCCCAGGACTGATCCCTGTAGCAATAATGGACAGAGGCAGCACCTAAATGTTTTATCTCATGCATGGGTTCCCTCAGATCATCTATGGTATGATCCCAGTTATTCTTAATAGGGTTAATATTTATTTAGAATAATCAACCATGGGATGGGTAAGGCCAGACTAACAACAAATGGGGTAGGTTCATTCAAGCACCAAAAGGAAAATTGGAGAGGTTTAAAATGTCCCACAAGGGCAGATAGCCTAGTTCTTACCTAAGAACCTTGTTTAATAAATGAAATAATATAGATAGATAGTTAGATAGATAGATAGATAGATAGATAGATAGATAGATAGATAGATATAAACATCTTAGCTCTAAAATAAGCTTGGCTGAAACTACATACTATAAATCAAGAAATTACCTCAGGAGACTATACCATTTTCCATTAGGAAAGGCCTCATAAATGGGCGAGTAGAACAGAAATATTTTGTAAAGTCAGCCTGAACTATAATATGCACACCCTTCAGTGGCCTTTGCTAGAAGATAATTATAACAAATTGAAATGAATAAATAAAAACAAATAATAATGTCTGTAAAACAGTATCATCCAACAGTACACACCTTTATCTTTCTCCAAAATGTACACCTTCTCAAGTAGAAAAAAAACTATAGTGACTGTTTTCTAATTTTTTTCTTGAATTGCTTATTTTTTATTTTATTTATTTTTTGTAATATTAATATTGATTAGGCAAACAACTCAGATTATTTTTTTAAACAAGAAACATCTTTATTAAATTATCACTTATGACACAGTCAATCGAACATATCATTTTTATCAGGAAACACAAATGCTTCCATCACTCTGATCATAAAATCCCAGTTTACTCTGTTAAATGCTTTCTCTGCATCAACACCCATCAACAACACTGCTATTTTCTTACATTCTGCTTCCTTCTGGATCACCATTGTTCATTTAATGTTGTCATATGTTTGCCACCCTCCACAAAATCACATTAATCCATATCTATCAGTTTTGGCATCACCTTTGCCATTCTTTTAGACATTATAGACATAAGCACTTTATAATCATGGTTTAGAATTGAAATGAGCCTATATGAAGCTGAATCTGATGGGTCTTTACCATATTTAGGTATTACAGCCACCACCACTTTCTTCCAGGATGCTGTTGCTTCTCCTCCTTTTAAAATACTGTTAAACAAAACCTCCTTCCAGATCTTTATAATTTTTCCTCTCCTAGCTTCCAAACTTATATTGGAATACCATCTATTCCTGGGGACTTTCCTGTAGATTGGTTATACCTCACCATTTTTATCTCATCTCCTCCTGTCCTAAGTGTTAGAAATTGAGCCACATCTACCCCTAACATTGGCATATTTCTTTCATAAAAATTTCCATTTGTACCTTTTTTGATTTCCGTAGTTTTCTGCTTTATACAGATTTTCGTAAAATTTCCAAAATATTTCTAGTACCTCTGAATGATCTCTGGTTATCTTCCTTGTTATATGCTCCCTAAGCTTGACAACAACTCTTTCTACTTTCTGTTGCCTGAGTCATTGTGCTAAAAGTTTTTGTGCTCTGGAGTTATTATCAAAAAAAGAGTTGCTTAACAGCAGTCTTTCTAAACTCATGCATATTATCGAGGTAAACCCTTATTTTCTGTTTAGCATTATGTAATTGCACCTCTTCTTATTCTGTGAGATTCCCCCTATTCTGCAGTATTTTAACCATTGTCAGTCCTTCTAAATGATTCTTGTTACTTCTTAACCATATCTCTCTTTCTTTAATTTCTACCCTATTTTTAAACTCCACTTCAATTTTATCCTACTCCTTAGCTATATTTTCAGAAGAAATTTCTATCTTCCCTAATAACTCTCAAAAAAATTCCATTACCCATTCTTTAAATTCCTTTCTTTTTAACAGACAGGTGAAAAAGCACCAGTGTCTCATTTTTATTTCATGATTCTGCATTTTTTATTTTAGCTTTTATTAGTGCATGATCTGAAATATTTATTGGATACATATCAAAATGTTCAATTAAATGCACATGTTCCTGTGAAATATAAGTTCTATCTAGCCTATCCCATTTTTTGTACCTTGGAGAATAATATATAAATTCACCGAACTCCTACTACTTCAAAAATATACCTTTTTTGTTATATTTTCCTTCTGGGTGCCCCAGATACATCCTCCCTGCTGCAAATCAAATTTTAACCCCCACCTATAAGTAATATTTCCTGAAAGTTGATTATTTCTCCAAGAATTTTCTTAAGCTCTGTTAGAGCAGTTTTAGATGGAATATAAATACATGCCAGTGTAATACTTATCCCTTGCCAGTAGCCCCTTACCCCTTAGTACTACAAATCTACCATATTAACTTTTTCCCTCTTCTATCACTGTTGAAGCTCCTCTTGCAATTAATATAAGTGCACACCTTTTCCTTTGTCCCAAATATTTTGCTGATATTTTGCTGAATAATCATCCGGAAATCCTTTCTTTATCAAATTCACATGCTAAATTCTTTCCAAATGTGTCTCCTGTAGTATCTCTCTTTGCACTCTACATTTTTAATACAGTTCACTACTCTTTTTTTATATATATCTGTGAAACCATTTACATTTAAAGATAATATAGAAATTATTGTCATTATGTTAAGTTTGTATTGCCTCCTGTAATGTGTAGCAGCTTTTTTTTAACATCTAGTTCCAGCTTTTGTGTTATGTGTACCCTAATGTTTGGCAGGTTGATCTTTTATACAGTTATTTCTTGTCATATCTATTTGAAACTGTGTCACAGCTTACAAAACTTTTTGTTTTAGTGAAAACCCTCAAACAAACTAAAAAAACCACACACCCTCAGAACCCCCTAAAACCTATTAATACTTGCACATAAGACAATGTATATCTTCAAATATTGGAGTTTAACCCTCCTAAAAGGAACAACTGTCCCAGACTGATAGCCACACTCATAGTCTTTGATTAACCTGTAAGGAAGGTTAACCATGCTAAGATGCATGTTACAACTTGTGCTTCTACTAAGTGCGGTCTGTTTCTGTCTTATCCTTATTCCCCTCCCACATTAGAAAAAAAATTGAATGTTTTCAGGAAACATTATTTCCTAGCCATTGAAAAAAGAAGTATTCTGTTTTTATTGTCCTTATCAGATTTTCTCAATAGAGATATGAGAAACAGTTACACAGTTGCTTCTTCATGCACTCATTTATTTGCTAGAGGAAAACTTGTTATTATATTCAGTGGATTTTTTTTTTTTTTTTTTGCTTCTCCTTAAAATTTGTTACTAGATCAAGCCAAGGGCCTTAATACAGACATTCCCCTATGCAAGATTAAGAAAAAGCTCATCAATATTTCTTGTATCATGCTATTTTGACCAGACTTTTCTTCTTTTTTTACGTTGCAGTGCCTATGTTTCTGAAAACTGAACAAGGATAAAAAAGCAGGGGTACCTGTTTACTTTATTATCCCTATTACACTCAAAAATAACTGAGAAAGCTTTACTTTATAGCATGCACGTTATGTCATACATTATAAAAATACTACTGTTAATTACAAATTTTTGTTTCACTTACAGTTACTCTTTACTTCCTCTTCCCCTCTCCTAAATTTTCCTTTAAGCATTAATGCATGAAACAGGGCATTTGTTCTGGAGTCCCCTACAAGTTTAATAAAGTCAAAAAAGTCTAGTATTTCCAAGTTTTCTTGTTTTGTCCTGTTTCACAAATATAATTAATGCTTTGTAATCCCACATTTATTTGCCAATTTCTGAGTTGCTGGTTTTCTTCCTGTTGATCTCCATCTCCCAAATTCAATTTCTGTTTCATTTCCAATGCACTCCTGTTTTTTTTTTCTAGTCAAGTATTGTGCTTTTTTCTGTCTCTCAAACATTTTCCCTTTCAAACACTGGAAAATGTTTCACTGGTATAGTCTCTCTATGGGCAATATTACCAGAGGAACAAGAAGCAGTTTGACAGCTCACTTTTTATTGGAAAAACTTTTGTATTTCCTCCTTAGCATGTTCTGCATCAAACAATTATTTTGACCTTCCAGGAAAGAATATTCTGAAAATAGATGGATACAGCAGCTTGAATCTCATGTCTACTTCTCAATGTGCTCTGATTAGTGGAATAAATTTACTCTCTTCTACCTGGTGTGCAAACACTCTATAGTCTCCTACTTTTATTACTTTGTCTTTCTGCCACAGTTTTGTCAGAATTAACTCTTTCTGCTTGTAGGATTACATCTTTACTACTAAAGGTCTAGGTTGCTTTCTCATGGCTAGGTTTGGAGCATACATATGATGTGCCCTTTCAATTAACAACTCCTGCTGTGGAATACCAGTCCAGTTACTTATGTGTGCTGTCATAAAATTAATCCACTCTGTTCTTCCAACTTCTCTGGTACAGCAGAAAATCTAAGGTTTTCCCAACCTGCTCTGTCCTCTAATTCTATTGTTTTTTTGAAACATCTCTTCTTGAGCATTCTCATCTTTTTTCTTCATTTCACCCTCTGACATTTGCAGTTGTATCACCTTGTCTTGATATCTGTTTTAAAGCTTTGTCCATTTTATCTAGCCTTTTATTATTTGAGTTGAGATCATCAGTGTTTCATTTATTTTAATCAGCTCTGAACACATTTGAATTACTTTTTCATGAAGGTTACTGGAAATCATGTCTTACAACAAAGCTGGAGTTTGCACTGCTTTTTGCCAAACAGCTGCAGAATTCTTCCCAATCAGTGATTTCTCCCCAACTTTTCTGATTAATTTTCTTTCAGGTTCTCTGAATTTATTTTTTTGCTGACATCCAGCCAGTGCACTTTCTAGCCAGTTACTAAAATCTACCCAGAAATACAAGTTCACTGGCTCTCTTGTCTGAGTTTATGTTTTCACACTGGGAGAGATGAAATTAAGCTGTTACTCAGTATGCAATCATCCTGGAAGTCCCACAGAATAATTTAGACTCTTAATATGGAACTCTGTATGGTCTTGTTCAAATCATTGTACTGACTGCTACAGCCATAGATAGAAACTCTACCTAACATTAGAGCCTAACATTTGTAAGCAGTTATTCAATAGTTGTTGGTTGGTACCATGTCAGGCTATATTACTGACCACATGCCAATATATGACACACAGAAATCTAGCACACTGTCCCACATTCCAAGTGATACTCAAGCCAGAAACTACAAGTAATTTATACTTAAAGTATATGAGCTTTCTAGCCACAGAGCTGATGGAACACTACTAAATCTCATAACCATCATTACTTCAACATAACCCTTACAGCTATACTCAACTGTCTTCTTCCTCATGAAAGTTTTAGACACATATGCATGCTTACTAAATCTGTGGGATACATCTGACATTTAAAATATGACAGCACATAGAGGTATCCTAAGGATGTCTAACCAGAAATCGAAATCTTCAACCTTTTTTAAATATATGTTATCTTATAAAAGTATAGACTTAGGCAAAACAATTGTAATTATTGACAGCACAACAAAATGATAAATGCTGTATAATAAATATGTATTCATAGCATGAAAAATGTAATCATTGTAACTGATGTATGTATAATCATTCTATTAAGCCCTTGACAGAACGAGTGCTGTTCCTCATACTACTCAACCAATTAGCATGAGAAATCTAGACAAAGCCAGAAATAATGGGGGTGGGGTAGCAAAGGCCCAAAAATAGTGATATATTTTAATTTTTATTCTTATAAACTTAGAAAATTAAAACTTTTTCAAACTTAGAAAATTGCTAGAGTAACAAGTTTTACATTAAAATGCATTTTCTGAAGGGTATGAAGATTGAAACTCAAATGTATGCCATTATTTAGTGACTTCATTCCTCAACAGTTCATTGGAAAACCTCAAATTTTATGTGGAACAACACAAAAATACGAGACTCTGGACATTCTGTGAAAATCTGGACAGTGGAGTGATATGCAGTTCCTTTCTTAATTGTATATTGATGATTTTTTAAAACTGTTCTTGCTGATTTGTTGCACTTTTTGTCTGCTGCAGCATGGACTTTCATGGATTCAGACCTGCTGAATCTGGTTCTGTTTGTTAAATTGAGCAGTAAACCAAGCTATCTTTTGTTGAAGAGGGCCACCCCTGCAACCTTGTAGCAGGAGAGTGCAGTTAGGACTCATCCGATTAAAGGTTGCTGAAACAGGGCTCAGTTTTGAGCTTTTTTTATTGGTTCAATAGTTTAATTCAGTTTGCTCACTATTGCTATATAAGCCCTGCATTTGCATGGGTTTGTGCTTGTTTTAACTTAGCTCCACAGAGTAAGGCGACTAGCCACTACTCTGCTGTATTCATCTGTTTATGCATCGCGCACCTCTGTGCACCATCGTGCAGTACCACGTACTGGGGGCAACCACTAGTGATTATAGACTCAAAAACTTCACTAGATAAATTTCCCTTAGTAGCTACCTGTGATCCAGCTGAGAAGTCCTAAAATTGTGCTTAGCTGGTTAGAGAGCACCTCAGCTGTGTTTTTGCCCCTTAAACAGTCCAAATAACCACCAAATCTACAACAGTCTCATACCATTTAGAGAACCCCTGCTAGTATAGACCATTTATAGAGCACCCCATTAGTATATACCCTGTTTACAGCACCCAGTTACACCACACCTTCCATTTTCTCTCCCCACTGTGAAAACAGGATTTAACCTAGCTTTATAGATGGTCTGTTTCCCTCCATTTTTCCTAACAGCCTAATTGACATGGGTATCCTGAGGCAGTGTAGCAACTGTCTCACGTACACTGACAACCCTATACTCCTAAATCACCTAAGTACAATTTGTGAGAGATGCAGCTACACTAAGAATCTGAAATCCTTGCTCTCTCATGCACTGAATAGGTTGTCACACATACTACACCTCCTATGCAAACCAGGCACTCAAAACATAAACCATCATACACAGAGGTACTCACCAGAAACCTACCTAAACACCAGAGACCTTCCAAACACAAATATGCTGCACTTAATACTGCACCTATGCACTCAATACACAAGCACCAGTGTCTCACCTAATAAGCCCCTAAGGCAAAGCACATCTAAACCAAATATTTTAGTCATAGGTGACTCCATTGTGAGACAAACAAATGTCCCGCTTTCCAGGTTGGACAAGTAGTAGGTTACATTCAGAGTCTATCGGGTGTCAGAACCCATCAGATCACGCACGCACTCAGGTCTCTCAATAACAAGTACCATTATGACTCCGTCACAGTTCATGGTGGTGTGAATGACTTGAGACGTACTTCACTGGAGTGTATGAAGAGAGACATGATTGAGCACTATGACTATATGTCCCAGGTAGGTATGTCCTTAGCCTTGACCAGCATTCTACCCTCACCTTGGATGACACCACAATGTAAACAAAAAAAGATTGACTTCAACAATTGGCTTGGTTTCTGACGTCATTCTAAGGGGATCCAGTTCCTGACAGCCTGGGATGACAAGGGTGATAGATCACGCTGCTTTGCCAGAGATAGTTTTCACCTGTCACCTCTAGGCCTTCGGTTACTGGCTAAGGTGCTTGCCTCCCCCATAGTGCCTTTTTTAGGCAAGGTCTCAAGAACAAAATTTCCAAAGTGAAAATATCACTCACAAATAAATTAAAGGCTATGCTGCTAAATGTTAGGAGTTTAAATCAGAAACTGCACTCTCTGGAAGCAGTCCTCTCCCTGGAGCATGTTGACATCTGTTGAGTCACAGAAACTTGGTTCATGGCTGCAGAGAGTACCTCAGCCTTAAAAAGCTGCAGTGCCTTCCACACTTTCAGATGGCAAAATGAACATGTGAGAACCAAAGCAGGAGGAGTATCTATCCTCATCAAAGATAAATACACCTCTAGACTGGTTAGACAGACAAACTCCATGGAGTTACTCCAAGTTCAGCTAACTGTGAGTAAGACCCCCCTTCAAGTCATCATTGCCTATAAGCCCCCTTCAATGAACCAAGATACCCACGCTGCTTATTTGGACCTACTTGAGTCAATCAAATTACAACCAAACACTCTAGTCATGGGCGATTTTAACTATCCCTCCATTGACTGGGAAACTTATACGAGTACCAATATACTTGTATAAAGGTTCCTGAACTTTGTTAAAACTAATGCCCTGGAACAAACAGTATGTAACCCCACAAGGGGCTCAAATATTCTCAACCTGATCCTCACCAACATGGGTGACCATTGCACCATCGCAGGTATAGGACTCTCACTGGTTAAATCTGATCACAAATCAGTCACATTTGAAGTAGCTATAACACCTGAACCCCTCTTAGGTGAATTCAGGGTAAAAAAAATTTGTCAAAGCTAATTATACCCTCCTAAGGGACGGCATAGATAATTTCCAAGGTCCTGTTCCCACAGATGGCATTGACAACTATACTAAGATATATACAAATGCCCTGTAGAAAGACTTACACAAATGTATTGACACGGCTGTACCTGATAGGATCAAAACAAGATCCTCAAGAAAAACAAGCCCCCCTGGTGGACATCTGACATTAGTAAGTTATACAACAAGAGGAAGAAGTTGCTGTCTAAGAATAGAAAAGAGAGGTCTCACTGCTGGAAGAACACCCTCCTCTGCTTGAACAAACAAATAAGACAACTTCAAAAAAATTTAGCAACTATAGCTAAGGATAACCATAAGGCATTGTTCTGTTATATCTGTAACCTAAAAGGTAGGACCCAGATGTGTGCTGAACTAGCTGTGGATGGCATCACACACACTGATCCTGCAAAAATAACAAACCTATTAGCCGGCAAGTTTGGTGAAATTTTCACCCCCCTGTCCCCTCCAAACATTCCACAAAGTTTTCCCTGTACATCTCCGCCACCTTCCATCTCCAAAGAGCAAGTCATTAATGCTCTCTCCAAGGCCAAAAACACAGCCTCTATGGAACCAGGTGGCATCCTAGGTTGCATTTTAAATAGTCTAAAACATGTGCTAGCAACTCCATATTAGGTACTCTCTTCAGCCACAGCTTGAGTACTGGTTTTATCCTTGCTGAATGGAAAACAGCAACCATCATCCCCCTTCATAAAGGGGGTACAGCAACAGACCTTTGGAACTATAGACCCATAAGCTTAACCAGCCCTATCTGTAAGCCCATGGAACAAATCATCATGGACCTTATAAATAGGGATATAAGTAATCTCCAAACCCTGGATCCAGCACAGTTTGTTTTTGTCAAAGGTAGGTCATGCCTGTTAAACCTGGTGGACTTCTTCGAAAAACATCACCAGAACCATAGATGAAGACAAATCTGTGTATAGAGCTTACATTGATTTAGCCAAAGTCTTCAACACAATCCCACATTCAGGCATCATTGATAAACTCTCTCAGTTGAATATCAAAAGCACTTGATATTATCCCACATTCATGGATAAAAGAGTGCTTAAAAATGTATAAGATACACCCTGTACTAATCGACTAGATTACAGTGACCATGACACAGTGGCAGACCACTTTGCAATTAAGCTATGGTAAAGGACAAATTATTATCCCATGGATAAAAATTCAAAGGACGATATTCCAGGAACTCTTTGTCACCGTTGCTATTTTGCCCTGCCCTTAACCCATTCATCTGTTTACTTACCAGCTTAGGCCACGACTATAATTTGGGTCCTAGAAAACAACAAAGTGTAAAAAGTTCTCATCTTCTCTTTGTCAATGATTTAAAACTGTATAGCTCATCAGATGAGGAACTGAAAGCGCAACTACAGGTTGCCAAAACTTTTTTCAGATGATATAAAAATGTAATTTGGTCTTGATAAATGTGCAAAAGCAACCTTTAAACCAGGAAAACTGCAGCACCAGGAAAACATCAGTTTGGGACAAGAATGTGATATAAAAGAACTTGAGCAAAAGGGAGTGTATAAATATTTGGGAATTGATGAAGGATCAACAAAAAAAACATAAACAAATGTGAATAAAACTTAGTAAGGAATATTTTAGAAGACAAATTAATCTTGAAAACAGCGCTGACATCTAGGAACAAAATCTAAGCTATAAACAAATTTGCTCTTTCTGTCCTAACTTAACAGCTTTGGAGTGACTGACTCCCCCCAAAACGTGTTGGATAGATTAGATAGGAAAACAAGAAGGATGCTTCATTCACCAAATGATTTATAAAAATCAGTGTATAGCAAGATTATCTAAAGGAGGGATGGGCCTCCTTGAAATTGATTACATCTATAGCTCTGCAATCGTGGGACTCCACACATATCTGCTGACCTCACAAGACCCAATGTAGTGAAAGACATGAGGAGAATAAATCTAATCAGCATCAAGCAGGAATGGAAATCAAACCAGAAGTAGATAAAAAAATCAGGCAGCAACTGAATGTGCCAAAAAAAACCCCAAAAGAAATAATATAAGGTGAAGGACCAGATGAGAAGGCAAGAAATGTGGAAAATGCATAAATATAGTTGCAAGTATAGAAAACGTCTGGAAGAACCTCGTGTCGTGTTAATCAGGAATGAATGTAGGAATGGTTAAGGGGAGGCAAATTCAAACCAAGAGATGAAAGGTTAATATTGGCAGCCCAAGATAGTGGGCTATGTACACACTGGTTTACAAAGTCCACTGAACATGTGGGAGAAACAAATGTAGGTTTTGTAAAAAATTGGAAACAGTCGCACACCTTGCTGCTGGTAATGACATACTAATGACAGAAGGGCTGTATACTGAAAGGCATAATAATGTGGCAAGACTGTTGCACTGGGGATTGTGAAAACATTATGGTATTGAAGTGGCTGAAAAACACTGGAAATATGAGCCACAAAGCATCATAGAAAAATGAAGTTTATATCACATGGGATCACCCATTACCAACAGTTCAAATGATAGATGCTAGAAAACCAGATATAGTGGTCTATGAAAAGAAGACAAAAGTGCATTGATCATTGATATCACCACACCCAGTGACTATAGTGTGTTGTGTAGAGAGAGATGCAAAGTCATAAAATATCAGGATCTGCAGGCAGAAATGAGAACAATGTGGAAGAAAAATACCCAGACAGTTCCAGTAGTAGTAGGAGCAACAGGTCTTATAAAAAAGAATCTACAATCATATTTAGATATGTTACCAATACATGTAACTCTGTACGAATTGCAGAAGGAGTCATTACTGGGCACATTGTGGGTGCTGCGAAAGGCACTTTTGGCTGACATCAAAGATTGAAACAATACTAATTTCATGAACTTTAATTGTATTTTGACTTAGGAATGGGGTCCATTCCCATCATGGTATTAGAATCCCAAAAGATTTGGAGAAATTAACAAGACTGAATATCAACCCTTATGTCATCAGGTGGGTTGCTAACTGGCTCACTGACAGATCACACTCAGTCAAAGTTGGGAATTTTACTTCAACCAGCAGACCTGTCACCAGTGAAGTTCCACAGGGGTCAGTGCTGGGCCCCCTATTGTTTGGAATATACTTCACAGAAGTTCAGGCCAAAACAGAGGGGCTGTGGCTGATTAAGTTTGCTGATGACTACAAATTAGGTGCAATTATTGAATCCCCAAATTATGTCAATATACTTCAAGAGGGACTTACACAAACCAATGACTGGTGCCAAAGGCATAGACTCAAACTCAATGCTAAAAAATGCATTATTATCTCCTTCAGTAAAAATGATATCCCTGCATATTATCATATAAATAATAATACCCTAAGTAACAACTCAGTAGTGAGAGACTTGGGAATGCAAGTTGACTGTAGCCTAAACTTTGGCCACCATGTGTCCACTGTGGTAAGTAAGATATTCTACGTCTTACACCTCATTAGCAAAGGCATTGCTTATTGTCTCAAGATTGAAAGAGGTCATAAAACCCTGTACTTGACCCTCAACAGGCCAGTAATTGAGTACAATGCTCCCTTTGGTATGTACCTTAGCATGCAGCTGCAGCAAGTTGAGAGACTACAGAGATTTCTAAACAAGAAAATTCAGGGTCTCCAGCACATGTCCTACATTAACAGAATGATGTCACTGTCACTGTACTCAGTAGCATGCAGTCTACTTAGCAGACACTTGTGCCTGGCCTGCTGAGCAATCTCAGATCCAAACCTAATGGGAATGCTGCATATTTGCAAGTCAAATGAGACAAGGGTCACCCACTCCAGGAACCTTACCTGGCCTGAGACATAAATAGGACCTGCTGGAGAAACAGATATATCTCTCAGAGGTTGCCACTCCTCTCAAATAGGCTACCAGTTCACATCAAACAAAGCCCTCTATGACCCTGTTTAAGCGTAGCCTGGATGACTGGATAGGAAACCATACATTTTTGTCGGGGGTTTCACCTATAATCCTCCTAGATGTGGAAAGTCGTTGCTAAGATCTCGAGTTTAGGCAAGATCCTTTATATTGGGTTTCTCTAGTATTGTATTTTGTATACATGGCTCAGCTTATAAAGATCTTCAGGTCAATAGCCCAGTAACCACCTATGAACCTATAAACCTATATTACCCAGCAGATCAGTCTTCAGAAACAGTCTAGGAATACAATGGACATGGCTCACAATCTGACTAGGGACTAAAGATTTGTTGTCCTGAATCACAACCATCTGCTGAAAGGTCCAGGTCACGTATCACTGGCTGTTATCATCAGCACCAAATCAGTCTTAGGAGTAAGGCACGGCTAGAGGGGATACAAGCTGCTATCTAAATAAAGAATGAAGGAGTACGGTCCTGATGCACACCCAGGTCATAACAAATTCCAATTTCACTGCAGTAGATCCTAACATCAGCACTAGTTCCCAGAAGCAGCATAGGGTGGGGGGACAGGGGGGACAGTGATGAAGACTGCTGTATAAATAGAGAGTAAAACCCTACGGTCCTGATTCAGAACCAATACATAAAATGCCACATGTCAAGCTGCAATTAATCCCTCTCATCAGCAATATGTACAAAGTTCCTCCCTTCTTCTGCCTGACCAGGAGCAAGTTTTTATCATTTCTGTTTAAGCCCTACTCCAGTGGTCACTAGCCCAGAAGACACTGCTCACAGAAGCTGCAAGTACTTAGCTACCCTGCACTTGAATCCCTTCCACTCCACTGTATCACTGGTGCTCACTGATCTGCTGACATGCAGTATCAACCTATTAGATCTTTTAAATTGATGTTAATAAGATCGGTATTGATAAGACAATGGTATGTCCCTGAGGTTAGACTTTAGTTCCCTGATGCACACGGGCAGGATAAATAGTATTCATATGGCATTCATATAACTTACATCATGACTTTTCCCAAAAAGAAGCAGTTAGACCTACAGTAAATGCGTTATAATCTTTACTTGTCTAACAGTAGTGTACAGTGTAGCATAATTATTACAGTACTGTACTTTACTCTCTCTCTTTCTTTCCATCCCCATAAAAAGTGCTCCATAAATTAGTGTCATAACAACCAGAGTAGCTATTTATGTTAACTTGGGTTAGAAAACAGCAAAACTGACAAAGACAATAGTCATTATACACTGTATAAATATCACCAATTAAAAGCAAAATTATCTGACAGTAAATTACAACAGAATATAGACTGTACAGCGACATGTCACATCATAGCAAAGAAAAAAAAAGAGTGCAACACACTAGAATTTTATTAAAATTTCAAGTCGAAAGAACGTTGAGTATGTGGTCACTATGGATAGCAACTGTATACAGATATATGCCAGCTAGACATAATGTTTATGCAGTGCTAGGTACATATTTTACAATGGGAACGTGAATATGAGGGATGGAATGTAGCCTCATGAGGGAGAGAAAAGAGGTGGGAGGGGAAGTAGGTGTGTGATAAGAAGGGAAATAGGTGTGTGAGTGAATTAAATAGGGATAAGATCAGGTACAACTCACCAGCAGATTACAAGTTTTATTAACCAGCATTTATTATTCAATATTTTCCACATACCATGGAGAGACGCATATCTTGGATAATCAGAGCAAAAGTATCCTAGTGCCAGTTTCCAAGATCACAGGGAATATTTACAACCACAGACAGCACAGAGACTTCAAACTTCCATCATACTGCATGCAAGTGCTGGAGAGGGTGATTGATAAATGACTAAGAGTCATGGAAAGTAATGAGAGAGATGAGCAGTTTAGATTCAGATCACGACGCAGTACAACTGACTACATGTTTACAATAAGACAGACAGACAGATAGTACTGAAAACGTTGTAAATGAGGAAGTAATCCAACTGAACAGTCCTAGACTTGTAGAAAGCATATGATAAGGTCACAAGAAAACTGATTTGGGCAGTTTTGTGCTTGTTCAATGTCCCAGAAACATTAGTAGAATTAATGCAGACTACATATAAGGACCCGATGACTCAAGTATGAATAGAGTTCAGACTCAGAGAGGGGTTCACAGTATGAGTGTAAGGTGTACAAAACAGTGGTGCGAGCCTTGTACTTGTGTATGGCATAGAAACCTGAGCACTGAAGGCACAGCAACTGAGGAAACTTAAGGTAATGGAGATGAAGTACTTAAAATGGGTAGTAGGATGCATAATGTGAGACAGACAAAGAAATGAGGACATCAGTGTGGAGGCCATAACAGCTCCAATTGTAGAGGTTGTCAAGGAGAACAGATTACTACTGTGAAAATAAAGAACAATTGAGAGCTGTGCAGAAGTGACCTGAAATATACACATGAAGGAGTGATTGAGTCTTTTAGGTAAGTATCTGCATAGGAATGTGAAACAGATATATATGAGAGCATATATGGCATCATTGCATGGAAATACCGACAGTGCCATTAGAAAGCAAAATATTGTGCCGAAACAACAGTAATCACTTTGTGAAATACATATAGGCTACTTGTTGAACCATGTAAAGTGCTGAAATGTGAAACAAAGAGGGAATATTTATTCTCTCTGTGATGCACATAAGCTAGCTAATAGCATGCTGTTTTGGTGATACAAAAAATGAGTGGGCAAAAGTGATACAGCTGTAATATGAAATATGTGAATGTAAATAATGGCACACAGAAGGTGAGCATAGACTGTACAACATCATTGTGCTTTTAATTGTAGTAACTATAACTAAATACTAAGAGCAGTGCCTCTGGCCATTGTAAGTATAGTAAGAAAATATTGTAAGAGTTGTTGTGTTATCTAGGAAAGAAAGAAATTATATTAATTATGCCATGAGCTGCTACATACCAGTGGGGTAGTGAGTACAGCAGAGTTCACACATTTTGTTATATAAATGAATATATTGTCTAAAGCAAGTCAAATGAACTGACAAAAATTTTCTAAACATTATTTCAAAGCAACACACTTTTAAAGCACCATGTCTCATAAAATAAACCCTATTAATAAAACTTTCAGTTACTAAAGTTGTATCTGCTTATGTGCATGCCAGCAAAAAAATCAAAGTAATTTCCAAATGTCAGCTACTTTTCTTTTTTTTGTATTTGCTTGGAGTGTTCAACAAAAAGTGGTACCTGCACAGTGATACTTCACTTTAAGCAACCAGCTGAAAATTCATAGTCAAGTTTAGGTGGTGCAGGAATAATGCAAACTGCCCTGCTGGGTAGGCTGTGAAGAATCAAGTAAACAAGGCATGCAAAGTTCTGGGGAGCAATTCTCCAATCATATTAGCAGCTAATTTTATATCATGGCTGTTAATAATGCTACCAGTGTAAATCCAAGAGGAAAATGAATGGTGGTCAGTTTTATGCACAGGCATTCCTTTTCAAATGCTGTAATGTCAGCTTGGAGGAATGTATAAAGACTATGGTAAAACGATGAAGTATGAATGAAGAAGGTTGGCTACCTGGACTTGTAAGTATATATTGCATCCTACTAGATACAGTCATTTAGAAGTGTGAACACAAAGATTCAGGTTGTTACCGAATACAAGTTGGGAAAAAGCAGTGCTGATCAGCTCAGTTCCAAGCCTGCAAATTTGTACACTAGAAGTGAAGGCTAACTGAGCCACCATGTTACATCAAACAGCTTCAAAAATAGAACCAAATGTGAAATGGGTAACAAGGTCCCCCCTCACTCCTCATGCCCCCCCTCAATTCTTCTACCTCTTAACTAATGCAATATAATCCAAGATAGTACAACCTTGTAGTAAATTAAAATTCTTGTAATATTCAGTGAATCAGGCTTATTTAATATGCTTTCACTGAAAACTGAAATGGTGACACAAATAACATCCATAGCCAGTTTATCCACCGGTAGTAAGAAATGGCTAGGTAGATTTATCCTACCAGCACTGACGTAACTGCTAAAAGCAGTGTGGTAACATTCAGTGTTTAGAGCACTACACAGAGCATCCACAAAAGTACAACACAGTACGTGTTTAATACCAAATAATGCAACAAATGTTTGCTTTACAAACATTATGCACAGAGATTTGTGGGCAACCTTTATAGGGAAAATAATCAGCCAATGCACAGGTAAGAACAGCAATGTTACTTTGCAGCTTCTTGTTTCTACTTTTCAGTTTGTAATATTGTATTTCTTTGTTGTGGTGCCTCATTAATCATGTGGGTGTGTAGTACTAGGAAAGGTAATCATTTAGGTATGTAGACGATGTATAATCAGTCAGCAGGGAAGTCTCCAGAAGCAAATGGCATTCCTGTGGAAGTATGGAAGTTAGTTGTGAAGAAAGTGATAAAGATCTGGAAGGTTTTGTTTAAAAATACTTAAAAAAGAGGGTCAGTGCCATCATCATGGAAGAAAAATGCAGTGGCTATACTAAGACCCTTTCAGACTCAGCTGTATATAAATCAAATTAAATGTTTAACAATGATTGTAAGATGTTTATGTCTGTAGTAGGGAAAAGAATCACTAAGACATTGCCAAAGGTGATAGATATGGATCAATGTTGTTTTGTGGAGGGAAGGCAAACATTTGACAACCTTAACAGAGCAATCATTATCCACTGGGAAACAGACTGTAGGAAACACCACTATTGTTTATTTATTTATTTATACTTTGTTGACCGGGTTAGTCCCATTAGGTTAGTAACTTCTTTTTAGGTGAGACCCGAGGTGGTATTTATACTACTAGGGGAATTTTGGTCAGGGCATTGAGGAACTTCCCCTACACTTTTGCCAGTGGGGATTTTGTTTGTTGTTGGACTTCCTGCTTCTGGTCTGGGTGTGGAGGTGGCTCAGAGAAGTGAGAAGGAGTATTGTAAGTGTTGAGAGTGTGGAGGAGGTGGCTGGAAAACTAGTCCAGCAAGAAATGGCAGAATTATGTGCGAATGCAAAGGAAGTTGATCCTTCTCAGAAAGACATTGTAGCTTGTAGCAGCCACAGAGGTGTGTGAAGGAGCAGAGAGACAGTTTGAGAACAGTGAAATAAATGAAGATAATGCTAAAAGGGGTTGAGCCTTTACAAGATTCATAGATCTTGTTTCAGGAGGAGTTATTCAAAGAAGAAAGAGAGTCGTAGTCAGGATGTATTATTACAACCCTCCCATCGGGAGGGTTGTGGTATGTATTTTTAATGACTTAATAAATCAAAGCGAACCAGAAAGTGAAAAAGCCATATCATGGCGGAGATCATGGCTAGAATATAGAAGAAGGTAGATGCACAGATAGTGAAAGAAGGAAAAAGAAGAGAAGAGATGAGACGAGAAGAGAAGAGAGATTTAGGAAGGAAGAAATTTTTAGTTAGAATAAGCAGTAAGGAAGACAAAGAACTTAGGAGGTTTGACATCTGCAATAATATAATTTCACCTTTGGGCATATCACCTAAGGGGGTAAGAACATTTATACAGATTAATAAAGATACATTTTGTGACATTCTTTTTGACTCAGACCAGTACATGGAGAAATTTTTAGAACAGTATGAAGCAAAGAGAAATTGCAGTCCATGAAACTCATATTATGTTATACAAGCATTTAATAGAGAGCGAGAGAGAAAAAAAAATATTTATGTGCAGTTTCAAACTGAAGTTGAAAAATAAGTGTACATGATATGATATGATTATGCATGATAATGGTGGTTTACAGACCTTTGGTTGGGAATGTGGTATTATACTGTAAATAGAGAATGGAAAAATTATACATATTCAGAGTATGATAACTGTAGAAGGAAATATAGGTACTGTGAAATATTGGGAGCAACTTCTTTTGGGGCAAGAATGATCATTTAATTAGTAATGCTGACAAAAAAATGCTTTATTTGTGGTAAAATGGGGCATGAAGCAAAAAAATGTGAAATGAAATGTAAAATATAAACAAACGGCATTTATGGAGGGACTGTAAGGAAATATATAAGATAAATATGAGAAAGTACAAAAAAAAAAAAAAAAACGAACAAAATACAGAAGGGTGTCCATTTCTCCTCTTTGTTATTTGCATTATATTTAGAACCACTAGAAAAGAAAATAAGGGACTCTAAAATTCAATGATATAATTGATATGGTAGTCAAGAAAAGCTAGATCTATTTGCAGATGACATTATTTTGTATTTGACAAAACCAGAAAGGGATATTACAGTGCTGTGGAACATACTGAGACAGTTTCAGACTTTTGCGGGATACAAAATTAATGAAGCCAAAACAAAAGCAATAGCGGTAAATGATGTACCTACCCACATACAAATTGGTTCAGAAATATCCATATTTATGGGGACATGATAAAATGAAGTATTTAGGAGTATGGATTAAAAATGATACCAGTGTGGCAGCTAAGGATATGTGGGAAGAGACTAAACAAAAGATAATACAAAAACTGAAAAAATGGAAACTTTGCTATATAGTAAAATACAGGTTAAAATGTTTTTAGTCCAATTAGTCTTTTACACAGGTCAGGCATATTTTTATCAATCAGAGAAGAAGTTGTGGATAGAAGTAAATAAAGAGCTGAAGGACTTTATCTGGTAGGGGAAGACTGCAATAGTCAAATGGGATAAGCGTATTCTTCCAGTGGAACAGGGCGGATTGGGATTACCCGATTTGGAGGAGTATTTCAGAGCTACACAGTTAAGGCTCTTATACATATTACAAGCAGAAAACTATAATTCAAAGTGGAAAGGGATGATGATGAAATGGGGGAAGCTCATGAAACAAGGAGAGACTGAGGTTTTAGATGCAGGCCTATTAAAGAAAATAGCAATAATCATACCGAATATTATATCTATAAAGCAGCAGAAAGTATCTAAGAACTAAGCCAACATGGGAATGGAGAAAGGAGATTCTGCCGATAGGGATGACTGCAATTACGGATATAGACAATATAGGCATATAGCAATAATCATACCGAATATTATATCTATAAAGCAGCAGAAAGTATCTAAGAACTAAGCCAACATGGAAATGGAGAAGGGAGATTCTGCCGATACGGATGACTGCAATGAGCGATATAGACAATATAGGGATATAGCAATAATCATACAGAATATTATATCTATAAAGCAGCAGAAAGTATCTAAGAACTAAGCCAACATGGAAATGGAGAAAGGAGATTCTGCCGATACGGATGACTGCAATGAGCGATATAGACAATATAGGGATATAGCAATAATCATACAGAATATTATATCTATAAAGCAGCAGAAAGTATCTAAGAACTAAGCCAAAATGGAAATGGAGAAAGGAGATTCTGCCGATACGGATGACTGCAATGAGCGATATAGACAATATAGGGATATAGCAATAATCATACAGAATATTATATCTATAAAGCAGCAGAAAGTATCTAAGAACTAAGCCAACATGGAAATGGAGAAAGGAGATTCTGCCGATACGGATGACTGCAATGAGCGATATAGACAATATAGGGATATAGCAATAATCATACAGAATATTATATCTATAAAGCAGCAGAAAGTATCTAAGAACTAAGCCAACATGGAAATGGAGAAAGGAGATTCTGCCGATACGGATGACTGCAATGAGCGATATAGACAATATAGAGATATAGCAATAATCATACAGAATATTATATCTATAAAGCAGCAGAAAGTATCTAAGAACTAAGCCAACATGGAAATGGAGAAAGGAGATTCTGCCGATACGGATGACTGCAATGAGCGATATAGACAATATAGGGGTATAGCAATAATCATACAGAATATTATATCTATAAAGCAGCAGAAAGTATCTAAGAACTAAGCCAACATGGAAATGGAGAAAGGAGATTCTGCCGATACGGATGACTGCAATGAGCGATATAGACAATATAGGGATATAGCAATAATCATACAGATTATTATATCTGTAAAGCAGCAGAAAGTATCTAAGAACTAAGCCAACATGGAAATGGAGAAAGGAGATTCTGCCGATACGGATGACTGCAATGAGTGATATAGACAATATAGGGATATAGCAATAATCATACAGAATATTATATCTATAAAGCAGCAGAAAGTATCTAAGAACTAAGCCAACATGGAAATGGAGAAAGGAGATTCTGCCGATAAGGATGACTGCAATGAGCGATATAGACAATATAGGGATATAGCAATAATCATACAGAATATTATATCTATAAAGCAGCAGAAAGTATCTAAGAACTAAGCCAACATGGAAATGGAGAAAGGAGATTCTGCTGATATGGATGACTGCAATGAGCGATATAGACAATATAGGGATATAGCAATAATCATACAGAATATTATATCTATAAAGCAGCAGAAAGTATCTAAGAACTAAGCCAGCATGGAAATGGAGAAAGGAGATTCTGCCGATATGGATGACTGCAATGAGCGATATAGACAATATAGGGATATAGCAATAATCATACAGAATATTATATCTATAAAGCAGCAGAAAGTATCTAAGAACTAAGCCAACATGGAAATGGAGAAAAGAGATTCTGCCGATACGGATGACTGCAATGAGTGATATAGACAATATAGGGATATAGCAATAATCATACAGAATATTATATCTATAAAGCAGCAGAAAGTATCTAAGAACTAAGCCAACATGGAAATAGAGAAAGGAGATTCTGCCGATACGGATGACTGCAATGAGCGATATAGACAATATAGGGATATAGCAATAATCATACAGAATATTATATCTATAAAGCAGCAGAAAGTATCTAAGAACTAAGCCAACATGGAAATGGAGAAAAGAGATTCTGCCGATACGGATGACTGCAATGAGCGATATAGACAATATAGGGATATAGCAATAATCATACAGAATATTATATCTATAAAGCAGCAGAAAGTATCTAAGAACTAAGCCAACATGGAAATGGAGAAAAGAGATTCTGCCGATATGGATGACTGCAATGAGCGATATAGACAATATAGGGATATAGCAATAATCATACAGAATATTATATCTATAAAGCAGCAGAAAGTATGAATGAAGAAAAAAGTAAGAAGAATGGAGAAAGGAGATTTTGCCAATAGGGATGACTGCAATTAGGGATATAGAGAATAGGCAAGAGGGGGCTGGAATTTACTGGAGAAAACTGGCAAATGAATCAAAGTATTGGGAGCAAATAAATAGAAAGGGAAATATGATAAATGGGAAGATGCTAAGTATTTATTTGGACTGCAGGTTAGAGATTGCCTTCCCTGTCAAGGACTGATATAAGAGCATAGGCAAAGAGAAAGAAATAGGGGGAGGGTCCCTAAATGAAAGGCCAGCACTGGTAGAGTTTTTAGTAGAATCTAGAACAGAAGCTGACATTAAAAAAGGAATAATTAGTAGAGCATATAATAAAATATTGCATGATAACTATAAGAATCAATCAGAGGATGTTAGAAAGGCTTGGGAAGAGAGATTGGATAAGCAATTCACAAAGAATCAATGGGAGGATATATGTATGTCTCCCAAATATGCAACAAATTCTAGAAGATTTAGGATTCATGCTCGGAAGTGTTTACATAGATATTTTTATACCTCAAGTACTCCAGTGAATGTTTCCTCAGGTAGACAGCAAATGTTGGAGGTGTGAAGGGGAAGAAAGAGGTAATTGGGAACATACTTTTGGGAGTGTGGTGAGTTGGTGGACTTTAAGGATTCCCTGTGGGATGCACTGTCGGAGATGCTGGATGGGCAAATTTGTGTGATGAGGGAGATGATTTCTCTGAGCTGTGGTGCAGAATTGGAATTGCCTAGACATGGTAAGGCCTCGCTGTGTCTAATTATGGTGGCTGCCAAAAAAGCAATTAATAGAAAATGGAAAACAAAATGTAAACCAACTATACTAGAAATAGTGAATATAGTAACAGAGATAAAACAACTGGAACTGAGATCTTTACAAAACGGTAGGAGAAAACTACACAGGAAAAAAATGTGAATTGTGGGAATAATATACACAGGGGAGGAATGAAGTTTAAAAGAAGGCAGAACTTAAATGAGCTATGTAATGTTTGACTGAAAATGATTGGGTAGATTATAAGTGATGTATAATGTTTTCAGCTGGGAGTGTGTCAAAGTGGTTTCTGATGTAAAATGCTTGCAACTAGGATTGTGTTGGAGTGGTTTGTTTTCATTTATATAAATGTATGATTGCCTGTGTCATAAGTGATAGTGTAATAAAGATTTTTTTTGTTTAAAAAGGGGCAGGACTAAAATAATTTATGTAATGTTGCTTAGGTTATATGATATATAGCAATACATTTGAAGTATAATGTTTGTAAATGTGAACTTGTTAATGCAGTTTGAGTATTTTTATATAAATGTAAATTTGCCTACATCACAAGTGTTAATTCAATCAAGGTGTGTAATTAAAAAAAAAAGAAGATAATTCAAACTTTAACAGTCTAAGGATAGAACCTTCCCAGTTGATTTCTCAGTGTCAAGTAGAATAAGCAGATGAAATGAGACTGGAAGTGTTGTCCAAAGTAGAGACCAAGTTCATTTTATTTATTGTATTTTGTATTTGTTTTCCCAGGTAGAGCACTGATCTCCATAGGCCTTTTTCAAACTCAGCCCAGGACAGGTGTCTGGCTAAGTGACTTGCTGAGATCACACAGTTAGGCAATAGAGGCTGACAGAATCAAACCGTGCACCTCTGGACCCCAGGAAGTTTAAAAGCACAAAAGGGATAGGACAAGTGGGAAGGAAAAATTAAATGCAGTCAGACAGCAGAAGAGTCACACAGCACTTCACCTAAATAATGTTGTTGTGTCTTTCGGCTTATCCCGGTTATGGGTCGCCACAGCGGAACTCCGGTCCACTAATGTTTGGTAGTGGATTTTTACGTGCCGAGTTACCAGCCCTGACGCACAACCTTCAACGAAGGCACGCCCATTCACGTATGCCTCCACACAGAAGACGCTCTAGCTGAGAATCGAACGGGACATCGTCTTGCTGTGAGGCAACAACCCTACCGCAGCACCACTGCCGCGGACTTCACCTAAATAATAGTAAGGTTAAATACTTGCAGCTAAATAAGAAATCCTACTTCTCAGTTCCTCCCGCTAATTACTGGACTGGATTCTTTTTCAATCAATGAATGGAAAAGGAATTCTTTTTTAACTAACCCTAGCCAAGAACTTTTAAAACTCCAAGAAGAAAAAAACTTTGAGGAAAAACAAAATTAAAATTAAAACAAATTACAATATAAAACAAAAATAATTAAAAAGAATACAGTGAGATGACAGCAGAGTCACACACCACTTCAACTAAAAATGTGGTTTATATGGCTATATTTTGGCTCCAGTTTAGCTTCTAACATTAACATGTTTGTCCTTCTTTGTCTTGCAAGCATTCCACTGCATAGACTAGCTCAAAAAGAGACCTCTGTGAGGACTAAGATCTTTTTGGCTGTTTGGACAGCTCATTCTGCAGCTCTGTCCAACTGAGGATAGTGAGGACTTGAAATAGAACAAGTAAAAACATAATTATCAGCAAACTGTTGGAATTTAACAAACTATTTACCATTGTCTGTAACCAGTTCATTGGGTGCTCCATATCTTCTGAAACTGGTCTTGAACCTTGCTATTATTTGTTAACTAGTCATACTCAGTGCATGTAATATGGCAATATCATGAGAATAATAGAACATTACTGTACAGTAGCCTTTGCCTTCAAACTCACACATCTTTTGCCAAAGACCTTGTGGAAAGGATATTGGCATTTTATTTATTTATTGACATTTGTTTACTAGGAAAGTCGTAGTATTAATGGCTCTCTTTTTTGAGATGATTTACGCACAATAGAGATTTAACACAAGCTTTGCAATATCTGGATTAATGTTTGGCCAGCATATGGACATTTTGGCTCTTTCATGATATTTCATAATACCTTGGTGTTCTTCGTGTATTAGTTTTAGCATTTTAGCACATTGTGATGCAAATACTTAATATTCTACCTTGGTAGAGCAGTAAATCATCATGTTCTGACAGATGAGCTCTGACTGTTTAGTGCCTATATATAATATGTGTTGTCTATGTCCTATGATTCAGTCATCTCAGACATATTGAATAACAGTTTGTAATTTATGGTCACCTTTGGTAGATTCTTTTAACTTTTCTGGTCACTTGGTACTCACTGGTCTTGTTGCCATTATGCTGTGCACATAGGTGTCAACACCTTCTTTGGTATCTGACTGCAATTTTCACATATAGGATTTCTGGGCAGTATGTCAGCCACATTCAACTGTTTTTCAGGTCTATGGATTGGTCTGGTATTGGACCATCTTAGTCTCATGAGTATTTATTTTACATCTAGGTGGTACTTTAAGTCATAGGGATTGATTAGTGGAACCCGTGGCTTGAGGTCAGTCTAGAGATGGAAACTCTCTGACCTTAGTAGGTATCTCTCACATGCCCACCCATTTGCACAGTACACTTTCTCAATCTGTTGATATCTCTAAGCATCATTTAGCATTCTGGTACAACAGGCAAGAGGACATAACACCTGCTCATCTGTTTGGAGTAATGCTGCACCTGGGTCATAGCTACCAGAATCTGCATTCACTGGAGCTGCTGTTAGTGTTTCTTTTACTCTCCTGAAAGCTTGTGCTTGAGCATCTCCCCATGACCAGGGTACATCTTTCTTTAGCAAGTATTCCAGTGGGTATAGCATAGTAGGCAGACATGTCACAAACTTGTCCAAGAAATGAATCATTGCAAGGCCTTGTCTTAACTCAATCCACACAAGATGGGCATGGATTCTATAACTTGGCTATTGCTCTGACCTTGCTTCCAGCTGGTCTGATTACACTTACTTATGCTGACCAGAAATACTAATTCCTACTGTTTCTAAAGCAGCATTTGTCTTGGACTCCTGAAATCTTTGATGGTCTGAAGCATTGCCACCAACCTCAAATCGTGTGGGCCAAACACCAGCACATCTTCCATAACAAGAACAACACCTTAATTTCTTTTTGCAAGACAGTCACTTAATGTTGAAAGATCTCAGGTTCTGACACTATACCAAATGGAAGCCTATTGAAAAATAACCTTCCCGTTGAAGTAATGAATATTGCCAGCTTTTGGCTATCTTCATCTAGGAGGTAGCTGCCAAAACCCACTGGAAACATTGAAAATGGTAAACACCTTAGGTGCTCTGTCTTCTAGCATAGGTAGAATGAACTTTTCTTGCACAACTGCATCATTAAACATATTTAAATTAATACATATTTGTACACTGCCATTTTCTTTATAACTGGAATAAATGGTGCACACCACTCATTCAATTAATTTACATTTTCTGTTAGCCAAGTATTTCAATTCTTTTGAGTTCTGTCTCTTCTTTCGAGAGCGCTAGGAAAGGCACTCTTCTGGGTGTGCTCAATGCATGTGGAACAGCATTTAATTTTAATTTAATCTTTACTGATTTACAATTAAGCAGACTAGCTTTAACAAGCACATCTACATTGAATTTAATTGGCGTCAGCCCCATTTTGTATGCTGCAGCTCTGTCGAGCATATTATTTATATACAGACAATCCAGCACATAAAACAAGAACTCAAGCTTATGCTCCTTCTACTCAGACATGGCTAGAAATCTACCAGTGTACTTGGGTTTGCCTGCAGGGATAGAAATCTCAGTCTCTGCTTCATGCAATTGTAAATACTTCAGTATATTTCTATAAGCAGCACATGATATCACAGTTAACAGCACTGTCGGTATCAATCTCGAAACTCACTTGAGGTTTGGATTAGGGAGTTCCACTTGCCATTCTGATTCAGCATTATGCTTAGCAGTTACTGAACCCAAGAAAAATGCTTTTTTAACATTCGTTTCATGTTTATTTTCAGAAGCAACCTCTTCATTAGCTTTATCTTACAAATAGCAACAACATTTATCAACCTTTTACATCTATTACAGCTTCAGTTGAATGCTGCACAACACAATAACAGTTACTTCTCATGCATTTGCATAACTTACATTCACTCAGTCACACTTGTTTCTCATGCACACATTTACTTTAACTAGTACTATATGAATTTTGAAACTTGCCATTTTCTCTACATTTTACCTCATACACGTCATTTGTCATATGTAAGTTAGCATTTTATTTACTCATTACACCTGACAAATTTGTATTGCCTTTTCTAAAGTTAAATTTAATTCAAGCTGTAACTTTGGTTCCACTTTAACATCAGCCAGCCCAATCGCAATTCTTTCTCTGATTTTCTTATCTTTTTTTCATTAAACCCACAATTTTCAGCCATTTCATATAGCCTTTCAATAGCTTCAGCGCATTCAATTTTGGCTTGTACACATCTGTGGAAGTATCCCCTTATGGATCTATGTCAAAACAATGAATTACCGTAACATCAAGTCCCATAACAGTAAGATGACATCACCAAAAATTTAAATGAACGAACTCCCAGAATGGCGTATTTAACCTCCAGGAAATTAACCACTAATGTCATAATATTGAGTATGTTAAATACATTCGGTTTAGACTTTGATTTCCGTTTTCCAGTAAATGCTTTTTTGGTAAACAACAAATTAAACATTACAAGTCTAGGCAATTCAGATCCTGTATCCCAGCTCAAAAAAATAATTTCATTAGTTACACCCATTTAGTCACCCAATATTTCTGACAGAGTACCCTGTAGGGAATTTTTAGTCTGCAACTCTTTACACTCCCAAAACATATGTTCCCAGTTATTTCTTTCTTCCTCATTATACCGCCAACATTTGTCATCTACCTGAGGAAAAATTATTTGGAGTCTGCTTAGAGGTATAAAAATACTCCATGCAAGCAGTTCCAAGAAAAAAATGCTAAATCTTTTAGATTTTGTTGCATATTTAAGAGACTACATATGCCTTCATTGTTTCTTAGTGAATTGCTTAGCCAGTCTCTTTTCCCAGTCTTTTCTAACCTCCTTTTGTAATTTCTCCAAGTCTTTTGGGTTTCTATTACCATGACAGGAATGGACCCCATTCCTAAGTCAAAGAACGATTAAAGTTCATGAAAGTAGTATTGTTTCAGTCTTTGATGTCAGCCAGAAGTGCTCTTCGCAGCACCCGCAATGTGCCCAGTAATGACTCCTTCTGCAATTTGTATGGAGTTACATGTACTGGTAACATATCTAAATATAATTGTAGATTCTTTTTAAAAGATCCATTGCTCCTACTACTATTAGAACTGTCTGGGTATCTTTCTTCCACATTGCTCTCATTTCTGCCTGCAAATCCTGATATTTTATGACTTTGTGTCTCTCTGTACGCAAGACACTGTAGTCACTGGATGTGGCGATTTCAATGATCAATTCTGCTTTTGTCTTCTTTTCATGGACCACTATATCCATTTTTCTAGCATCTATCTTTTGAACTGTTGATAATGGGTGATCCCATGTGAAGTAGACTTCATCATTTTCTATCATGCTTTGTGGATCATGTTTCTAGAGTTTTTCAGCTACTTCAGTATCATAATGTTTGCACAATCCCCAGTGCAACAGTCTTGCCATATTACTATGCCTTTCAGTATACAGTCCTTCTGCCATTAGTATGTCACACCCAGCAACAAGGTGTATGACTGTTTCCAGTTCTGTTTTATAAAAACTGCATTTGTCTTTTTCTCCCACATGTTCAATGGACTTTGTAAACCAATGTGCGCGTAGCCCACTATCTTGGGCCGCCAATCCTTTGGTTTGAATTTGCCTCTCCTTAACCATTCCTGCATTCATTTCTGATCAACATGAGGTTTTTCCAGAAGTTTTCTAAACTTGCAACTATATTTATGCATTTTCTATATTTTTTGCCTTCTCATCTGATCCTTCAACTTATATTCTTTCTTTTGTTTTTTGGCTCATTCAGTTTCCACCTGATTTTTATCTACTTCTGTTTGATTTCCATTCCTACTTGACGTAGATATGCTTCTGCTAGACTAAGCAGGGAAATCATCTTAGATTTATTCTCCTCATGTTTCAAAACTTTCACTATGTTTGGGTCTTGTGAGGTCAGCATATATGTGTGCAGTCCCACAATTGCAGATCTATACATGTAATCAATTTCAAGGAGGCCCATACCTCCTTCAGAACGAAGACTATATAATCTTGCTATGCACTGATTTTTATAAATCATTTGGTGGGCATGAAGCATCCTTCTTGTTTTCGTAGCTAATCTATCCAACATGTTTTGGGGGCCAGTCAATCTCTCCAAAACTGTAAGTTAAGACAGGAACAGCAAATTGCTTTATAGCTTGAATTTTGTTCCTAGATGTCAACACTGTTTTCAGGATTAATTTAAGTCTTCTAAAATATTCCTTACTAAGTTTTATTCATATTCGTTCATGTTTTATTGTTGATCCATTCATCAATTCCCAAATATTTATACACTCCCTCTTGCTCAAGTTCTTTTATATCACATTCTTGTCCCAAACTGATGTTTTCTTGGTGTTGCAGTTTTCCTCCTTTAAATGTTGCTTTTGCACACTTATCAAGACCAAATGACATTCTTATATCATCTGAAAAAAGTTTCGACTACTTGGAGTTGTGCTTTTAGTTCTTCATCTGATGAGCTATACAGGTTTAAATCAACAAACATAAGATGAGAAGTCTTTACACTTTGTTGTTTTCTAGGAGCCAAATTATAGCCATGGCTTAATCTGTTAAGTAGGCAGCTTACCAGGTTAAGGGCAAGACAGAATAACAGAGGTGACAGGGAGCCACCCTGGAAAACCCTCCCCCTTTGGATTTTTATCCCTGGAATAATAATTTGTCCTTTATCATGCCTTAATTGTATAGTGGTCTACCACTGTTTCATGGTCACTGTAATGTAGTTGAGCAGTGTAGGATGTATTTTATACATTTTTAAACACTCTTTTATCCATGAATGTGGGATAGTATGAAATGCTTTATTGTAGTCAATCCATGCCATACTTAGATTCTTCCCCTTTTTACAGTTCTCCATTAAGACTTTATTTAGCAACATATGTTCCTTTGTTCCATATGACTTTCCTTTATTTCCCTCTTATTCTATTGCCATGATTGAGTTTTCTTCTAAATGACTATAAACTCTGTCGGCATCAATTCCAGTGTATTGTTTATACATAGTTGGAAGGCAAGTTATTGGTCTATAATTTTTAGGGTAGCTTGCAGGTTCACTCTTAAGTAGGAGCATTGTTTTCCCTGTTGTTAGTCAGGTTGGTGTCTGTTCAGGGTGCACATATAAATAGTTCTTACTCATAGCTAAATCTTCATGCAAACATGTTAATACTTTTAACTAGAAGTTAGGTACTGCATCTGGGCCTGGCATTTTACAATTAGAGGCTTTTCTCAACTTTGTTTCAATTTCTCTGGCTGTTAATTCATTCCGTTTCATATCCTGTATCTTTGAACTTCTTATACTTTTTTTTACTTCTTCTATCCATTTAGCATCTTTGTTATGTTCCACAGGATCGTTAAAAATACTTCTCCAAAATGTATCTATTTCTTCTTTTTGGGTGTTTTTTCCAATTCCTTTTACCTTGTTTCCCAATTCTCTATAAAACATTTGGGGGTCATCAATAAATTGTTTATTTTGTACTTTTCCTTTATATTTATCTGTGTATCTTCTAAGTATTTCTCACTGAGGCAGTTAACTACTTTAACTCCAAATTTCTAGCAATCCTTGACCACCACGCTCCAAAGTGGAACATAAGAATTAGAGCCAAACCCGCCCCTTGGCTGTCCAAAAACACCAGACAAAACATGCTACTCAGAAACAAAGCTTGGGCCAAATGGAGAACTACTAAATGTATTTCAGATCACCTCACCTATAAACAGTTGAGAAATAAAACAAAACTAGCTATTCTCTTAGACAAGAAACAATTTTACATGAACACTCAAACCAAATACCAAAATAACCCACAAAAATTTTGGGCAAGTATCAATAGACTACTTCACCCAGGTCAAACCAAAACTCCAAACCCTACAGGCAGTCAAAGAGAAAATCCTAGACAAACAGCAAATGCCTTTAATACCTACTTCACAGAAACTATACAAGCACTAGCTAACCAACTTTCACCTAATATTACATTCCCTCCAAACACAAACAAGACCTTAGCCCCTATATTTCAATTACAACCTGTCCCCACTCAAGATATCTGTAGACTTATCCAAAAACTTAAACCTTGCACTCCATCAGCAGACCAGTTACCAGCAGAATACTTGCAGACAGCTGCCAAAGCTATAGCCTACCGAATTTCCATCCTCATTAACAGAACTATTGCCGAGGGAGAAATCCCTACCATCTGGAAAATCTCTCACATCATTCCACTCCATAAAGGAGGGAACTCTAATGACCACTCTAACTATCGCCCGATAGCTCTATTATCCCCATTGGCAAAAATAATGGAAAAATGCATTCAAAACCAATTACTTAACCGTCTAACTCAATACAATTTGCTATCTGATTGCCAGCATGGCTTCAGGCCACACCACAGTACTACAACCGCCCTACTGTCTTTCTGCAACTCCATTAACCAAAACAGAAATAACAACATCCTCACATCAGCTCTCTTTATAGACCTGTCTAAAGCTTTCGATATGGTTAATCACCAGCTATTAATAAACATTCTTACACACCTCTCATTCGATACTCAGGCTATAAACTGGTTCAGAGCCTATCTTACTAATCGACAGCAAGCAGTCCTATGGGATAATCAACTATCCTCCCTACTGCCTGTCACCCTAGGAGTCCCTCAGGGCTCTATTTTAGGTCCACTCCTCTTCTCAATTTTCATTAATGACTTATACTTAGCTATTCCGCAAACTACATGTTTACAATATGCTGATGACTCGACAATTTTATGCTCAGCTAAGACCTCATCTGATCTTTTACTAAAAACACAAGAAGCATTTAATAAAGTCGAGTCTTGGTTTCTTCAACGCTGTCTTCTACTTAGCCCCAAAAAACAAAGCTCCTACTATTTTCACCAACCCAAAAGCACACCCTTACTGATTTCACTGTCCTATCAAAAAATGGTACTCGCATACAACCTGACTTAACAACAAAACTATTAGGGGTTACTATTGATAACCACCTTACTTTCAATGAGCATATCAACAATACTGTAAACATAGTCAACAAAAAAATGGGTGCCCTATACAGAATTAAGCCATTCCTCACTCCTTTAGCTAAAACAAGTATCGCCCACTCCCACCTTATCTCCTCACTTCTATATGCTTCTACTATCTATACTCACCTTTCAAAAAGCAATCTCTCTAAACTGGTTAAATCTTATAATAGCATTGCTAGATTTGCCACTGGACGACCATTTAGAACACACCATTGCCATAATCTATCTCAACTAGGCTGGCTTGAATTTCAAAATCTACTTGAGTTTAACCAAATTACATTGGCCCACAAAATACTTTACCAACCAAAGAAGACCCCAAGTCTATCTACCCATATTACTCCCTACCTGAATCTTAACTCCCTGTGCTCCTCAAATAAACTACTTATCTCCTCCAGCAAATCCAACAACAGAGCAGGCGATGCTCTCTTCTCTAATGTAGTTGGGAAAAAATGGAACCTTCTTCCTCCTGATCTTACCTCTAATTCCTCTCTAACTAATTTCAAACCAAAACTTAAAATATACCTAAAAAACACTGGCTTTGCCCTAGTTGTAATCCTGACTAACTTCTGCCTTAAGCAATTTATGTTATACCCACTTTTTTCTTTTATCCTTCAACTTCAGACTCTATGTCAGTGAAATCCTTAATAAACTCAGTCTTTCGAATTTTAGTAGATAATTAGATTTCACAAAGTCTACTCTCGCTGATATTTTTTTTCCTCACAATATATGAACAAGGGTCTTTTTTATAATTCTACTACTCCTAGTTCTGCTTTTTTTTTCTCTTTCTTTTTCTTTTCCTTGCTTTCTACCTATTCAAGTTTTGAAAAATGTTAAAAAAGATTTCTCTTATTTTTTGTCAATGTTATGCTTAGATGTTTAAGTTAGTATTAACAAATTGTACAAATTGGAGCTTATCTCCCCGGGCCTCTACTGAAAATGGATATTCATCCAGTTGGACTAGCCCGGTTAACAAATGTAAAATAAAATAAAATAAATAAATAAATAAATAAATACATTTCTGCCTGTGCTGATATTTACAGTTTATTATTTGCCATAGTACATGATAGATCCTAATCCGTTATAATATTGCACGTTGCTTTTATCCCATCTGTCTTTCTGAGTATTTTTGTTGATCTGATCTCTCTTCTATACTCCTCTAACAGTGACACTTCTCGTCTTAACTACTTTATAGTTTTCTCTATTCGATACTTCCGTGATGGTATTCGATTTCTCCCCTTCCTTTCCCTTACTACCCTGTGTTTTTGTGGTAGAATTTTATCTATTAATTTAGCTGCACAGTAATATATCCTGTTTACCTCCGTTATATAGCATGGATCTCTATGGATAGTCCTAATTACTGCATTCATTTGTTTTATCAAACTTCTGACTTTTGGGGTTTTATTAACCTTCTGCAGTCTATGTCTTTCATTGATCTTAATATGTCTATCTATCTGTATTAAATCAAGCAACTTCTCTTACCTCATTTTCTTCTAAACTGAGGGCACATTTTTTTGTTTTCTATTTCATATTCATCAAGGATACCAATATCTCCAGGTTAGTAGTGCAGTATGATGCCCCAGAGATCATCCATGCGCAACTATCAGCAGGCAAAACCACATTTCAAGTCGTAGCCGGTTATAGATCGCCCACCATGTCCCAAGATGCTCACTCTGCATTCCTTGAGACATTGGAAAATATAAAGGTCCTACCCAACACCATAATCTTGGGTGATTTCAACTACCCTGGTATAGACTGGGCGAACTACCAATGTTCTAACTCCTATGCTCAGAGATTCATAGAATTTATAAATTCAAATGCCCTTGAACAACTAGTATGTTCCCCCACTACAGGGGACAACATATTGGATTTAATCATCACAAATATGGGTGCCCATTGTACCACACCCGTTATCACCCCCTCCTTGGTCAGATCCGACCACAAACTGATAACCCTGGACATCCTCACTCCTCCACCTCCCCCAATCAAAGAAACCATAGTCAAAACCCTTTCCAAGGCAAACTTCAAACTACTTGCATCCAAAGTGGAAAGCTTCACTATTCCCTTGCAGAAGGATAATGATATCCAGGATGTGGAATCCTACACCAAGGCACTCTATATGCATCTTCAGGATTGCATGGACCATGCTATCCCAAATAAAACCAAGACTCCTTCCTCAAGCAAGAAGAAACCAGTCTGGTGAACCCCGGCCATAAGCAAACTTTACAATAAAAGGAGGAGACTTATACAAAAAAAAGGCCAAATCTCAAGTAGAAAAATCATCCCTGATCAGCATTAGTAAGAAATTAAGGGCCCTCATCAAGTTAACTAAAGCTAATTTTGAAAAAAAGTTGCCAAGGATGCCAAGGATAACCATAAGGCCTTCTATGGCTACGTCAGAAACCTAAATGGCAATGCTCAGGTCTGTTCTGAGTTAGTACAAAATGGAACAAAATACACTGACCCTTCTGACATTGCCAACATCTTAGCTGACAGGTTCAGTGCAAATCCACCCCCCCTCACCACCTACAGGGCCTATTACCATTCTAGGGGATTGTGTCAGTCCAATTATTACTGGTACGTTGGTTAACAAGGCTCTATCTAAAGCTAAAAAGACTGCCTCCATGGGACCAGATGGTGTCCAAGGCTGTGTCATACGCGAGCTCCAAAAGGAATTAACCCCGCATCTTAATACCCTGTTCAGTCTCAGCCTCTCCACAGGATATGTGCCCATAGAATGGCGCACGGCAATGGTGGTCCCACTACACAAGGGTGGGGCCACAACTGACCCTGGGAACTACTGACCAATAAGCCTGACCAGTCTGATCTGTAAGGCTATGGAGCGAATCATTATGGAACTCATAAATGGAGAGATTGGGAACCTCCAGTCGCTGGACCCCACACAGTTCGGCTTTGTCAAGGGCAGATCATGCCTCCTGAACCTGGTGGATTTCTTTGAGACAGTTACTCAGGCTATAGATAAGGGAAAGGAGGTACACACGGCTTACCTTGACCTTGCTAAAGCATTTGACACCATTCCCCATTCAGGTATTATTGAAAAGCTCACCAGCCTGGGCATAAACCCTTATGTCACAAGATGGATCGCAAAGTGGCTCTCAGACAGATCCCATAAAGTAAGAGTAGCGGGATCTATGTCTGAATCCAGGCCAGTAACGAGTGGTGCCTCAGGGCTCTGTCCTGGGGCCCCTCCTGTTTAGCATATACTTCTCAGAAGTACAGGCAAGCACGGAAGGGATGTGGCTGACTAAGTTTGCAGACGACTGCAAACTGAGTGCTATAATAGAGTCTCCGGCCGGCATGGAGATCCTCCAGAAGGGCCTAAATGAGACTGATGCATGGTGTCAAAACCATGGTCTCAAGCTAAATGCAAAAAAATGCGTAGTAATCCCCTTTGGAAAAAACAGAGTACCTGCAAACTACAACATAGGAGGTAATCCCCTGAAATCTGAAGAAGAAATAAGGGATCTAGGGACCCAAGTAGATAGTCAGCTTTCCTTTGATAACCATGTTGCCAAAGTGGTTAGAAAATCCTTCTATGTGACCCATCTGATCACGAAAGGGTTCGCATCAAGATCTAAGGATGTAATGGTGCCCCTACTCTTCCCTCATCAGACCCATTATTGAGTACAATGCACCAATTGGAATGTACCTGGCTAGACATCTCCAGCAGCTGGAGAGACCACAAAGGTACCTAACCAAGAGGATTACTGGCCTCAAACAGTTGCCCTATGCAGCACGATTGAAAAAGCTAAGACTGTTCTCTGTTGCATACCGCTTTCTCAGAGGTGATCTCTGTCTAATGTACAGAGCCATGTCCAACCCAGAATTGTTGAACATGCTCCATCTTAGCAAAACCAAATCTACTCGAGCTACATGCTCTAGGGATATAAACCTCAACACAACAATGAATAGAACATGCTGGAGGGATAGATTCCTTCAGAGACTTCCCTTACTATGGAACAGGGTCCCGATCTACATAAGACAGAGCCCCTCACTATCACTCTTCAAGAGGAACCTTGATGAGTGGATGGGTAACAGAAAGTTCACACCAGGGATCACACCTACAACACTACTAGATAGGGGCCAAGGGTACTAGCTGCTAGTACAAGGGTCTAGGGAACTACTAAAGGGGCGGTGAATACCGCACAACGTGGCTGGGCTAATATATGCCTTCGGGCAGATAGCCCAGTACCAACCTATGAACCTATTTCTTGCAGGTATTCTATAGAAAGTTCTACAGCATCTTTCTGCGGCACATTCTCTTCAGTTTCATCCTGTGCCATCCGCTGCTCTGTCATATGGGAACTCACAGGCCTATCACTCCTCAACATTGACTGTGTTAGTTCCCACAGTTTCCTGTTCCTTCTCTTGCTGTCCAGCTTCAAGTGAATGTTCATACTGGTTTCCTGTGGAAGGCTCCAAAATATCTTCATATGGCACCTGACCATTTGCTTCCCATTCCACTGATTTCCCATTAATTTGGCTGTCAATTGCTCTATCCTGTTGTGGTGCTTTCTGAATTAGATTTTCTACACTAAACCCTTCACTTTGCAGGTACTCCATAACCTCACTTTCTATTTCTTTAACTTCACCATTACTAATCGCCTTTTCCTCTTTGTCTTCTTATTTTTTGCATTGTAAAGTTTTCTATGTCTGGATTCCTTTGTCTGTATTTCTCTTCAAATATCTTCAGTGCTGCTCTTTTTGTATTGATTAGTTTTGGTTTATCCTTTGCATAAATATTACATCATATTAAATCTCTTTTTCTTTCCCATGTCTATATTTCTTCTTCAGATGTCTCCTGATCTTCCTGTTTTTCCTTACTTTGGGGACTCGTTCCATCATGCTGTGATGTAACCTGTATTAGACCTACACCAAATCCTTCACTTGGCAGGCACTCCATAACTTCAACTTCTATTTTTTTAACTTCTACTTTACTAATCTTCTTTTCTACATTCTCTCTTTGTGGATATTATTTTTATTATTGCAAAAATTTTCCATATCTGGATGCCTTTGCCTGTATTTCTCTTCAGATATCTGTGGGGCTGCCTTCTTTATATTGATTAATTCGGCTTTTGCCTTTGCATAAATATTGTACCATATCAAATCTCTCTTTCTTTCCCATGTCCATATTTCTTTTTTATACTTTTCAAAAATCTCTAGGTTTTGTCATTTATATTTTTGCACTTCCTCAGATGCTTCTTTTTCCAAATAGATCAAAGTTTATTGGTCTATATACTATTTTTCACAGATCTGTTGTATTAATGAACACAAATTTTTATTTGAGGCTCCGGACAGTTTTTCTTGTGGAAGTATTTTTCTTTCCTCCAATTTACCTCTCAATCTTTTTGTATATCTTGTGTCTAGACATTCTGTGCTTTTTGCATAATAGTAACAATACATAATTTCTTTCTTATCCTCAACAGTTCACGCTATTGTTTTTATGGCTCTTCTTTAGCCTTTCAGTTTTCGTAATTTTTGTGGAATACTACTTCCTTCTACATCTTCCCCCTGGGCCTGGCCCCACTGTAGGAATGTTTCCATATTTTGAGGATTCTACACTGTCATTTTTTTTCAGTCCTGGCACCAGTGCGCCTACCAGGATTGGGCACTTTTTTATTCTGGTTGTTGTGCACCCAAGCTATCATTTGTATATTTTGACCTACTTCTGTCCATGATATATATGCTATATAAATACAGTCTATATATCAGTGTCATCTTGGTATGATTTTGTGAAAAACAGGGTCCACCTCATTAATGTACTCACCAAGACTTGAGTATGAATTCAATTTCAGCAATACTACTCTCCTTTGCTTGCTAATTTATCATCTCTCCATTTGGACGTCTAACCTCCTCTGATTGGTTCCTATAGTTATCTTGCAATATTTTATATTCCCTACTAATTATCCCTTT
The DNA here is from genome assembly GCF_019279795.1 of Protopterus annectens. Classification (NCBI taxonomy): domain Eukaryota; kingdom Metazoa; phylum Chordata; order Ceratodontiformes; family Protopteridae; genus Protopterus; species Protopterus annectens. The sequence goes on along the minus strand of NC_056735.1, from coordinate 4,555,872 downwards.
TTAACAGCAGTTTCTGTTCTAGATTCAACTAAAAACTCTACCAGAGCAGGACTTTCCCCTTAAGATTCTCTGTCCCTTTCTCTTTAGCTATACTCTGATATCAATTCCTGATAGGGAAGGCAGTCTCTAGCCTGCAGTCCAAATGACTTCTTGGCCTTATCCCATACTATTACCATTCCCTCTATCTAGTTATTTGCACCTAATTCTTGGTTTCTTTGCCAGTTTTTCTCCAGTAAATTTCAGTCCTCTCTTACCTATTCCCTAATTACAGTAATCCCTATCAGTAAACTCTCCTTTCTCCATTTCTTGTGTTACTTACCTCTTAAAATACTTTTTGCTACTTTGTAAATATAATGTGCTGTATGGCTGTTGTTATTCTCCTTTCTCCATTTTTGTGTTACCTCTTAAAATATTTTTTGCTACTTTGTAAATATAATGTGCTGTATAGCTGTTGTTATTCTCCTTTCTCCATTTTTGTATTGGTTACCTCTTAAAATACTTTTTGCTACTTTGTAAATATAATGTGCTGTATGACTGTTGTTATTTTCCTTAAGGACCTGCATCCAAGGGACTTCCTACATGACTGCACATTGATCAACAACTTAATTTCAAGTCTCCTACTATGAAAAAAGAAACCTAGAGATAGGAGCTAGTAACTCTCCCAGATTTAGTAAATTCATTTACTGGCTTGTAAGTATACTATCTGGATGCCAGCAAAGAATAAAAAAACTTAGAGAGCCTGAAAGAAAATCAGCTAGAAACACTGACTGGGAAGAATCCTGCAACTGTTCAGCAAAAAGCAGTTCAAGCTCCGGCTTTGATGCAAGACATGGCTTCCAGTAACCCAGAGGAAAAATAAATCAAATGTGGTCAGAGATGATTAAAATAAAAAAAAAACATTGAAGGAATATATCAACTCAAATAGGAAAAGGCTGGAAATGGAAGAAACTTTAAACAGCTATTTAGATGAACTGATAAGCCTGAAAAAAAATCAGAAATCAAAATGAAATAAAGGCTTGCTGATTATGAAACAACTCAAGAAGAGCTGTTTAAAAAAATTGTAGAGTTAGAGGACACAGCACACAGGGACATCCTGAGATTTTCTGCTGTACCAGAGAAATTGAAAAGAGCAGACTGTATTAATTTTATGAAAGTAGAAATAAGCAACTGAACTGGTACTCCACAGCAGGATTTGTTAACTGAATGGGCACATCATGTGTATGCTCCAAACCTGGCCAAAAGAAATCAGCCAAGACCTGTTTTAGCAGTGATGTAATCATAGCAGCAGAAAGAGATGATGTTGACAAAACTGTGGCAGAAGGGCAAGTATTAAAAACTGCAAACAATATATTTGTAAAAATGATTATTCACTGTATACCAAGCAGAAGAGAAGCAAATTTATCCCAGCAATCGGGGAATGTCAAGAGGCAGGTGTGTGATTCAAGCTGTTATATCCATCTGTCTTCAGAACATTTCCTTTCTACAGGATCAGTGTCAGTTTTTGATGTAGAACAGGCTAAGGAGGAAATAGAAATGTTTATCCAGCAAAAAATGAGCCAGCAAGAATGGGAAGCTGTTTCTCATTCTGATAATAAAGCTCATAGAAAGACTTAACCAGTGAAACCTCTTACAATGTTCCAAAGGAAAATGCTTGAGAGAGAGAAAAAGCACAGGAGTTTTCTAGAATAATCAGGAGTTCTTTGGAACTGAACCAGAGTCTGGGGTTGGGAGATGGAAATGAACAGGAAGACCAGCAACAATGAAATTAGTGAATAAATGTGAGATTATAAAGCATTAACTGCATTTGTGAAATATGGCTTTGGAAGAAAAAGTGGAAATATTGTATTTTTGTTGACTTTGTTAAACCACTGGTGGACTGAAAAGGGCATACCCACTTCATGTCATTAATGTTTAGAAGGACACTAAGAAGAAAAGAAAAATGTTAACTGTATGTAAAACAAAACCAAACAATGCCAAAAACCGACTGTAGAAGGAAAAATGCTAGCTGGGAAAATATAGTAACTTCTGCACAGCTCAAACAGAGTATAACACACGTATAGCCAACTCTAGTGTTCCACCCAAATTTCAGGCTAAATTCACTCGTAATGATAAAAACTAATCTTTTATTGAAAATAAGGTTTAGCGCTTTCATCTGTTAAAAATAAGACTTCCTCAGAACCAAAATGGAGTGCTTCCAGTTCACATTTAAATAACCTTTTTGGCACCAAAAATTCAAAAGGAAATGGAGCTCTTAAAGAGACATAGTCATAATAACTCCATATACACATACTACTATGCTAAAAACAGCTAAACATTTCAACAGATCCAGTGTGCTGATATAAAAATAAAATGACAATATAAATAATAATTGTGGTAAATAAAATACACTCTGCACATACTAATTTCATCTTAAAACATACTCTAAATATATGTAATAGTGAAATAATAAAACTTGCATGACTAATGCTCATAAATTATAACAAGTCAACAAGAATCAAAATACAATGGCAACATCCATGATATATCTATGCCATGATTAAAAATGGTTTAATACTTATATTTTCTTTTATGCCAGGTGACCTAATGGCATCTGTCAAAATTTGACACTTACTTTCTTTCATGGCTAAAAGTGCTTTCCAATTTTCCCCATAAGTAAATACTTCTACGTGATATAATAAGTTAGGAGATATCAACAAGGCTAACATCAAATGCAAAGCAGGAAATTGTAGCACCAAACAAGTCATATATATTGCTACATGTTATGCCTGCAGCGCATTCTATATAGGCAAAACAGAGAGAGCCCTTGGGAAACGAGTATATGAACATATCTATAAGATAAAGATTAAAGACAATAACAATGCACTTTATAAACACATATCCATACATGGTGAATCACATGGTTTTAAATTTGCCATTATAGATCACGTAGAAGTATTTACTTATGGGGGAAATTGGAAAGCACTTTTAGCCATGAAAGAAAGTAAGTGGCAAATTTTGACAGATGCCATTCGGTCACCTGGCATAAATGAAAATATAAGTATTAAACCATTTTTAATCATGGCATAGATATATTATGGATGTTGCCATTGTATTTTGATTCTTGTTGACTTATAATTTATGAGCATTAGTCATGCAAGTTTTATTATTTCACTATTACATATATTTAGAGTATGTTTTAAGATGAAATTAGTATGTGCAGAGTGTATTTTATTTACCACAATTATTATTTATATTGTCATTTTATTTTTATATCAGCACACTGGATCTGTTGAAATGTTTAGCTGTTTTTAGCATAGTATTATGTGTATATGGAGTTTTTATGACTATGTCTCTTTAAGAGCTCCATTTCCTTTTGAATTTTTGGCGCCAAAAAGGTTATTTAAATGTGAACTGGAAGTACTCCATTTTGGCTCTGAGGAAGTCTGATTTTTAACAGATGAAAGCGCTAAACCTTATTTTCAATAAAAGATTTGTTTTTATCATTATGAGTGGATTTAGCCTGAAATTTGGGTGGAACACTAGAGTTGGCTATACGTGTGCTATACTCTGTTCGAGCTGTGCAGAAGTTACTGTATGTAAAACAGTTTTTGTTCTTAACAGCATTTGTATAAGATATCACAATATAATTTGCAAGTTATACAGTAAAGCATTTTCAGTTATTACTATATATGATAAAAATAGTAAAGTAAGCAAGTGCTTTTTTTCTTTTTTTAGTTTTTAGAAATATAAGTATTACAATGTACAAAGAGAAGAAATTTTGTACAAATGCATGTTTAACTTAATATGCTGTAATCTTGGATTGTTGAGGTGGGGGATGGGGTGTAAATAGGTTTCTAGGGGTTTACTAGGCTAATGACCACAAGGGCCTTTTTAAGCCTAACCATTCATCCCAAATCTCTGACAAGTCCTGCTACCCTTGATAAGTGTAAGCATGGGCCTGGGAGATGAACCATGTACAGGTTACCTGTACCCATTAGAGACAAAGGTGCCAAACCAGGGATGAATTTCCGTTTTCCCATCCAATTGTCCAAGTTGCACTTGAACTGGGTTAGGGATGAACTCTGCTTCATATGGATGGGGAGCCTGTTCCATAGACGGGGTAGTCTCTGGTATACATACCTATCTTTCCAGCAGGTCCTATTTATATCACAGGCAAGGTTTACATCTTTAGAATGGGTAATTCTAGTGCTGTTTGTTTTGTGGATATGCAGAAGGTTCCTCAGAGTGGGGTCTGACAATGCCCTGTATGCCAGGCATAGATCTCCCCTCAAAAGCCTGTAGGAGACATAATACAGGGATAGGGCCTTGAGGCGGTCTGCACAGGACATATTACTTATGCCCTGTATTCTTTTAGTGAGGAACCTCTGTGGAAGTTCTAATTGTTGGATATGCCTGGTTAGGTACATACCAAAGGGGGCACTGTACTCAATGATATGTCTGATGAATGTCGAAAACAGTGGAACAATGACTTCCTTGGACTTAAATGCCATACCTTTGTTTATAAGTTGCACAACATAGAATGATTTCCTCACCACTGTAGACAACCGATGATCAAAGGCAATATTACTATCTGTGTTCCTAAGTCCCTAACTACTGGGTCAAGTCTGGGTGTGTTGTCAATATGATAGTTACCAGGGATAGATGACATCCCAAAGGATACTATTATGCATTTCTTGGCATTAAGTTTTAGTCCATGGCGCTGACATCAGTTGTTTGTCTGTGACAGCCCCTCCTGTAGAACATTTGTGTCAGTGTGAGATGCAATCACAACTCCTAATTTGCAATCATCTGCAAATTTAGACAGCCAGAGACCACTGACATTGGCCTTGATTTCTGAGAAGAAAATGCCAAAAAGGAGCAGTCCAAGGACTGATCCCTGAGGGACTCCACTTGTGACTGGCCTCTTTGTAGAGGTGGACTCCTCAATTCTAACTTCCTGGGTCCTGTCTGTGAGCCAGTTGGCTATCCACTGGGTGACGTACGGGTCTGTGTCTAACCTCTTGAGTTTGTCAACAATTCCCGAGTGGGGTATTGTGTCAAATGCCTTGGCCAGGTCAAGGTAGGCTGTGTGAACGATTTTGCCCTCATCCATTGCTTTGGTGACCTTCTCAAAGAAGTCCACCAGGTTGAGTATTGCTGATCTGCCCTTGACAAAACCAACCTGGGGTGGGTCCAGTGTCTGGAGGTTTACTATATCTCTATTGATCATCTCCATGATAATTCTTTCCATGGCTTTACATATAAGACTGGTGAGACTTATGGGTCTGTAGTTTCCAGGGTCTGTAGATGGGCCACCTTTATGCAGAGGAATGACTGTTGCCTTTCTCCATTCATGAGGCATGAAACCTGTTTGGAGGCTACAGTTAAATAGTAATTCCAGAGGACCTGATACGTCATGTTTCATGCTATTTAGAAGGCATGCTAGGATATTGTCTGGGCCCATTGATGCAGTGTTCTTGGTCTTACAGAGACCATTAAGGATCTGTTCCCTAGTGATAGTGTGGGGGAGTTATATTTAATGATATTTCCTGAGGGAAGGTTGAGGGGGAGAGAGGAGTAAAGCTGGAGCTGAATTTATCAGCCAGGAGGATTGCTATATCTTCTGGCTCAGTATAGGTGACTTCATGTACAATGAGCTCTGCACACAATTGTATATTGCCTTTGAGGTTGCGGACATGGCTAAAGAATGCTTAGTGGTTGTACTTGGCCTGAGACGCCAAACTTACCTCAAATGTGGCTTTGGTAGACTGTATTTGTCCTCTGAGTTGTTTGTTTAGTTTGATGAGAGTGCTTTTATCCTGCTGGGTGCTGCACCTCCTAATTTTTGCCATGATTCTCTTCCTCCTGTTATACAGACGATTAATTTTGTGATTCCACCAAGGTGGCTTGTTTTTTGAGTTAGTTCTGTACTTCTTCCTGGTGGGTACAGCTGCCTCTATGCAGCTATTAACATGCTTGTACAGTGTTTCTGTGAACAGTTCTGCATATGCAGAAGTGTTGTCAGGGTTTATGGGGAACTTGAAATTTTGCCATGTTCTCACTTAATAGCAGGAGGCTAGCCTTAGAATAGTTCCTGAATATTCCAGGTTTAGCTGGGGGTCCAGGTTTCATTTTTACTTCAAAGGAAACCATTTTGTGATCTGACCTTACCAGGAAGGCATTACAATAGGGGATTTGCAGCAGTCTCCCATATTAATGAGGACCAGATCCAGTATGGTTACACCCCTGGTTGGTGTATTGACTATCTAGCCCAGGGAGTTTGTGTTTACAAAATCCAGGAATCTCTGTGCATGTAAATTAGGTGATAGGATTCCCAGTTAATAGTGGGGTAATTACAGTCACCCATGAACATGGTGTTGGGCTGGATGGTTAGTATTTCTAATAAGTTTAAATACATGGTATGGGTTTCCTGGGTCATAGAGGGGGACCTATAGCTTTGCAAGGAAGTGCTATTGGATTTTACCTATGGTGATTTGAACATGGAGCAGCTCAAGTGCATTGTCCTGTTTGACCAGCGTTGAAGTATATTTTGATGTAAACAGAGATACCTCCACCTTTAGTCCCTGCCTGTGTAGTAGCTGGCCTAAATGTGTGGAAGGCATTATAACCTTGCACTGTTGGTGTGCTCTCCGCAGCTTTAAACCATGTCTCGTTGACTGCACAGACATCAGCATTCTCTAGGGTAAACAGAGCTCCCAAGGAGTGGAGTTTTTTGTTTAGACTCCTAGCATTGAGCAGTAATACCTTTAGATCTTCTTGGTTTTGATTTGCTATGTTGGAAGTACTTTCAGTTTGGCGTTGCCTAAAAAAGGCACTATGGCGGAAAACAATGTTTTAGCTAATATTCAAAAGCCTAGAGGGGAGAGGGGCAGACCATCCCTGGCAAAGCAGTGTGGACTGTTGACCATCTCTTTCCATGCTGACAAATATTCCACCCCCTTAGAATGACACCAGAAACTAAGCCAATTATTAAAGTCAAACATTTTTTTTCATATCGTGGCATCATCCTTGGAGAAGGTAAAATGCTGCTCAATGCTAGGCTCATACCAGCCTAAGACACAGATTCTGATGTCATGTCTCAGGCCATTTACTCCCACATGGACTATGACTGAGTCATATTGGTAATAGTGGTAATAGTGGTCTAATGACCTGAGTGCATGTGTAAAATGGCAGATCCTAGCCCCTGATAAGCAAATGACTGTAACTTTCTCTTTACTCAGCCTGGTGAGAGGGACATCGGTGTGTCTCATGATGGAGTCTCCAATAACTAGAATGTTGGATTTTGTGGTGACTTGCCTTATGGGCTTAGAGGTAGAGGCTTCATGAGATGTAGCTCTATGTGTTGACGTGGGTGTTGTTTTGAAAAAACGCATTTGGGGCTGCTGAGGGCATTTGCTATGTGTACTTCATCTGGGAGTTCTGTGTGGATTAGGAAGGTTACATGTAAGTGCCTCAGCCTATGTGGGTCTATATGTCTGCTTTGAATTGTGCATGATGGGTGCAGCATGTATACTACTGACAACTTTATTGACATTAGGAGTACTTTTATTTAAGAGTTTTGCCTCCAGTGACATTGTGTAAATACATCTCTCACATACCATATCAGTTTGTTTGAAAATTAACTGGTTGCCAGTAAATATGAGGTGATTTCTACATTGCCTCAGGATGCCCATATCCACCAAGCCAGTAACAGAGACAGTAGGAAAGTTCATATCCATGGCAACAGACCCTTTTTTATTGATTAGACAGTTGGAGTGAGAATGTCAATCACTGCTCTGAGTAACCGGTTTGCAACTATGTGGACAGTGCTTGTCACTGCAAACTAGTTGTCCTGTGTGCAACCAGGTATTAGAGAAATTTCAGTTGTGCTTTTACGGGAAAAATGTCACTCAAGGTGTCTGAGTCTGTGCAGAGCAATGCCAAACACTCAAGGGGAAACTAATACGTAGACCCAGAAAAATTAAGAATGAAGTATTTAGATAGATATTCTGAAGTTAGAAACAAATCAAGCAGTAATTACTGAAAACAAAGAATTACCTTGTCAATGATGAAAAGAGAGGAGTTGCATGAATGACTACTGCTTGGCTACTACTAATGCTCGTCTCACCACAGCTTCACTCTGTTGGGATACAATGTTCTTTTGTTTCTTATCTCACCAGAAGCAAAATGTTAGCACCAATCCCAAGAAGAGAAGCAGGCCACAGCCTGTTTGGTGATCCACATTCTTGTCCTGGATGATGCAAGGGTCTGTAGACTTGTAGCCTTTTTCTGGTAGATGCCTAAAAATGCAACCAGACCAGTCAGGTACGTTAAGTACAGATATGCACTGTCCAACCAGAAACAGTCAGGAATCAATTCACTCTGCTCCTTCTCTCAGCAGGATCAGAATATAAGCACAGATTCCAAGCAGTCACCTATAAAGCAGTTATTAGGCTTTCTGGTGATCAGCAGTCTCCAGGAAAAAAAATCCCTTTACTCCTTCTCTCACCAGGAGAAAACAAAATCATTAATCCCAAGATGACTACTGAGAGGCAGAATGTGGACTCTGCAGTAACTGGTGATCTTGCAATAGATGCTTAAACGTAATATGGGAAAAAAGGTTTATCCTAAACACTGCAGTCTGTACTAAAGAGTTAGATATGAAAGTGGGTAACTTAAGTTTTAGCTGTCTATAAAGTTAAGTTTTAGTGGAGAGCCACTATTTTTAAAAGAGCCAGACAGATTGAAAGGGGGTGGGTGCTTTTATTTTCTGGTACTATGGAATACAGTAGGATGGCCAATAAATTTGGGAAGTGATTTCACAAAATGATAATTTTGTGCTCACTCACACCAGCCAGTGAAAGAAGAGAGGGAACAAGATATATGGTCAAATTAACATAAGGGGCAGGCAACTAGAAAGACAGTGGTATTTAATAACACAACACTAACAGGGTGGGAGGCTGAGAAAAATTCTGTCAGACTCACAAGAGACAGCGCTGTGGTCTTTTTTCAAGTTTTAATATGCATTTAAAAACAGAATACAAGCAAAAACACAATGTAAAGAAACAAATCACAGTATAGAAAACAGAAAAAAAGGAATAAAGTAATACAAAATACAAGAAATAAAAAACAAACTAACCTTTCCCTCACAGCAAGCTGTGGCAGAATCTGGGTGAGCCTTTCCAGTAAAGCTCTGAAAAAAATCTGAAAAAGTGCAGTGATTACAAAATATGTAGAGTTGATATGTTTTCTCTTATCTATGCAAAGGTGAATGTCTGGATGAAGATCCTTAGCTTAATCTATTAACATTTTTTGGATAAGCAAGTAAGTAAGAGAACACTGAATGTAATTAAAAGTTTTCTTTTAACGAATAAATTTTCAGTTTGAGAAGTCTGTAGCTGAGGACATATATACATTTTATTCTTGGGAGACAGGCTGACTGGTATGCAATAAAAGCCAGAAGGTAAATGTTAATGTTTTCTGAAAACATACAAGATGTTTTTCATATCTTGGAAGGAAATAAAGATAAGACAAGATCAGACACCAACTAGTGTAAGCAAGAGCACAGGCTATAATTTATATCTGTGTGTAAAGCTGTCAATTTGGGACAATTGTTCTCATCAGCAGGGTTAAACTTCATTATTTGAAGATGTACATATTTTTGTGTGTTTGTTTTAAGTTAATAGACAATGGGGGGGGGGTCCTGGGCAGGTGCTTGGTATTTTGTTTGAGGGTTTTCTTTAAAACAAAAAGTCTTGTAAAATGTGACAGATGAAAAGAAGACTGTATAAGTGATCAACCTATGAAACATTAGTGGGTGCATGCAATACAAAAGTTGGAAATACACATTTAAAGAAGTTTTCATGTATAATGGATGGGAATAATAACTTCTTATCATAATGACTACAATATCCATATTATTTTGGAATGTAAATTGCCTCACAGGAATAGGCCAAAAGGTAAGAATACTGAATTATATTAAGAAATCTAGTGTGTAAATAGCAATACTATAGGAGACACACTTGCAAAGAAATGAGCGTGTGAATTTGATAAAGAAAGGACTTCGGGAGGGATAGTCAGCAGAGTACTGAGAGAAAGAAAAGGGGTAGTACTTATACTAATTGCTAGAGGAGCTCCAATAGTGATAGAAGAGTAAAAAAAGATAATAACGGTAGATTTATGGTAGTAAAGGGCTACTGGTAAGGGAATATGTTTATGCTAGCATGTATTTATATTCCACCTAAAACTGCTATTATGGAGTTTAAGAAAATTTTAGAAGGCATAATCAGCTTTCAGCAGGATATATTATTTATAGGTGGGGACTGGAATTTGACTTGCAACAGTGAGTATGGATCTGGGAAACCTAAAAGGGAAAATATAACAAAAGAGGGTAGGTTTCTGAAGAAATTTATGAAAAATATTTGGTAAGGAAGATGTGAATGCAGTAGTAGGAACTGGGAGAGAAAATTTTGCATATTATTTCCCAAGGTACAATAACTGGTCTAGACTAGATGGAAATTTCATTTCACAGTGAAAAAAAACACATGCATTTAATAGAAAGCTTCAACACACATCCAATAACTATATCAGGTCATGCACCAGCTAAGACAAAAATGCAGAGTAATGAAGTAAAAATGAGACACTAGTGCTTCCCCATTTACCTATTAAAAAGACAGGTATTTAAGGAATGAGTAGTGGAAATTATTCGGGAGTTATTAGGGAAGACAGACATTTCTTCAAAGGTTATAGCTAGCAAGTGGGATTACATGAAAGTGGAGTTTAAGAGACAGCAGACATAAAAAAAGAAATATTAAGTAATAACATTAATTATTTAGAGGGATGACAAAGGTTAAATTATTGCAGAATGAGGAGAGTCTCACAGAACAAGATGCACAACTGCAGAGTACTAAAGAGAAAATTAGGGAGTATCTGGATAATATACATGAGTTTAGAAAGACTGTTGTTAAGCAACTGTTTTTTGATAATAACGTCAGAGCACAACAACTTTTAGCACAATTACTTAGGTAACAGAAAGTGGAAAGGGAGTCCAGAACAATATATATTTATTTATTTATTATTTATTTATTGACATTTGTTAATCAGGAAAGGCCACTGTGCCAATGACCCATTTTCAGAGGAGGCCCAGGGAGAAAAGCTCCATATAGTCAAATTTTTACATAACATCAGCTTAACTATGAAAGTCAAGAAAGTTTTTACACAATACAAATTGAAGTAGATATACAAGACAAATAGATATATAACTAGAAATCCTGTAGAGATATTAAAGATATTTTGAACATTTTATGAAAATTAATTGAACGTTTTGACATATAGCCAATAACTAATTCTGATCATGAGCCAATAATAGCTAAACTAAAACATGCAGGGTGTTGTAATAAAATGAGATACTTGTGCTTTCCCACCTATCTGTTAAAAAGAGAGGAATTTAAGGAGTGGGTAGTGGAAATTATTTAGGAATTATTAGGGAAGATAGAAATTTCTTCTGAAAATATAACAAGGGAGTGGGATAAAACTTAAAGAGGAGTTAAAAATAGGGTGGAAACAAAAGAGACAGTTATATGGTTAAGAAGTAATAAGAATTATTTAGAGGGACTAACAAAGGTTAAAGTATTGCAGAATAGGGGGAAATCTCATAGAACAAGAAAAGGAGCAATTGCAGAATGCTAAACAGAAAATAAGGGATTGCCTCAATAATATGCATTAGTTTAGAAAGACTGCCATTAAGCAACTGTTTTTTGATAATAACTACAGAGCACAAAAACCGTTAGCACAACGACTCAGGCAAGATAATGCAGAAAGGGTTGTTACAAAGCTTAGGGAGCGAATAACAGGGAAGATGAGTTACAATTCTGTGAAACAGTATCAGTATCTTAGCTGCTCCTTCTGGCCTAGCTGTGACTGATTCAATAGCCATTTTGATACAGAAAGCCTATAAGTATATTTTTGGCACTTAATCTATTATCAGTGATAGTCAACAAAATTGTGGTGCATTAATTGATTTGCTTGAGATTGCTTTTCTCTGTGTCTGCATTTTGTTTTTCCCACCCTCCCACTCTACTGTTGTTCTGTTCTTATTAAATCTGGTGGCTGTGGAATTGCCCACCCCTGCTGTTAATTTGATTTTGGACAGTCCTCACAGTCCATCTCATTTTCTACTGTACTGAGTACAGGGTGATCAGTTGGGTATGACTACATCCTTGCTTCTTTGATTTTGGACACTCCTCCCAGTCCCATCTCATCAGCTCAGTCTACTGTGTACACAGACAGCGTATTTGGGAAGGCCAACCCACTTAGTATCTTAATCTTGAATTATCTTCTGTTCCTTCCCTCTCCATAAAACCAAAACAACAACAAAAAAATGTACACTTTTTCATTTATTTATTTTATTCTTCCTCCTTACTCTTAAGTGTTGAAGTGGTTTTATTCTGCTGTATTTATTACTGATTGTTAGTAGCCTGACTAAATTTGTCTGTTATTCTAACCCTTTTAGTCTTGGTTTTAGCACTTGGGCTTCAGGCCAGTTATTTTACATTTAAGAATGTTTTCATGGTCTACACTGTTGTGGACAAATCCTTATCAAAACCCTCTCTCCCCAAGTCCATCCAAGTTTCAAAACACTATGTCTGGACAATTCCCATCAGCTGCTCCTGCCAGTCTGGTTGACATGGGCATACTGAGACAGTGTAGCAACTGCCTCATGTTCACGGACAACCCTCTTCTCATAGCACATAAATCTTCTACTTGCGAGAAATGCATCTCTATCAGTAAAATGGCCTCAGTCAATACCCCTGACAAAGAGGATATTGCCAGCAGAAAAACCACACCACCCACATCACATAGTAAAGCACAGCACACACGCACATATACAAAGGTCCTCAATAAAAACTTACCTAAACAGCAGAGACCTCCAAAACACACTCACAGACATTCCACACACAACACCAAACACATCACAGACAGCAGACAACACACCAGTGACTCACAAACACGGCCCATAAGACATCACAATAAACTCATACAGCCCATAAGGCACAACATTAAACCAAACATACTAGCCACTGACAACTCAATTGTGAGACACACTGATGTCCCCCTCACCATGCCTGACAAGGAGAAGATCACAGTCAGTTGTCCGTCAGGTGGAAGAACCCGCCACATTATGCATGCACTTAAGTCTCTCCACAACACGTACAAGTATGACTCTGTCATTGTTCATGTTGGTGTGAATGAATTGAGACATACCTTCCTGAACTATATGAAGAGAGACATGATTGAGCTGCCAAAGTATGTGTCCCAGGCAGGTATGACCCTAGCCCTAAGCAGCATCCTACCTTCACCAAGAATGATACCATAATACCATCCAAAAATAATTAACTTCAACAATTGACTTAGTTTCTGGTGTCATTCCAAGGGGATCCAGTATCTGTTAGCCTGGGATGACATGGCTGACAGGCTTTGATGCTTTGCCAGAGATGGCCTCCACTTGTCACCCTTGGGATGCAGGATTCTGGCCAAGGCTCTTACCTCCCTCATTGTGCCTTTTTAGGCAATGTCCCACAGACAAATCTTCAACATAAAAGATCTGTCAAAAAGCAACTTGAGGGTCATGCTGCTTAACGCTAGCAGCCTTAACCTGAAATACACTCACTGGAGGCTGTCCTAGCACTAGAAGATGCTGACATCTGTGCAGTCATGGAAACTTGGTTCAAGGCTGCAGAGAGCACGTCTGCTTTACCAGGCTATACCTCACTCCACACATTCCAACCCCAAAATGAGGTCAGGAAGACTAAAGGTGGTGGAGTTTCTATTTTCATTAAACACAAGCACACCTCCAGACTGATTTGCCAGCATGATGCACTAGAACTTCTCCAGGTGCAACTGACAATTGGCAAGACACCCTTCCAAGTCATAGCCAGCTATAGGCCCCCCTCCATGACTCAGTACACCCAACCTAGACTTACTTGAGTCCATCAAGGTACCCCTAACACCCTGATCCTTGGTGACTTCAACTACTCCACTATAAACTGGGTGAGCTATCCCTGCTCTAATGCACTCACCCAATGATTCCTTGACTTTATCAGTTCTAACGCACTAGACCAGCTTGTCTCATCCCCCACAAGTGGAGATAGAATTCTAGACTTGGTTCTCACCAACATGGGTGACCACTGCACCACCCCCATAGTAAGTTCTTCCCTGGTGAAATCAGACCATCAGTCTGTCTCATTCGAATTGTCTATCCCATCCAAACCACCCCCCAGCCATAACCAGGCAAAAGAACTTCCCAAAAACTGACTACGACCTTCTAAGTGAAGGTATCAGTAGCTTCACACCACCACCCCCCTCAGAGGATGCAGACAAATATGCTGAATAGTATGCCAGTGCAGTATACAAGCACCTATACAACTGCATGGACTCAGTCATACCCAACATAACTAAAACCAGCTCCTCAAGGAAACACAAACCTATGTGGTGGACATCCTCTATCAACAGGCTCTACAACAAAAGGAAGAAACTGTTGTCCAAGGGAAAAAAGGCACAAATTCCTAATTGGAAAAATTCCCTCCTTAGCCTCAACAAGCAAATTAGATCACTAGTGAAAACCTCCAAAGCCAATTATGAATCAAAACTAGCCTCCGAAACAAAGGCTAACCACAAAGCCTTTTTCAGTTACATCAGAAACCTCCATGACAAAGCCCAGGTTTGTTCTGAATTAGTTCTTAATGGTACCACTTACACTGATCCTGTTGACTTAGCCAACCTGCTAGCAGACAGGTTCAGTGCAAACCTCACCCCCCCCCCCGTCCCCCCACAGGCCCATTTGACATCCCTGATACTTGCCCCGCACCTCACATCTCCATAGATCAAGTGTTAAAGGCCCTATCCAAGGCAAAGAACACAGCTTCCATGGGACCTGATAGTATCCCAGGCTGTATTCTGCAACATCTCCAGCAAGAACTAGCCTTGCCATTGAGCACCCTATTCAACCATAGCCTAAGTGCAGGCTTCATTCTAGCAGAGTGGAGAACTGCTATTGTCATCCTTTTGCACAAAAGTGGTGCCACTACTGACCCAGGAAACTATTGCCCCATTAGCTTGACAAGTCTGATCTGTAAGGCCATGGAGCATATTATTATGGACCTCATAAACAAAGACATAGGCAATTTCCAAGCAGTTGACACCACCCAGTTTTGATTTGTCAAATGCAGGTCTTGCCTGTTGAACCTGGTTGACTTTTTTGAGACTGTCATCAAGGTAAAGTCTGACTGGTGCCAAAGTCATGGCCTTAAGTTAAATGCAAAATAATGTATTATCATACCATTCGGCAAAAACACCACCCCTATTGATTACCACATTAGTGGCAACCCCCTAAGCACACAACCTGTGGTGAGAGACATGGGTACACAAGTTGGCAACAATCTCACATTTGACTATCATTTAGCGACAGTGGTCAGAAAAGCTTTTTACTTGGTTCATCTCATAAGTAAAGGGATTGTATCCAGAAAAAAGGAGGTTATTACCTCTCTGTACTCCTCCATCATTAGGCCAGTAATTGAGTACAGTGCCCCATTTGGTATGTACCTCTCCAAACACCTGCACCATATGGAAAGGCCACAGAAATACCTTACAAAGAGAATCCACAGCCTCCAATACCTGTCCTATGTGGACAAGCTCAAATCACTATCACTCTACTCTGTATCATTCAGATTGCTCAGAGGTGATCTGTGTCTCGCCAACAAGGCAATCTCAGACCCTGCTCTACTAGAGACGTTCCAGATCTATAAGTCTAACTCCTCGAGTAGTACCCGATTGAAAGGCTTAAATCTAATATGTGACATTAACAAAACCTGCTGGAGGGACAGGTTTGTCTCCCAAGGGCTACCCCATCTCTGGAATAGACTCCCCATACATGTCAAACAAAGTATTTCACTAACCCTCTTCAAGCACAACCATGATGACTGGTTGGGCAACCACAAATTTGTCCCAGGAGTTCCACCTGTGTACTGCATTGACAGGGGTGACAGGTGCTGACTGAAGTTTCTCTTTTGGGGATAAACTGTTGGTTAGGCTTGTAAGGGCCCCACAGCCATTAGCCTAGTAATCTCCTATGATCCTATAACTAGAGATTCTGTAGAGTTACTATAAATATTTCAGATCTCTGTATAAAGCAGAGAAATATGGAAATCAAGAAAAGGTACAAATGGAAATGCTTATGGAGGAATTAAATATGACAAGGTTAGAGGTAGATGAGGCTCAACAATTAACAGTTAAGAAAGGAGGAGATGAGATAAAAAACAGTGGAATATAATCAATCCGAAACAAAGTCTCCAGGAACAGAAGGCATTCCTGTGAAATGTTGGAAGTTAGGAGGAAAGGATATGATAACGATCTTGGAAGGATTTAACAGTGTTAGAAAAGGAAGGGAAGTACCAGCAACCTGGAAGAAAGCTGTGGTGGCTGTAATCCCTAAAGATGGAAAAGACCTATCAGACCCAGCTACATTTAGGCCCATTTCAATTCTAAACTATGATTATAAAGTGTTTATGCCTATAATAGCTAAATGAATGGCAAAGATGTTGCCAAAATTGATAGATATGAATCAGTATGGTTTTGTGAATGGGAGGCAAACATTTGACAACATTAATAGAACAATTATGATCCAGAGAGAAGCACAGTATAAGAAAATACCACTGTTGATGCGCAGTGGCGGCTGGTGACTTCAAATTAAAGGGGGGGCTGAGAGTCCAATCAAAACAAAATGAAGTGGAGAAGAAAAAAGTATTTTAATGCATTGGCTACATAACAGCTTACTTAATATCTAGATGGAAACACAAAGGTTGTGAGGCATGAAAAAAATAAATTACTTTTTAAATACATTACTGGAATGCCAGTCAAAATCAAGTATAAAAAAAAACAAGCAGCACTCAACTCAAACCAGCACTCAACTCAAACCACTTCTCCTTGCACTGCAGTTCTAATTATAATTTATATTCAGCTTTATTAAAGTACCAAGTAACATGCTGAAAGTAGCAATCTCTGCGATACCCCCACTTGTAAAAATGTTTATCCAAAAAAGACCTGCTGCCTGACACAACTATCTACTTGTTTCATGGGGAAGACATGATCAAAGTAAAAAATGAACAGCAAACAAGAAACAAGCACAAGATAAATTGCTTAAAGGATTCCTGCACAAGTTATGGACCACACATGATAGACTGGCATTGTTTAGTTTATGGGTACAGCCTGCAAGATGATTGCAAGTCTCCAACAAATGTAATGAGCTTCTGAAAATACTGTAATCCTGTCCTTTATTACAAATACTGTCATATGCAATTCAGTACCCAAGGCTTATACGCTATCTAGTTATGTAAATATTCTCTGCATGGCAACAACAAAAAGGCTTTCAATGTTGGTAATTCTTTAAAAGTATTCTTATTAAAGCTTACTTGCATCTTACAATCTCAGACAAGCTTACCTGATGGTCATTAAAGCATTGCTACTTAAACACAGAGCAAAAGGGCACTGCGACAGCATGTATTTTCTGAATAATAAGAAGCATAAAACAGCAATATAAAAATATGACAGAAAACCAGAACATTCTGCAGAATCAAGGAGAGATGAAAAGCCACTGTCGTACTTGTGTCTACCTTGTATGGGGGAATACTCTGCACACTTACACTGCATAACTGCTCCTTGCCTTGCTTGGACACATCCAGAGTCACTACATGGGGGAGTAGGGTGCAACAAGTATGTCACAATTTGAAATGTCTCTGGCTGATGGTGATGGCTCTGACACTCATACCTCTCAACCTCAAAGCCAGAAATATGGGCAAAGTCATACAAAGAAGTGGGACGCAGGCCCAAAAATAAGGACAGTTTTTAAATATTTCTCTTATAAAATTAGAAAGATAATAGAATAGTAGTAGGTCTTGCATTAGTATGAATTTTTTGAAGGGTATGAAATCTGAAACTCAAATGTCTGCCATTATTTTCTAACTTCAATCTTTAATGATTAGCCACTAACTTGCCAGAAAACCACAGTTTTATGGAAAATGGACCAAAAATGTGATGCAAAAATATAAAATTGCCACACAATGCAGCTGGGAACCTGTCAAAGAAGGGACACCTTTTTAATATTAGTACTGTTAACTTGAGCAGCTGACAAAATAAGAGAATCTACATACATTTATGAAATAAAAGTAATCT
Source organism: Protopterus annectens (assembly GCF_019279795.1). Taxonomy (NCBI): domain Eukaryota; kingdom Metazoa; phylum Chordata; order Ceratodontiformes; family Protopteridae; genus Protopterus; species Protopterus annectens. Next base: position 4,537,668 of record NC_056735.1, on the reverse strand, counting down.
ATGACTCTAATCATTACAGTTATTTATAATTGTAAACCCTGCATGTTTTCTTTCAAAATTGCCATTTTGTGGAGGGATTATTAGGGGGAGAGCAACATTTTGAGCCAAAATTGAGGACAGTTGAGAGGTTTGGATATTCCTAATTCTATAAAGTGATTTATTCGCATGTACCTCTCAACCTCGTAATACAGGAAATCTGGGCAAGGCCAAATATATTAGGGGAACATACAAACAGTATTAAAAATTGCTCTTGTATAAACTTAAGACAGTTGATAGAATAACAGGTCTTGCTTTAGCATGCATTTTTCTGAAGGTTATGACGTCTGAAACTCAATGTCTGTCATTATTTAGTCACTTCATCCCTAAATGATTTGCCAGAAAACCACAAATTTTATGAGGAACCAACCAAAAATAAGAAGCAAAAATCTATTAATTCTGCAAAAATCTGGACAGTTGAGAGGTATAGTTCAGCTGGGGAGCTGCCCTCCCCCTCCCCTCACAAAATCATGGTCAAATGGAGCCTCCCCCCTGCAGTCATTCCAATGTCCCATTCCTTGGTTATTTCGCCCCATTTACCATAAACACTGTAATGTGCATACTGCTTTACTTCTGCGATGATTTTGATTGCATTTAAAAGTTTTATTTTGCATTTTACAGCACAAATACTAATAGATATCTTCTGAACAAAGCAATGCAGTCTCACAATGAAAATAGACTTAGCATTAAAACGTCTCTGTCCTTGAAACTCACATTCGTTGAAAAAGCACTAAAACCCACACTCAAAGAAAATACATTTTGCTGGTAGCAGATAAAGATTGACTTTGGGCTGTTTTCAAATCATAGGCCCCTTGCACACGAAACATACATGTATTCGCCTTCCGGATTGTATTAAATTGTATTCCTTGTACAATATAGTACAGTTGTTAAAGGGTGTTTTAAATTTATTGTTTTGAAAAATTTTCCAGTAAACAATGAAACAAAATGCATGCACCAATAATGACAAAACTGCCCAATTCAGAACATTTCCATCATAAAAGTCTACTCAAACTTCTACAGTCCACCAGTATCAGTAAATATGCACAATCACTGAAGAGGTAAATGTCATCTAAATAATTCAACATTAAAGAAATCTGTAACTAATGAAGAGGTTGCTGCTAGCAAACAACTTTATATTTCATTGTTTCATCTACAAATACAGTGCCTGTTGCCCTTGAGGAATAAATTGCCTATGTTGCATTAAAAAAATGATAAGCTAGTAATATTGCAATAGGGAATGGATGGCAAACTGATAACAGGTTCATAGTTACTAGGTATCTTCACCAAAAAGGACTGCAGCATCCACCCCCCCCTTTTACAACACAGTACAGCATCAGTAATACATCTACCTCCTGTGGGAGTAGAACCCACAGCCTTCTACATCAAAAGCAAGTACATTACCTGTTGTGCTATTAACAATGCAAGTAGAATGAGCATAAGCAGCACTAAACTTTTGTTCCCCTGCAGCTCTCAGCTCCTTGTAAAATTCACTCGACACTCAGCTGTATCTCTGAACTTTGCAGCACAAGAAATCTGGAAAAAGCCAAGATTTACTGGGGGGGGGGGGGGCAAAAGCCCAAAAACCAGGGACGCATTTTAAACATTGTTTGTATAATGTTGGAAAGTTGTTAGAATAAAATTAAACTTAAATGGCTAGCATTTAGTGAATTCAGCTCTCACCATAGCTGTCAACCTCTTAGCAAAAAACACCTGAGCAAAGCCAATAATGGGGGAAATACAGCCCCCAAACATATTCAGTGAATTCAGTTCTCACCATAGCTCTCAACCTGTTAGCAAAAAACACATGAACAAAGCCAGTAATGGGGGAATACAGCCCCCAAACATATTCAGTGAATTCAGTTCTCACCACAGCTCTCAATCTTAGCACAAAAAACCTGGATGAAGCCAATAATGGGGGAATACAGTCCCAAAAATAGGGACAAATTTAAAAATATTCATGTTATAAACTTAGAAAATTGCTAGAATAAAAAGGTTTTGTGTTACCATGTACTTTCTGAAGTCTGAAATTCAAATGCCTGTTATTTTTATTTATTTAACAATTGTTAACCAGGAAAGTCTGACTTGGAACAAAAGCCAAACAGAGGCCCAGACAGAAACACTCCAGACACATGCTTTAGTAAGATGGGAGGACATGCAGACTCCACACAGAAAGCACCCCAGCCAAGAATCAAACCAGAGAACCTGTAGCTGTCAAGCAACAATGCTAGCAGTGCACCACTGCACTACTGACTATATAAGGAAGCAATAATACAGAAACCACAGATTTTATGAGGAACCAAACAGAACAAATATGAGGCAAAAATCTGAAAGCTTTAAAAAATGGTGGTGGGTTGGGAATTCAGGCCCTTGCCAACTACAACAAAGGTTCAAGGTACATGTTCTCTCTAGCCACCAGTATATAGCAACTGGGGAATTTCACACACACACACTCTTTCTCTAGCTCTTACTTTAAACAGAAACCATTAGTAAAAGCACATACTCAACCCAGTCATGAAATGTTTACTACAAGCAAACATTTTAGCATTATTACCCAGTCACACTTAATATTTGATGTGGCCCACTTTCACTTCTCCTATACATGACAAAATGTACTTGATCAGTTCTGACACTGGAAAATTCTTTGAGGATTGGTAACTTTGACAAAAATGTACTGTACCCATAACACATCAAAGTCCAAGGATTCCTAACAATTTTCATTTTTTTTCGATGATACAAAAGGCAGTGGCATAGACTCCCATACTCAATATAGCACACCAAAATAGCTTTCTGGATAAAAAGGAGATATACATTACCTTTTTTCCATAAACTAGGCAACAGTTACTTCCAAAAAAATTCAATAATTCATTCCTGCATTGGCAAAAATAAAGAATCAAAGTCCGTAACATTCAGCTGATATCTTGTAGAGTCTGCCCACTTTAATCCATTTAAAAGGAAGATGCCTAAGTCACCACCGAAAAGTTAACGACAATTCTTCCTTACTGCACTGTAATGCCTAGAACCAATGTTACTGGCAGCCATTTCCACTCTGAGTATGAGGGACGAGCTTCTTTGGTTTCATAGAGCTATAACCCTCTTTTTTATACAACATTTAATGACATAATTAGCTATAACAACTAGTCTACGCAGAAATCCTCTCTTCCTGACTCAAGAAGTGATCAATTTAAAACAACAGTCCTATGGATAGTTTTATGCATTCATTTTTCTTCAGTTTTAAAGTTAACAGTTATATTTGCACTACTAACACAATGCTTAAATTATTTTACACCATTTTGAAACAACATTTTGGCTGAAACCACTACACTATGATAGAATGACATCCCTCCATCCCCCACTTGAACCCTTGGTTTTAGGTACTGTAGATGTACTGTGAGACCTGCACTTGCCGTGTGAATTGGGCTGCATCAGTCCTGAGCTATGTTACACCATGAATTTAAAGGCTACAAAGAGCTTGCCTATCTAAATAGTCTTGTGTTTCCATCCTGCTGCGTATTCAGTGGGACATAGTTTGTAAACAATGTAAATTATCAGCTGAGAAGGTAGTATTGCAGCTGGAAAAGTGAATCATGAGCTATAAATTACAATACTTACTTTAATTCTGCACCTTCACTCTGTTCTTTTCTTCTTTTCTTTCTTCTTGTTCTTCTGTTCTTCCTTCTCTAGCACAGGCTGCAGCACAGCTGACAAAAATCCACCCAAATAAAAAAAAAAAGTAAAATCCGATTCCAATGCCAAAACAAATAAAAATTATTAATAAAAATTTTAAAAAAGGTCACGAAACAATCCACAAGGGAAGCCGACAACTGACTGATTGATTCTCGCTCTTTTCCCAGCACATAAAGCCCGGGAAGAGAGCGACAACCAATCAGCAGCATTTAGCCCAGCAAGCACGTCATGACGTGCCTGCGGATGTCGCAATCCGAGCCCCTTCCAATTCTATGCGGTTTGGAACCGCATAGACTTCTGGGCATCACAATGATGCCTTCATTACTCCTCCGGGCTGCAATCAAAACAAAAAAAAAAGCTGTTTAAAACCGCCGCTGCCCGAGGTGGTTAAAGTGCGCATGCGCGTACTTCCGAGTCGCAGACTCGAATTTTGTTTTAAACAAAAAAAAAGGTTTTTTTTTTTTTTTTACATTTTCTCACACTTTATTCTTTTTAGCTGAGGGGGCTGCAGTCCGGCAGTCCGATGCCATGAGCCGCCCCTTGATGGTGGGTCTTGATGCCGAGAAAGCTTACAATAGAGAAAGCTGGGATTTTATGAGTAGGACAATGGAAGCAATTGCACTTCCTTGTACAATAATAAGGATAATAGGGAGATATGTGATAGATTAGAGGCAAACATTTAAGTGAGAGGGTTCCTTTCTGACAACTTTTGTCTGAACACAGGAACCCAGGCAGGATTGTCCTCTTTCCCCTTTGTTACTTGCTTTATATTTAGAGACAATGAGAAAGAAAATAAGGAACTCAGAAATTCAAGGATATAATTGGTACGGTAATCAAGAAGAGGTGAATTTATTTGCAGACGACATTTTTTATACATGACAAAACTAGTAAAGCGCATCAGAGTGTTGTGGAGCATCTTGATAAAGTTTCAAATCTTTTTAGGATATAAAAGTAATGAAGAGAAAACAAAGGTTATAGCTGTAAACTATGTACCACATATGAAGTGGTCCTTCAATATCCATATTTATGGGGACACAACAAAATGAAGCATTTTGGAGTGTGGATTAAAAAGAATTATGTTACAGCGGCTAAAGATACGTGGGAAAAGACTAAACAAAAAATAATGAAAAAAATGAGAAACTGGAAGCTGTTGTTTATGGATATGGGTAGCAAGCTACATGCAGTGAAAATGTTTTTAGTCCCTTTAGTTTTATATACAGGTCAGGCATATTTTTATCAACCACAAAAGCTGTGGACAGTAATTAATAAAGAGTTGAAGGATTTAATTTGGGAGGGAAATGGATAAACCTCAAGTGGGATAGGGTGATCCTTCCAATAGTACAAGGCGGGTTAGAATTACCTGATTTGAAGGTATATTTTAGAGCTATATAGTTAAGGCTCGGGTACATAACACAAGCAGAAAACTAATTCAAAGTGTAAGTGGAAGATGATGAAGCAGAGGAAGAAAGAAAAAGGTAAATGTAAGTAAAATTATATCTGTTCTTATGAAACTATTCACAATATAAATTGCATATTTTATAGTAAAGTATTTATAGTTATTCTTGTGTGTTACTAAAGTAAACAGGCCCAGTTTTAATTCTTTTTTGGTGTTATGATATGTAGGCGTTACAGAGCAAAAAGAGAAGAAAAGCTAAACAAAAGCATGTTTAAGTTAATAGGCTGGACTCTTTGAGTTGTAGAGGTTGGGGGATGGAGTGCAAAAGTACACCAGTCTTAAAATATGTAGAGCTGATACCGTTTTTTTCTTACTTTTGCATAGGTGAATATCTGGATTAAGGCCCTTGGCTTAATGTACTAATAAATGTAAGATGAAGCAAGTACACATGAGAACACCAAATATAATGAAAGGTTTTCCTTTAGCAATAAATCTTCCAGCTTGTCTCTATGGAAACATAAGAGAAAAAAAGATCTTCCCAATGTGGTACAATCTTGTTTTGACTATTGAAATGTCTTATATCAAGGGCTGGCAGACTCAGAATTTCCCTTATTATAGCTAGCTCAAAATTCCACAGCCCAGTTGTTAGCTAGTGTTTCTAAAGTCCATCATATTTCTTCAATATTGCAGAGTCTGCACTTGCCACCAGTCAAGCAGTAGATAATTTAATAGGTCCTTGTCTTGGTTTATTTAGTCCCTTCTGGTCTAGGTCCACCTTATCTTGAAAACTTTCTGTCTTGGTACAGGCCTGCCTGATCGTTATGGTCTGCATCATAAGGTCACTTATTGGTCTCATGCTATAATTTAGAATATTCTGGTTATTAATCTTTTAGTCATCAATAATCTTATATTTGCTGTCTGCTTCCAGGCTGATTGTAAGATTCTCCTACCTTGGCTTGTTTTAAGAAAGGACAAAATACCTATTTGTTTGAATTAGCCCTTGGGTGATGGCCTCCGTTTATTTAGTGTGTACCTTATTTGATATTTCTCTGCCTTGGAAGTTAGTATACATTGATAATTTCACACTGTTTAGTTAATATTTGTTTTATTATTGCCTTTGTTGTTCTATTTGTTTTCCATGATATTCTGTTTTAGTGTAATTTTCTGGCTACCATCTTACTCATACAGCTAGACTACTATAGTTCATTATATGACCATTTTTCATTTAACAAACTGACTTCAGTGGACTTGATATGTTATTACTGTCTTTCTCTGATATGGGCCCATTGTATGACCGTGATCTCTTTATTACCTACCATCCATTTATTGATCTTGGGATCCCTCTCTTCAGTTGTTTTTTTCTGCAGACAGTTAGATATCCAGAGGAAGCACAGATGGGCTGATGGGGCAAATTGTGAGCTGCTCAGATCTAGGCCAACAAATCCAAGTAAGGCTTACAAGTCATTAGTGTGCAGTGAAATTCATCATGAAATGAAGTTCTCGCTGAAGTATAAAAAAAGTCACATTTCCATCACTATCTGCTGGGCACAACTCGTTCTGATAGCCCAGCACATGGTACAGCTGATAAATGCTAGGTGACACTACAGGTTGGACGTAGTTTCACAGCCAGCTGCAGAGGTAAAGCTGCCATTTATTAGGGTGAGTTTGCTTGGCTAGATGAGAAGTTTTGTTCTCACTTTACTGTTGCCATTCTGTTTCTATTATTCAGTATCATAGGCCAGGTATTATCACTGAAGGTTTGACCGTCTGTTTTAGAATGGGGTTTAGAGTGTCAGATTCTGAATGCAATTATCATTTTCTTTGAAAAACTTTATGTTATAGGACCAGAACTACCAGCATCTTCCTACTTATCATCACCAGTAATTTGAGAACATTCTTGCAAGAATTCAATGGTTTTACTGTCATTCTGTTATTTTCTATCATCAAAATTGACTTGATTTGAGTGACTTCATTGTATGACTTGATTGGGAAGAGATTGAACTCACCACTCAGTTCTTCCAAATAATGGAATCTCTTAACTTTGCTTATGTTATTTCACCTGCAGCCCACTTTAAGGACAACTTGGTCTTCCAACCTGGTGTGATTACATCTCATAGGGGTCCCCTTCAAAAGATCAAAATTTCACAACATTGAACCTCTGATCATCGAAGACCAGAGGATCGAAGTTGTGAAATATTGAACCTAAAAAAAAAATCTGAAACGTGAAAACTCCTTATTTCATGGTTTTTGTAGGGAGGCAAGCCCCCCTGCAGCCCCCACACCCCCTGCTACTTAAATATACCAACTCAGAGATCACACTACAGTGAAGAGAATGGTATATATCCTGTTCCGCACTGTATGCTGATCTCCATTCACAAGGTTCAATATTTCACAACTTCAATAATCTGGCCTTCACAGATCAGTGATTCAATGTTGTGAAATTTCGATCCTTTGAACGGGACCCCTCATAGGTTGTTGGAACCTCTCTTATGGTCTGATTAATATTTACAAAAGATCCCTATGAAACTAGTGCTATCAGGTTTCTTACGACCTTTATGTTTTTTAGTGGACCCACCTCTAAGGCGTTCAGAGAGGCTTGCCAGCAGGAGGGGCAGTATGGCCCACTGAAACAGCAACTCTTGAAACAGAATATGAGACAAGCATGCAGGAAAAGGTGTCCCAGGAATTAGCAATTTTTTTCTGCACATCACCTGCTAATGTTCTTTTGCATTTTCACAACCTAGATTTAAATTCGGACTTCCATATATTTAACTTCAGTAGTATTACCACTACTAGGGTGGGTTCATGAATAGTTATTCAAAAAAAAGTTTTACTTTCATTCCTGCATGGTGCCTTAATGTGGCTGATACTATAATTGAACTGAAATTCTTTGTGCGCAGACTTTATATTGCTTTGTTAATGGATGATACTATTAATTCAGTTCAACCTGAATGGGCATCAGTTTTTGTTAATGAAAAGTGATTAATGTAGGTCTACAACTGTTATTTTATGCACAACTAGATTCCAACTAGATCTCACACAATGCACACTACTGGGTCCCCCTTCACCTCCCCCCTTTAGTGACTGTTCACCTCTATCCTAGTACTGATACATTCACTGTAACCACTTTTTAAATTAGTGCAACCTCTGTTTTAAACCAAAGCTGAACATTCCTTACCCCCCTGCTTTCGGAATTGGACGGAAAATTAGACTGTATTGCCTCTTTTTAGTCCAGCTTCCACAGTCTTCTCTACCCTTGGTACCCTCTAATCTTCCCTGCTAAAAGTTCTTCTCATTTCTAAGCTTCTTCCAGAGAAACTCTCCTGGAGCTTTCTTTTGTACTGCCCTGCCTTCCTTACCTCAACTGATTGTTCAGCCCGCTCTGTTCACCCCGTTCTGTTCACCCTCACTGTGCAAAGGCTCACTCCACTCCCCTACGCTACCCTCATTCCCACCCACCCCACCCTCCTTACATTTACAGCTACCCTAACCACACCCTTTGCTCGCCTCACCTCTCTCCTTCTGTCAATCACAATTCTTTACCTCTTAACACTCCAGCCTCTTAAACTGACCTACCCTATCTCTTTCTCTTCTATTCAACTACCTACTGCTTCTCAATACAAAGTCTACTCTTCCCACCAGCTCCTTCACATACTGTCTATAACACCAAGCATAATTACCTTAATATGTTGTACATAAAAGCTATCAGAATGATAATCCCTTTTCTATGTTTTCTTTCTCTATCTTACCATACCTCCTCCTATCATTCATACCAGATTACAAACTTCTCTTCTCCAACTCCATCTTACACGCTTAAACTTGATCAGTGTAACTTAACTTTCCACATCTCCCCTCAGCTCTTAAATACTTCCAAAGCACTACTCTTAGCATTTAGGCATTTTCACACCCACACCCACACCTCAGTTTGCAGCCTACACAAATATAACAAACTGCTATCTAAACTAAGGCTCCTTCTCCTCCACTCCCTCACCCAGAAAAAAACTCCAAGATGGCATTCACTCTAACCCAGGCCCCACACTTACCACACCCCCACCCATCCAAGCCTCCCCCTCTTCCACACCTCACCTGACTAATCTAACCCCCTTCCTATTCCTTGCTCCATTATCCACCTCCAAAAAGACGCCATTCTCATCTACTCATAACCAATTTCAACCTTAGATGCATAATAAAACAGTTCATGAATTTCATGCTATCCTTGCCCTGTACTCCACTGACATAGTCATGATAACTAAAACCTGGCTAAGGCCCCATATAAAAAATGAGGAAATACTTCCCAGTGGGTACAGCATAATCAGATTGGACAGGTTAGCCAAATGGGGCGGTGGTATTACCATCATGTTTAAAGTCTCGCTCAAACTTATGCAATTAAACTCCACCCCTCCAGACCTCCCCAACTGTTAAATATTAAACTACATCACTAGAAATCAACTCCCATAAGTCTATAATTCTCATTGCTATCTACCTTTCCCCACTAGCACCCTCCCTACCATAGAAAATATTCTCTGCTGGGCCATCACAAATTTTTCTCAAGAAACAATAATTTTCGGAGACTTCAACCTAGACTGGCTTACCTGCTCTTCCAATAATCTCACCAGCTTTACAAACTTATACAACTTCTGTCAAACCATTAACTATCCCACACACATATATAAACATTCCAATAAGCAATCTATACTAGACTGGATTTTGATAAATAACCCCAATATAGGTTATGAAGCTGGCTGCCTTCCAGATATCCTGAACAATCACTCCCCAAGGTTTCTTCTTAGTAAACAGTTACATTCAACTAACAACATCACTTACAAACACATGCGCCAAAAAAAACCTTCTCCTCCACTATTTTCAATATACAACTACAGCAATATGACTGGTCTCCATTACACTTCCTTCAGTTAGAGCTTGCTGTACAGTATTTTAATAAGGCATTCGTTGATATACTTAATAGCTTAGCTCCCATTAGAAAAAATTGTGCTAAGTCCAAACAACTACCATGGTTATCTAAAGAGACTAAACTACACCTCAAACAAAGGGATGCAGCCTGGACTCTTTACCACAACAACAGAAACAATGACAACCTAACCTCCTACCAACAACTAAGAAATCAAGCCAAAAAAAGAAAAATCAAAAAAGACAAAAAAAAAACATACTTCCAAACACGTCAGCAAAAACATCAAAACAACCCTCAGAAATTTTGGCAAGCCATTAACCATCTCTAAACCAAGGAAAACATATTACCCTGGCATCATCAACCAGCAGCACAACTGAGTGTATAGCTACTCAATTTAATACTCACTTTATCAACTCTATAACTTCCTTGCTAAATAACAGTGCAAACTCTCCCCTATCTATTCCCAACCCCTCTGAACATAATCCTAACTCTTTCACTCTTACGCTAATCCAAACTAGTAACATAAGAAATCTCCTAAGTAAATTAAAACCCTGCTCTCTTGCAGCTGACCAACAAATTTCTGAAACTTGCTACTGCAACTATCTCCTACCCCATATCTACTCTAATTAACTGCTCTGTCTCTGAACAGTATGTACCTCTCCTCTGGAAAATATCCCATATCATATTCCTCCATAAAGGCGGCCCTTCCCCTGACCTTTTTAATTATCGACCAATCGTTATTCTTTCTCCATTATCCATAATCTTAGAAAAATGCATTCATCAACAAATCCTTGATCATTTCCTTAAGAACAACCTTTTATCTATTACTCAGCATGGTTTCAAATCTCAACATAGTACTAATACTGCTTTTATAAGCTTCACAAACACTGTTACTCTCCTCAAAAATAATGGCCAACTTGTCTCTGCTACCTTTCTTGATATGTCCAAAGCTTTCAACACTGTGTCTCATCAAATGCTCCTTAATAAGCTCACCTCTTATAATCTCAGCATAACAACCTTAATCTGGTTTCATAGCTATCTCTCTGTCAACAAGCCACCAAATGGGAGAACAAACTCTCTCTCCTTATATCTGTTACTGTTGGAGTTCCCAAGGCTCCAATCCTCGGCCACTTCTTTTTATCATATTTACCAATAACCTTAGAAGCCAGTTTAATGGAGGTACTATCATTCAATATTCTGATGATGCCACTCTCATCTGCTCTGCACCCTCCATTAAGGAACTACAACATAAAACTCAAAATGGCCTCCAAGATATAGAAAACTACCTATCTGATCATCAACTCATATTAAACCCCAACAAAACTAAGCCTATATTCTTAAATTGCAATACTGCAAAAAACACTCCATCCCCTCTCGCCATCTATTCCTCTAATGGAACAAAAATCGAGCCAGCTGAGCAAACTAAACTTCTAGGTGTCACAATGGACAACTGTCTCAGATTCAATAAACATATAGCACTAATAATCAAAAAAGTTCACATAAAACTTGGTACACTCTACAGGGCAGAAACCTAACTAAATAACTATGCCAGAATATCAACAGCCAGATCCCAAATCTTTACCAACCTACATAAATCAGATTTGCACAACCCCAAACTTGCTACAATAAAAAACAGCCAGATTCGCCTCAGACTTACCTCATAATTCACACCACTGCTTCACTCTACACCATCTTAAGTGGATCAAACTACCCAACTTACTAGCTCTCAACCAGCTAATTATCACTCATATAGTTGTACACAAACCTGACAACTGCCCCACTCTCTCTCTGACCTTGTACAACCATACACAAACCTTAGGTCCCTCGGATCATCTGACAAATGAATGCTCAATGTAACCAAATCTCTCAACTATCATGGAGACTCCTTATATTCCTTTAAAACAGCCAAAACCTGAAACTCCCTTCCACAGCATTTTCTAACTAATCCCGATATTCACAATTTCAAACAACTACTAAAAGAATATTTCTCTAAACAATGCCTATGTTCCTGTACATCTCCAGGCTAATCTTACTTCTCTCTACACTCACCTCTTCTCTTCTCTCAATAGGCTACCTTTCATACTAAATAACTAACATAAACTCTATCCTATTAGATTACTGACCTCTATTCTGCCCATAACTTTCTTATAACAAGAAATTTATAATTGTTAAACCCGAAATTTGATTACTATATACTGATTTATCTTCTGCAATATGAGTATTGCTTAGAGTGTATCTTAAACTATGTAAGTAATGCTTAGTTTTTTCATCAAGTCTTTGTAAATCATTATGTAACATCCTTTATAATACTTAGTGTGTATCCTTAACTTCCAATGTAATACTTTTGTTTTTCATCTTGTAAATCATTCGTAATGTATTTTTGGAGCTTTTCTCCCTGGGTCTCTGTTGAAAATGGGCTCATGGCCCAGTCTGACACTACCCGGTAAACAAATGTACAATAAATAAATAAAACCTATCTCAGTGGAACCCACCTTTATAACTACCTTTGGCTGCTCTGGAAAGATTTTGTATAAATTATATTCGAGCACTGGAATCCAGCCCACTGTAACATAAATATCACAATTTAACATAACAGCAAGCTTTCTGTGAATTGTCACTTAACCCTGAAATCAGGATCATGAAACCTAACAGCAGGGTGGGAGAGATTGTTTTAATAGATAAAACTGATTACATTGGGAGGATGCAAAATCTCATTCTGAATGACAATTTTTATCAAGTATGTTCCTTTATGATTTATTCTTGGATGGTGACATCTCAATGGAGGAATGCAATTTTTCTGACCAAGAAGAAATCACGTATTCCTATAACTTTTGGTATACCCAAGATTCATAAGGACAGAGTTAATCCTCCACAGAGATCCATTATATCTGCTGGTGGTTCCAAAACAGAACCACTAGCTATTTTTGTTGACCAAAGACTAAAACCCTTCACAACATATATTTCCACTAGCCTAAAAGACTCCTGGGACTGCCTTAGTAAAATCAGGGATTCACAATATGAAACAAGTGATATTTTGGTCATGGCGGATGTCAATGACTTGTTCATGATTATTCCACAATCATCTGGACCTGAATGGTTTTGTGACATTGTTTTAACCAACATGCCAATGTCTCTACAGAACATCAACGTTATTTGTATTACAATGGACTTGGTTCTAACAACTTTTTTACATCTGAGAATGAATAGTTAGAATATCAATACTCTGGGGTGGCAACATGGGCAGTCTGCACTCCAACTTTTGCTAATCTAGTTCTATGCCACTGGAAGCACTTATTTCTAATGAGAACTGAGTTTTAGCCTTTCATTCGATTATACATTCGATTCTTGGATGATTTGTTTGGAGTGGCATGTTGGATGCACTCTAATAATTTTTTCAACACTTTGGTTCTACTACTTCCTTTCTGGAATTCTCTTTTAACATTCAACATGTGGGTATTTCTCTCCATAATGTATATTTATACAAGAACTTGGCTAACAGATATTATGACTCTACCACATATAGAAAGGGCACTTTTTCGAACAACTACTTACATTTTCATAGTGTTCATTTTTTCAAACAAAAAAGGGTATTGTGAAGGGATGATTCATCCATTTTTCCAGATTTTATATCTGAGAATAAAAATTTTATTAAGGAATGCATTTTACTTAAAAATATGTTTCTTGATCATGCCTACACATCATTTTATTAGATGGAGTTATTGACTGCATCCAGTCAAGTAGAGTGGATCATCATGCACCCATCTTGAGAAAATTATTACCCAATAACCCCAGGACCGGAATTTTTGACCATGTTATCTATGGTCTTACATCATTCTTTTATTCTGATGAAGTTCTTGTAATAGGAACAAAAGTGCTAAATCTTTAATTTTTTAAGCAGTTCTTGTGGAATGTTTCTTTTCTGTTTCTTTGGTCTTCCTTTTGGAACATTTGACCTAATCATTGGTTTGTTTGTGCTGATTAATATTTAGTCTATTTCATTCCAGGGCCACCTCCAATAAGGTGTCTTTGGCGATGAACTGACACAGTTTAGCACTTAAGGAATTTTTCCAGCCATGACCTCAATCCTTTTTTGGAATTACTCTTGTCTGAAGAAAGAGCTACATATGTGAGTCTATGATCGGGCCATGTTTTGTGCCCTACAGCAGGTCAGGACACTTTTTGTATTGTTTGAGCCAACCATGCCTTAATAATACTAGTATAATTAAAAGCTTCACTGGATCCAGTGGCAGGGTTGAAGGTTAGAACACACATGGAACACATCCCTTCAGGTTAACAGCTGCTGCATGACTATACAGTCTGACAATCACAGAAAATGTAAAAGAAGGCTAAATTTCTGTCTTCTGAGATCTCTGATACATCACGCCATTTTGCACAGCTAGCCTAGATTGCAGACAGACTATATAGTCTGGCCTGTGTTATGACCTGGAAGGCTTTGCTATTTTCAGAATGTGAAGCGACTTACATTTTTTTTGCAGATTTAGTTGGCTATATTATAAGAATTTTCTCATCTGTATCATTTGAACATGATTTTGGGCTCAGTGAGATACCCCTGGATTGTTGCTGGTTTAAGATTAGATACATTAACTACAAAGGGACTTGCTGAGTGTTTTCAGCAGTTCATTCTACCTAGTGTGGGCTGGACCAAGACCTTCTTGTTTGAAAATACCTTGCTTGGGAGTCCCGCAACACAGCTCTTCTCAAGAAAATGTGGATCATTTCTAGAGATTTTTTTTCCATCTGTGCTAAGTGAGTTAAGGCATCATCTTCTGGTGCATGTGAACAGAACTGCACTACTGATCAGTGATAAATGGCAGGTGACATGCTTCAGACCTGACCTAGTTTCACAGCCTGCTGCAGAGGTCACGCTGGCATTCATTAGAGTAACCTGACTCAATGAGAAGCTTTGTGCTCACTTGGCTGTTGCCATTGTTTTTTATTATAGCAATAACCCACGCCTGGGTGTGGGTAATGCTAAATTTACCCACGGTTGGCGTGGTTTGGGAAACAAAGCCAACCGTGGGTAAATTTAGCATTACCCACACCCAGAAGTGGGTTATTGCTATTATACCATGACATTATTTAAGAAAAGAAACTATTACTTTTCTTAAATAATGGCATAGTATAATGCCTGTTTGCTGCCCTTCCGCAGATGTCTGGCATCCGCGGCAGTTCTGATGTACTGCGCGCCTGCGCAGTACATCAGAGTTGTGAGCAAAAACGGAGAAAGCAAGACCTCCGTTGCTTTTTTTTAGTGTCTCGCTATGTTAAATGAGTTTAACATAGCGAGACAGTTTTAAAATAAGCAACGGACATCTCCGTTGCTTATTTTAAAACTGTCTCACTATGTTAAACTCATTTAACATAGCGAGACACTAAAAAAAGCAACGGAGATCTTGCTTTCTCTGTTGCTTTTTTTTAAAACACTGTCTCGCTATGTTAAATGGGTTTAACATAGCGAGACAACTTTAAAATAAAAACGGAGATCTCCGTTGCTTATTTTAAAGCTGTCTCGCTATGTTAAACCCATTTAACATAGCGGGACAGTGTTTTAAAAAAACGAGTTATACTAATGGAAAAAAGTCCGGGTGACCGGACCTTTTTCCATTAGTATAACTCGATTTAAAACGGGCACGCTGGCCAATCAGCGTGCACATTTTGGGGGGGTCATGATATAATATCCAATATCCTCTGTCAGTTAAGTTATCATCTGGTTTGTCTGCAACCTTCCTTTTATCATTAGGGTAACTGAGGAAAGCAGTTTAAGTTCCGATGATGTCATACTTATCCTCAACCAATCTTTTAGAGCAATGTCAGTCTTGTTTTAGATCAAGATATAGTACCGAATCCACCCTCCTAAATGTTGATAACTTCCTAATGGAGAAGAATCAGTGACTTGCTGAGTCTTGGTTCTCCCTGACTGGTCATCTGTATGTGATACCATGGGCCACAGTTTCCTGCTTGAGCACTTGTAATTCCACCAAGGTCTTACTTTCATAGTCTTCTCACCGACACAGTGAGTTATCTCCAGTGTGAGTTCTTCAAGGAGTTACACTGTATGTTACAGAGTACCATGGGCCTCAGTCTTCAACCCTTTATTGCTCATCGTAGAATTTATTCATTGTATGAAACAATTTCAAAAAGGAATTTTAAAGTGTTTTATCATGGTTTATATATATATATATATATATATATATATATATATATATATATATATATATATATATATATATATATATATATATATACATTTTTGCACTTTGTAACTTATGTGCCCCAATGTAGTTTCCACCCACCCAATCTAAACAAAATGATGTCACTGTTTTCTTAATAAAAAGCTTTGTAAACATTTTTATTAAGAAACCAGTCACACAGTCCTAATCTAGCCCACACTGATATCACTTCAGGAACAGCATGTGGTGTGCCTATAGGCTTTTGTGGATGGGGACACATCTGTACCCCTTCACTGATATTAGCAAGGGGGCAAGGTTTAATTAACTTTTCAGTGATACCATGATGGGTAAATCAGTACTTCATGAAGCTTCAAATTTTAAACTTTGTGCCAGAAAATAGGCATTGATTGAAGTAAAATGCAGGATGACTGGGGGCACCACATGCCGTGGTGCATAACATAAACAGCTAATTGTGACAGAAAGTTTTAACGACTATTGTTACCATCATGATATTCAACTGTAAAAATATAAACAACAAATGTATCCGCCAGCAGCACCTTATTCAAATATACAAAACTCCCAGCACTTTGGCAACAGCCTTCAAAGAGTATAACTGCATAGAAAGAGAATTACATGAAATGCTAAAATTAAGTTAAAAATCAACTTACTAAATAAAAATAATTAATTAAGAAAATGCTTCCAGTTCACTAAAGTATTTGAATCCACTGGGTTTAGTGTTCAGTAGTTCAATATTAAATGACTTTTCTTACATAACAGAACATGTATTACTGATTTCTTACTTGTCTACCTGGGAAGCCCGACTGGCAATAAGAACTTATTTTCAGCAGTGGCCCTGGGAGAAGAGCTCCACTTGCATTAAAATACAACATATTTAAAATTTTCTGCATATTTAAAAATGCAATATAATTTAAAAAGGGCAGTAATAACAAATGCATGCTTGGTATAATGGAAGTGCATTAAGTTAGGGTGATGATATTTATACATACAACGTGGAATGCAGATACAATGAAGCTGCAGGTTGAAAGCAAATGCAAAGTTCGAAGGAACACAGGAGTATAATTTTGATAAGAAATTAATACATACAGGGTTTGTAAATATAGTGTAAAACTAGAAAATGAAGAACAAATGAATTTATGAGAATGTAGACTGGAAGTGGAAGTAGAGCTAAATATGGAAAGTAAAAGGGAAGAAAACTGAGGTAAGTGAGAGTTAAGCTAGAAATAGAACAAAATGAGAGCCAAAACTTATTTAAAAATTCCTATAGAAAATGTTTGAAGGCATATAGGTTTGGGATGGACCTCATGGGTATAGGTATGGAGTTCAAATTTTTTGCTATAGTGTAGAATTGGCAGCTTCCGAGAAAATTTTGGGGTTTATAGATGGAGACAGATTGAAAGAGAAAGAGCAACAGAGAGAGAGAGAGAGAGAGAGAGAGAGAGAAAGAGAGATTTAACTGTATAATATAGCAATTAAAGAACAGAGTGGTTATAAAAGTAAATTGTATTACCCTGGGAGGGTTAATTAATAAGTTGATGAAAGTTAGAGTAGAGATGGTTGACATATTAGCTGGCTATATTATCAGCATGTAACACATATTTCAGCAAGATGATACTGGACAAGTGAAGGAAAAAGTAAGATGTCGGATGTTTTTAATTCCACAGGATATATCTGATTTCAGAAGTGTTTGCTGATACATTCTAGTTTCGAGTATTATATGGAAGTGTGTTTCAGATCTGAGATATCAGAAGTACTGATTGAGACATCAATGACTGTGAAACGATTCCTGAATCACAACTGATTCTCAGGACAAAAGTGTTCTAAGTTCCAGATGCATTCGTTACAAAGAACCCCTCTGGATCTTCCTCACACAGTCTCTATAGTTCTATATTTACATGTGTAAACACCAACACTGTCTTCACCCATAGTGATTTTTTTTATACAATGACAAACAAAGTACTTCTGACATAACAAATCAAAACCAAGGAAATCTGAAGATGTTACTGCATAATGCTATCAGTCTAAACAAGAAATTCCACTCCCTGCAAGTTCTCCTCTTCCTAGAAAATGCAGATGTCTATGCCATCACTGAACATGGTTTAAAGCCACAAAGAGCAAACCAGGAGTGCAAGGCTATAATGCCTTCCACACATTTAGACCAGCTACTTCACAGACATGGACTAAAGCTGTTGGTGTCTTGATTTACAAAAATAAATAAATAAACCTCAGGGCTGGTCAGACAGGATTATGCACTTGAGACTCTCCATGTTCAAATCACCATAGGCAAAATCCAATACCACTTTCTTGCCGTCTATAGATCCCTCTGTATGACCCAGAAAACCCATAACATGTAGTTAAGCTAACTGGAAACACTCACCATCCAACCCAGTACCATATTCATGGACAACTTTAATTACCCCACTATTAACTGGGAACCATATACAACATCAAATGTGCAAGCTCAGAGATTCCTGGATTTTGTAAACATAAACTCCCTGGACCAGATGTCAATATGCCAACCAGGGGTGCAAATATACTGGATCCAGTCCTCACTAATATGGGAGAGTGCTGTACAATCCCTTCTGTAATATTCTCTCTGGTAAGGTCAGACCACAACGCAGTCTCCTTTAAAGTACAAATAAAACCTGGAACCCAACTAACCCTGGAATGTTGAGAAACTACTATAAGGCTAACTCCCTGTGAAGGCTGCCAGCCCAGCTAGCTAGAGTTTTGTAAATAATTCTATGTCATTTGTGAATAGTAATATGATTTGTATGCTTGCCCTACAAATGTAAGAAAAATGTATGTTATGTGCTGAGCTTCAAGAATGTAACCACAGTGTACCCTACTGGAAAAGAACAAAGTTAACTTGCAAAACTCTAAAAAAATAAGTTGACAAGTAAAGAGTTTTACGATTGTGTTTACCACAACCAGAAGACAGAATGTCTGTAGCAAGATATTCTTTCTATTGTCTGGAAACAGAAATAATTACAGGTTTCAAAGGTAAAAGTATGTAACTGTTTTACAACTTCCAATTACAGGCAACAGAAAGAATTTCCTTACCTGGCTTGTTTTTCTTGTCAGGTCTGTGAGGGGAGCAGCTATGGTACTATAATTGGGGAAAAACTTTCTGTAGTATCCTGCTGTCCCTAAAAATGCCCTCACCTGCGTTTTGGTAACAGGTGCAGGCCATGCCTGAATACTTAGCCCCACCCAGCTGCTCTAGGGCTTCATCTGTCCTAGGCATGGGGTAAGCATCTGGCTCTGTGTGACTATTTAATTTCCTGTAGTCCACACAGAACCTGGTGCTGCCATCTTTCTTTCTTACCAGCACCAATGGGGAGGCCCAGGGACTGCTGGACTCATGAATTACCCCTAGTTCCAACATTTCCTGTATCTCCTCCCTCAGAGTTTCTTTGACTCTCTCAGGCACCCCATAAGGGGCCCTGCTTAACAGGCCTTTGGGGTCCTGTATCCCCATGGTGCTGCACCAGGTGGGTGCACCCTGGTTTCCCAGTGAACACGTCCCCAAACTCCTGTAACACTGCTTGGATTTCTCAAACCTGGGTAGGAGACAGCTGCTGGGACATTGCTACCCCTTCCACTGAGGTGTCAAGTCCAAGCCTCACTGAGAAGATCAGTCACCAGATCTCCCTCAGACTCCTCCTGCAATCCACTGCAAATACTCAGCACAAGAGCCTCCCTATCATGGTAAACTGTTCTTTTCCAGTAGGGTACACTGTAGTTACATTATTGAAGCTCAGCATATAACGTACAGTTTTTTTTTTTTACATTTGTAGGACAAGCATACAAATCATATTACATATTCACAAATGACAAAGAATTATTTACAAAATTCTAGCTAGCTGGGCTGGCAGCCTTCACACTTCCTACTATTAAGGGATAATCTGGCAAAATTACAAGCCCTCATAAACCCTGAGAACACTGCTGCCTACACAGACCTGTTCACAGAAACCCTATACATGCATGTTAATCGCTGCATAGAGGCAACTGTACCCACCAGGAATAAATAAAGAACACAGTGAAAAAAAAAACACCCTGGTGGAATCACAGCATTAATAGACTATAAAAGAAGGAAGAACATCATGGCAAAAATTAGAATAGTACCTAGCAGAAAAGCACTCTCATCAAACTAAAAAAATAACTCAGAGTACAAATAAAGTCTAGCAAAGCCAAATTTGAGACAAATTTGGTCTCCCAGGCCAAGGACAACCATAAGGCATTCTTTAGCTATGTCCCCAACCTCAAAGGCAATCCACAACTGTGTGTCGAGCTCATTGTTATTGGAGCCACCCATACTGAACTAGAAGATATGGCAAACCTACTAGCAGACAAATTCATCTCTAACTTTACCCCACTATCCCCTCAGGAAATACCATCAAATATAACTCTCCCTGCTATCACTAGGGAACAGGTCCTCAATGCTCTTTCTAAGGCCGAGAACACTGCATCGATTCGTCCTGATGATATCCCAGAATGCTTTCTAAATAGCATGAAACATGACCTATCAGACCCTGTGGAATTGCTGTTTAACCATAGCCTCCAAACAGGCGTCACACAATGAATGGAGAACAGTAACAGCCTTCCCTCTGCAGAAAGGTGTACAATCTGCAGACCCTGAAAACTACAGACCCATAAGTCTCACAAGTCTCATATGCAAAGCCATGGAAAGAATTCCCATGGAAATAACCAATAATGTTACAGGAAACCTCCATACACTGAATCCAACCCAATTTGGTTTTGTCAAGGGGAGGTCATGCCTACCAAGCCTGAAAAACTTCTTTGAGAAGGTCACCAAAGCAATGGATGAGGGCAAAATGGTTTACACTGCCTACCTTGACCTGGCTAAGGCACTTGACACAATACCCCACTCAGGCATTGCTGACAAATTCAAGAGATTAGGTACCTTTCTTTATGTCACCTGCTGGTTAGCTAGTTGGCTCACAGACAGGACCCAGCAAGTTAAAACTATGGAGTCCACCTCTGCAAAGAGGACAGCCACAAGCAGAGTCCCTCAGGTACTGGTCCTGGGACTGCTCCTTTTTTAACATTTACTTCTCTGAAGTCAAGGCCAAAGTCAAGGATCTCTGGCTAACCAGATTTGCAGAAGACTATAAATTAGGCGCAGTCATAGAATCACACACTGGCACTAATATTTTCCTGCAAGGGCTGACACAGACAAATAACTTGTGTCAGAGTCATGGACTGAACCTGAATGCCAAGAAATGTGTAATAGCATCTTTGGGAAGTCATCCACCCCTGGTTACTATCATATTGACAACACACATCTAAGAGTTGATGAAGAAGCCAGGAACTTGGGGACACAGGCAGTAATCTAGCCTTTGACCATCATGTGTCTACAGTACTGGGAAAATCATTCTATGCTGTGCAACTTATAAAGAAAGGTATGGCATCTAGGTCCAAGGAGGTCATTGTTCCACGGTATTCAGCATTCATCAGAGCTATCACTGAGTACAATGCCCCTTTGGTATAAACCTAACTAGGCACATCCAACAACTGAAACATGCTGTGCAGACTGCCTCAGAGTCCTATCCCTGTACTCTGTCTCCTACAGGCTGTTGAGGGGAGATCTATGCCTGGCATAAAAAAAATTGCCGGTCCCCACCATAATGGATCTCCTGCACATCTGCAAATCAAACAGCACCAGAATTACCCATTTTAAAGTCTTAAACCTTGCCTGTGATATAAATAGAACCTACTAGAGAGACTTGTATTTGTCTCAGAGACTACCCCTTCTCTGGAACAGGCTCCTCATCTATGTGAAGCAAAGTTCCTCCCTAATTCAGTTCAAGTGTAATGTGGACAACTGTATGGGGAACAGGAAATTCCTCTGGTTTGGCACCTATGTCTCTAATGAACACAGGAAGTTTTCATCTCCCAGGCCCCTGTCTGGAAATGTTTCATCTCCCAAGCCTCTGCTTACACTTATCAAGGGTACCATAACTTGTCAGAAATTTGGGATGCATGGCTAGTCTTAAAAAAGGCCCTAGTGCTTGTTAGCCTAGTACATATCTACAAACCTAGGAACCATGGTTGCATCAGACTTTTCTAATGCACCTGCTTTGGAGTTACATACCTATTTTCAGATTATAAACAAACAAAAAACACTAACCACTGAAGACTGCAGTGTTAAAACAATGACTGAAAATTAAACACAAGCACTGCAATATCACCACGAAGAGAGAATAGAATGAGTGTTCAGTAGATAAAATCAAAATAAAACTAGCACAATTTAATAAAGTACAGATAAAATCCTTCAAACAACAAGATGAGTGCTTTCAGCTAAGCTTCTTCAGATGCTGTTCACACACTAAAACACCTCCCATTTTATATACTGTTGCTAATCTAATCAAGTCAAGTCACTACCTGAGTTTCCTGCTTTTCAATATAGGTTTGAAAGGCACCATTCCATTAAGACCAGAGCTCCTGTATGCCTGTAAATCAGCTATCAAGCACCTTGCCAATACTTCAGTTTGATATATCAAATAAAAGATATAAGAAGAAACTTAAGACAGTCTGAAAGAAAAACAAGTAGAAAAGGTAAGAAAACACTGAATAGAAGAACACTGCATCTGTTCAGCAAAACACAGTTTAAACTCCAGCTTTCATACAAGAGATGGCTTCTAGTCATTCAGAGGAAAAAATAAATCAAATATACTCAGAGCTAATTAAAATAAATGAAATAAAGGAGTATATAAACTCAAGTAACAAAAGCCTGGGAAAACAGAAAAGGTTTTAAGCAGCTATTCAGATGAGCAGATAAAACTGCAAAAATCAGAGGTCGAAATGAAGAAAAGGCTTGCTGAGTATGATACTTCTCAAGCAGAGCTGTTTAAAAGTTGGTAGAGTTAAAAGACAGACCACACAAAGAAAACATAAGATTTTCTGCTATACCAGAGAAACTGGAAGGAGTAGACTGTATTAATTTTATGAAAGCACAAATAAGAAACTGGACTGGTATTCCACAGCAGAATTTGTTAATTAAAAGGGCACATCAATTATATGCTCCAAACCTGGCCATTAGAAAGCAGCCAAGATCTGTATTACTAAAGCTGTGATAATACCAGCAGAAAGAGTTGATCCTGACAGAACTGTGGCAGAAGAGCAAAGTACTAAACATTGGAGACAGTAGACTGTTTGTGGAAAATTATTGTCCACTATACACCAGGCAGAAAAGCAAATTTATCCCAGCAAACAGGGAATGTTGAGAGGCCAGTGTGAGATTCAAGTTACTGTATCCAGCTGTGTTCAGAATATTTTTCCAGATTTATCAAAGACATTTTTGATGCAGAACAGGCTACGGAGGAAATACAAAACTTTGTTCAACAAAAAGTGAGTCATCAGACAGAAGGGGAGTGGGGACTCTCCTTCTCATTCTTTTGTTGGTCAAACTCATTGATAGACTTTGCTAGTGAAACCATTTCCAATGTCCTAAAGAAAAAAGCTTGTGAGAAATAAAAGAAAAAAAAAAAAGAGGAGATGAATTGGAGAATCAGGATTAGTTTGGACTTGAACTAGAGTCCAGTGTTGGGAGACTGAGATGAATAGGAAGAAGTCCAGCAACATTGACACTAGTCAATAAATGTGAAGTTATATAGCATCAATCACATTTGTGAAACATGGCTTTATGAGAAAAAGTGAGTGAAAAACATTGGACTTTTGTTGACTTTGTTAAACTTATGAGTGGACTGAAAAGCATATACCCCACTTCATGTCATTAATATTTAGAAAAATATGCAATTTATGACAATTTATGACAATATAAATACATTTTATATGAACAACAATATCTTTTTACCTGCACTACACAAAGGTCAAATATCAATATAGTTGTGTTTGCCATTGTATAACAGTTTTAAGATGAACTATTTTAGTCCTTTGTATTTGACATGGTTTTGGAATTATTAATGCAAATATGAACAAGCAATATTTGACACCTAGAGGCATCAGTAGGATGTAACTATAGAAAAACCTGAAAACGTCACTCACCTGTAATGAGTTAAAGCTAAATGTTAATGTCTTCTGAAAGCATAGAAGATGATTTTCATATCTGGAAAGGGAACAGAGATAAGAAAAGAATGGACAGCAATTAGTGTATGTGGGAGCACAGAGTGCAACATGCGCTTTAGCACTGATGACCTTAATTTTAGGTTAGGTAATGCCTGTGGGTACAGTTGTTGATCAGTTACTCCTATCAGGGGAGTTAAACTTCATTATTTGAAGATGTACAAAATGTGTGTTTGTTTTAAGTTATTAGGTTATGGGGGTATTCTAGGTGTGTTTTTTGAGGGTTTTCATTTAAACAAAATATCTTGAAAAATGTGACATAGGTTCAAAAGGAGACAAGAAAAAACAGTACAAAGATTAACCTGCCAGACATTACTGGATGCTGTAACACAAAAATTAGAAATAGACATTTAAAAAAGTTGTGTATAATAGGTGGGAATGATAACTTATTATAAAAATGGCTACACTATCCATATTATTTTGGAATGTAAATGGCCTCACAGGCAGGGAAGTGCACTGAATTATATTAAGAAATGCAAAGTGAAAATGACAATGCTGTAGGAGACACACTTGGAAAGAAATGAGCATGTAACTTTGATAAAGAAAGGCTTTTAGGAGGGATATTCAGCAGAATATGAGAAACAAAGGAAAAGGAGAGTAATTATACTAGTTACTAGGAGAGCTCCAATAGTGAAATAAGAGGAAAAAAGATAACAGTGGTACATTTGTGACAGTAAGGGACTACTGGCAAGAAAGAAGGATTCTGCTGGCATGTATTTATATTCCACTTAAAACTCATATAATAGAGCTTAAGAAATTTTGCTTTCAGCAGGGAATATTATTTACAGGTGGGGACTATAACTTGATTTGCAACTACAAGAATGTATCTGGGGACCTAGAAGGGACAATTTAACAAAATATGGTAGATTTCTGAAAAAAATTTATGATATATTAGGTATGGAATACATGAATTCATTAGTAGGAACTCTGTGAGAAGAATGTACATATTATTCCCCAAGGTACAATAACTGGGCTAGACTACACAGAAATTATATTTCATAGGAATATGTGCATTTAATTTAAAATTTTGACACACATCTAATAATAATTTCAGATCATGCATCAATAAAAACCAAGATAAAAATGCAGGGTAGTGGAAATTATAGGTTCATAGGTTCATACTAGGCTATCTGCCCTAGGGAATTTATAAGCCTAGCCAGAGTGTGTTTGGCTTTTGCCACCCATTTTAAATTAATTTTGCTATGCCCTTTTTTGAGGTTAGTATACTGTGCCTCTGTCTAACAGTGACACAAAAGTGATACCCGGGGTAAACCTACGATCTCCCATCCACTCATCAAGATTCCTCTTGCAGAGGGTCAATGAGGGATTCTGCCTAACCTGGACTAGGATTTTATTCCAGAGTGAAGGGAGCCTCTGGGTTATGAATCTGTCCCTCCAGCATGTCCTATTTATTTCAGTTCTGAGGTTCAAGTCTCTCGAGCACATAGCTCGATGGGATTTGGATTTTCTGAGGTGCAGCATGTCCATTAATTCCGGGTTGGACATGGCTTTATACATCAGGCACAGATCGCCTCTGAGCAGGCGGTATGCCACTGAGTAGAGCTGGAGTTTCTTTAGCCGGGCAGCATATGGCATCTGTTTGAGCCCTTTGATCCTCTTGGTGAGGAACTTTTGGGGTCTTTCCAGTTGCTGCAGGTGTCTGGTAAGGTACATCCCAAAAGGGGCATTGTACTCAATTATGGGCCTGATGATGGATGAGTAAAGAGGCACGATGACCTCCCCTGATCTAGATGTGAATCCCTTCATGATTAGGTGGGCTATATAAAATGTTTTTCTAACCACTTTGGCCACGGGGTTGTCAAATGGGAGATTGCTATCAACTTGGGTCCCCAGGTCCCTAATTACTTCTTCCATACTTAATGGATTACCACCTATGTGGTAATTTGTGGGCACTTTGTTTTTGCCAAAGGGGATGACTATACACTTTTTGGCATTTAGCTTGAGGCCATGGCTCTGGCACCAGTTGTCTGTTTCTATTAGGCCCTTTTGGAGGATGCTTGTGTCAGCTGGTGAGTCATCTGCGAACTTGGTTAGCCACAGTCCTTTCGTGTTGGCCTGTACCTCCGAGAAATATATACTGAGCAAGAGAGGTCCCAGGACTGAGTCTTGTGGGACACCACTTGTAACTGGTTTGGAGTCTGACAAGGCTCCAGCAATTCTAACCATGTGGATTCTGTCTTTGAGCCAGTTTGCAACCCATCTAGTGACATAGGGGTTTATATTTAAGTTGGTGAGCTTATCTATAATGCCCAAGTGGGGTATTGTATCAAAGGCTTTTGCAAGGTCCAGGTAGGCTGTGGGGACCACCTTCCCCTCATCAATGGCCTTGGTGACTGTTTCAAAGAAATCAACCAGGTTTAAGAAGCAGGATCTGCCCTTAACAAAGCCGAACTGGGTAGGATCCAGTGTCTGTAGGTCCCCAATATCTTTATTTATGAGGTCCATGATGATCCTTTCCATAGCTTTGCAGACCAAGCTAGTCAGGCTTATGGGGCGATAGTTTCCAGGATCTGTTGAGGCACCACCTTTGTGGAGAGGGACCACTATTGCTATACGCCACTCTTTGGGTACATATCCTGTAGTAAGGCTGAGATTGAACAGTAGTTTTATGTTTGGGTTTAGCTCTTCTTGGAGTTCATGTAGGACGCAGCCCAGGACACCGTCTGGTCCCACTGATGCTGTGTTTTTTGCTTTGGAGAGGGCGGCTCTTACCTGAGCATCTGAGATGTCAGGGGGGCAGCACACTGCTGTGATAGATATTTGCCCTTTTGGTGGGGAGGGGGGGGGAGTTTGCGCTGAACCTGTCAGCTAGGATGTTGGCAATGTCTGTGGGTTCAGTGTATTTTTTGTCATTTTGGACTAATTCTGAGCATATCTGGGAATTCCCACCCAGGTTCCTGACATAACTAAAGAAAGCCTTAGACGATCTTATGATTGCCCGTAGTTTTTTGCTAATACTGATCAGAGATGCCTTCCCTTTTTGGGATTTTGCTCTATCATGTAGTAGCTTCTTCCTTCTATTGTATAGTTTGTTTATGGCTGGGGTCCACCAGACAGGACATCTGCCTTTGGAGGATTGGGTCTTGGTTTTATTTGGGATTGCATGATCCATGCATTCCTGAAGGTGTTCATAGAATGCGTTTATAAAGGATTCTGCGGTCTGGGCCATATTATCCACAGGCCCGGGGGCTTTGAAGGATTCCACCTCGGTTTTGAGGAGTGTGAAATTTGCTTTAGAGAAGTTTTTCACTGTAGTTTTTCTGGGCAGGGGGTGGGGTCAGGATGTGAATATCCAGTGAGATTAGTTTATGGTCTGATCTTACCAGTGAGGGATACACTTCTGGTCTGGAGCATAGAGTCCCCATGTTGGTGATGATCAGGTCCAGTATGTTTTCCCCTCTTGTGGGAGTGGTAACAAGTTGTTCCATAGCATTTGAGTTTATAAATTCTAGGAACCTTTGGGCTAGGGTGTTGGAGCTAGAGTAATGCTCCCAGTCTATGTTTGGGTAGTTGAAGTCGCCCAATATAATGGTGTTTGGAGAGACCTTCATATTTTCCAGTGTTCTCAGGAAGGCCGAGTGGGGTTCCTGGGTTTGGGAGGGTGGTCTGTAGCAGCCTATAAACTGGAAGGCAGTTTTACCCACTATTAGTTGCACATGGATAGTCTCTGATGCTTCGTGCTGTGCCACCAACCTGTTATTCGAGAGTTATTAAGGAAGACAGAAATTTCTTCATAAGCTATAGCTAGTTAGTTGGATAAAATAAAGTTGGAGAAAAATAGAGTGGAAATAAATAAAAAATAAATATGATTAAGAAGGAACAGGAATTTTTAGAGGGGCTGACAAAGATTAAATTACTGCAGAATAAGGGGAATTTCACAGAACAAGATGAGGTGCAAATGCAAAGTGCTAAAGAGAAAATAAGGAGAGTGTCTTGATAATATGCCAGAGTTTAGAAAGATTGCCATAGCCAGTACTGGAATTTTATTCAAGCTGCCAATAACACTGATTGTTGTTTCTCAGTTTCAAAACAATCTGTTGCAGCCGTCCTGGAAGTCCCCCTCAGTAGGCTGTTTCTTAGCTCAAAGTATGAGTATGAAGTGGGGCTGTGCTGTTCCTTTATCCCTGCTCAGTGCACTGACTTCCCACTGAACCTTCTAGAAACTGGCATAGCTTACTTGGAGATCAGCCTAGTCATCATTACTTTCATCAGCATTCTGACATGAAGGGAAGGCCACAGCCTCTCTTTCTATACATACCCTTAAACTTGTTAATTCTCTAAGAAAGGCAACTCAAAAATAATTTTATTCTACCTGGGATACTGGTAGTTTTTTTTTTCTCATCTTCAGCAATTATTTTAGTTTTTGAGTCCTAATTTTGCTTTGGTATAGCAGGAAAAGCAGAACACTATATTCAAGTTACCCTTTCCTTTTTTTCAGTATGAGATTCATGTATCTCTTTCTTGGGTTCTATATCTACTTACCTTATTGTATTATTTAATATAAGCCCTTCTTTGTCAGTTTCCACATTCTCCACATGGACTTATTTTATTAGCGTAACTGCTGGAATCATTGGGTAAGACTCACTTTCTGTCAGTTTCTATATGGACTTCTTTTCTTACTTTACCTACTGGAGTTTCTTAATAATACCTTAGCCCTTCCACTCAATGACAAATCTTAATTCATTTTCTGTATTGTAGTGTTACACCTTTTTTCTTTACTTGGGCTTTGGCTTTCTAGCAATATATCTGGTTGAAAATGTTCTCCCCTTATCTTCTGTAGCTCCTTGAACTGGGAAAAGTATTAGCCAATTATCACATTACATGGTATGTTATTCACTAGAGATCCTGGTTCTAACACTTTGCCTAAGAGTCTGTATTTCCAACAGTGTTATTCTGTACTCCCTTTTGTTTTTATGTACACACACTACATCAGTTTTCTGTTTACTAATTGGTTTCATACAGATTTTTGCAAAATGTACAGATTTTTACCTCATATAATTGGTCTGTTCCTCCTAAAATGTGTGGTTTTGTGGCAAATCACTGAGGAATGAAGTCACTAAATAATGACATACATTTGAATTTCAGACTTCATATCCTTCAGAAAATGCATGCTAACACAACAACTATTCAATAATTAAAATTTGTCCCTATTTTGCCCCCCCCCCCCATTATTTTAGGCTTTGTCCAGATTTCTTGTGCTAATAGGTTGAGAGGTATGGTTGGTTTATATTTACATACATACATACATACAGTGATCTAGCTAATGTAATCATACTCCCTGAATCCAACCATTGCATTTATTTTAACTCTATCACATTATTACATTTAATAAGTTTAGTTACAGCAGAGTGACAACAGGCAGATTCTCCACTTCTAGTAGTTAAAGGCTCAGTATTATTGCATTCCATAGCTATGCTTTCAAGTAGAGTTTGTTGTCTAGTATTAACTGTTTTACAGGTATAGTACTGCTGTCATTAACTGCATTAGTTTTATCATTCTGTGCCATTTTCTGGAACATTTAAAACAAACCAAGTCTGATGGGAACTTTTTTGGTTGCTGGCAAAATACCATACTTGCATTAAGACTTATTATTAATCCCTGGTTCAAGCAAGTCTGATTTAGGGTTTGCAAGTTCAGTTAACAAATATTCTGTTGTTCAGAAGACTTAGGATCACTCCAGAATACCCATTTTCTTAAGATGATAGAAATGCCCTTTTAAATGTATACAGAGCTAAGATTTCTGAAACTGTACTTACACTATTTACTTAAGGTTCTAGCCAGTTACAATGTGCATACATTAAATCAGCCATGTGTGACCTTAGAGTTTGCCTATAATAAATGTCCATTTGTGAAATTTAAGGGACTGTGTCACACACAATGTTCCAGCCCTAGCCAACATCTTTAGTTTCAGTTTCTGGTAGTTGTGTGCATCAGAATCCTTAAAATCCACTTAAGCTTTCAGTGAGTACCTGGTTATATTTGAAAACTGGCCCATCTGTCTTGGGACTAGTTTTCTTTATTTGAATACCTCTCAAAAGCCACTGAAAAAAAGTCCACATCATCTTCTGCTCTGAGTTTTCCTCGGGATGCACTGCATTTTGGGATTCCTAGTGGAGTGGATGGTTGGTTCACTATTATAGATAGCTATTGTAGGAGACTAAGCATGTGTTGGTCAGTTGCTGAACATCTCACCTGAAGAGCCATAGCCAAGCTCACTAAAGCTTTATTAGAGTTCATTAAGGTACCATTGATTTTTTTCCATTTTACACAGAACTCAACATTTATAGATTAGCACAAATAAAAGAAAATGTTAACCAACAGAAAAACAGCTATGTGTTTTTAAGGCAACACTTCTTACTGATATGTGTTCCTTTTCAAAAACAAGAGTTTTTAACAGTTCCTCAAAATAATCCCTTTTACTGTCACAAACAACAAATCTCTGTATGAGCACAAGGGTTTAACAGTTCCCCAGTTTTATCAAGTCAGCACCCAGGAAGCTTCTCATGCATTTCACTACAGATTCCTTACCCCATTAAGAGGCAACATTCACTCTGGAGTATTGCCTTTCTGGGGGCTGGGGGTTTGGGCAGAACAAGTATCTTGAAAAGCTAGTTTATTTGAAAAAAAAAAGTAGGTCTGGGAGCTACACTCCACCAATATAGCATTTCAAGAAGGATTAGCTCAACAAAGTATCTTATGAGCATGAGACTCGGGCTTCTGGTTGCATCAATGCATATGCATTTATGTTTGCTGAATAAAATGAACTAAAAAAGTGTGATTCATTCAGCCAACACAAAATACAGTTTGAAGAACAACACTGGTCACACTGAAATAAGGCAAACCTTGGCTTAAGTCTTTAGCTCAAGGAGAAAACAGATGGTAATTCAAAATAATATGCTATTCATTAGGTAGTTCACAAGGATATATGGGTTGATAACATTTTCTCTCTCACTATCTGTCCCTATACTGTAAGTCCCAGAAACATTTTGCATATTTCAATTACTCAATCACACTGGGGAACTCTTCTTCACTTCAAAACTGTTGCATAATGAGGATTGGTTATCTTTCATAAATTCAGCTGATCACACCATATCTGCTCAAATATGACTGTTAAATTGTGTAAAACATAGTGAGTGACTTGATTATTCAGACTATTTTTGTAAATTTACTTTGAGTTTGTGCAACATCTTGGGTAGTATATTTAAAGATGGTGGGTATGGGGCACAGCCTATTCATCCTATTCACTGGAGTTGCTGTGGATTTGCCCCCCCCACTTAAAAAAAAAACAACTTACTGCTGATCACAAATATAGCATGAATTGAGCAACTAACAGCAAGCAAGTGTAACTCAAGCAGTTGTTGTTTCAGTTAATAAAGTAGATCTGTGAAAACATCTCTTCCACTTCAGAATTTTCCAGTCTTGGGCCTTTTTCTGTCTGGCAACTCTCGGCAATATTCCTTTACACAAAACTTCATTGGTACTCCAACTAATCCTCTCTAGACTTAGAAATGAGGAAATCTCCTTTTTCAAGGGGTATAGGCCTTCTAAAGGCAGCTGTTGCCTATTAATTGCTACTCAAATGGTCGTGTGCCTGCTTCAGACGTTCTGGCACACCTTCTTCTGACATCAGCTGTGCATTTCCCTGGCTCAGCAGTCACTAAGCTACAATATTACATGTAACACCAAACATGCATGTGTAGGATAATGGCTATCAGAACTTCAGAACAGGGTAAACAAGCAAAAAATATATTAAACATAAATATGATAACTAAATGTATAATATTTAAAGCAGAAACAAGTCTCATATTATGTTTCGTAAAAATGAAACCGTAAACACAATATACAATGCCTAAAAATGATGTACTTTGCAGAATTATTTCTGTACTTTGAAGATATGTAATAGCATAACTCAGTAATGTAGAGGGCTGCTCCAGTAGTATCACATGAAAGCATTTTATCTATAAAATAGTCTGATTTGCACATAAATGCTACAGAATACACAATATTTAAACAAAGTCATGTAAATTGCAATGAGTTCAAGATTAATTTTTGAAAGTGGACATAATTTAGCATTTCAAAATGGGGATCACTTCTGCCTATCAGATGAAGCACTTGCATATATTTAAAGTAATCACGTATCTTACAGAACTAGCCACTCAGCAAGGTAAACATTGGCTTGAAAGGTGATTTGGTCACATTGACTAATTTTAACCTGGTAACCTGACCCTTGTCAAAATGGGAAAAGAGAGGTTGATGACAATAACAACAGCGGATTACATGGTTTATGCATTTTTTAATTTCTCCAAGTTTTTTGGGTTTCTATTACCATGATAGGAATGGACTCCATTCCCAAGTCAAAGTACAATTAAAGATCATGAAATTAGCACTGTTTCAATCTTTGTCAGCCAGAACTGCCCTTCACAGCACCTGTAATGTGCCCAGTAATGACTCCTTCTGCAATTTATATGGAGTTACATGTATTGGTAACATATCTAAATACGACTGTAGGTTCTTATTTATAAGACCCGTTGTGCCTACTACTATTGGAACTGTCTGGGTATCTGTCCTCCACATTGCTGTCATTTCTGCCTACAAATTCTGACTGTCACTCATCTGGTCAGGATAAAACAGACAAACATTCATGGGTTCAGTTCAAGCAGCTTTACGACACACAAACACATCAGAAGTGAGGCTTTTTAACTTAAACTTAAATAAACTCACAGACTACCACAATCATACATGTTAACACTCTGGCTGTTCTCCCAAAATAACACTGCTGCCTGCACATGCTCAGTATTTCTATGCACATGCTTACATCTGGAAATGCTTCTTAAAGGTACATACACGTGCTCTGATCTACATCCTCCCTCTTTGAAGAACAGTCCCTATACAAAATGACAGTATTCAATGATATGCAATTTACAAGAATGAACTTTTGACATGCAGTTAGACAGAACTAATTATTTGATGTGCAGTCATACAAAATTAGACACATATAAAACAATCATGTCCAGTTTGCTATGTATTTTACCTCTCTTTTCCCATTTTGACAAGGGTCAGGTTACCAGGTTAAAATTAGTCAATGTGACCAAATCACCTTTCAAGCCAATGTTTACCTTGCTGAGTGGCTAGTTCTGTAAGATACGTGATTACTTTAAATATATGGAAGTGCTTCATCTGATAGGCAGAAGCGATCCCCATTTTGAAATGCTAAGTCTGGAAATACGACCGGATTGTGTAACATAAAAGTCAGAATTGGATCTAGCAACGGGGGTTGTCTTCAAGGAATGTTCAACTTTGGGGACAACTGGGACATCATCAGGAATGGGTATGGATACTGAGACATGTTCTTCGGTATGAATATTGTCAGGGTTGTGCTGAGATCTAGGGTCTGTATCACAAGTACTATGCTGCGATATCATTTCTGATACAGGAAGATGTCTGTGGTTTCTCTTGTATTCTATATTCTCATATTCAACTAAGTAGGACCATGACTTGGTAAATATACCTCTCACTTGACCAATTCAATCAAAGCCTTTAGCTGTTTGCATCCCCGCTGTCTCTCCTTTTAAGGGACGAAAAAATCTGCTTGTTTTATCACAGATTGACTTCTGAAAAGAACACTTCTTAAAAAGGTGGGATTTGATTGCTCTGTTATTTTTAGCATTAGGCATCAACAAACTAGAACTGATAAGCAAGGTTGTTCTGGTTTGCCTAGATAGAAGTCTCTGAGCAGGCAAGCCAAGTAGGTTGTCACTGGGTATATTTCTGAGATTAAGTAAATTCAAGAAGACATCGGTATTGTCACATTTTGACATCTCCAGTAATTGCTTTGCACTCTGTACTGCATGTTCAGCAAGGCCGTTTGACTGTGGGTATTCATAACTACTAGTAACATGGATAAAGTCCCACTCTTCTGCAAATCTCTGAAACAATTGACTGGTAAACTGAGAACTGTTGTCAGAAATAATTTTGTGTGGACTACCATGGACTGAGAAATGACAGCACTGGGCATTAGGTTAGGCAGCAAAGCATTCTCAAATCACTTTGAATAAGAGTCTACCAACACTAAGTAATCTTGATTGTTCCACTCAAATATGTCAGTTGCTACTGTTGACCAAGGTAGCTCAGGAATTTGGCTTCGCTGAAGTGGCTCTTTTTGCAAATGCGGCTTAGTACTGCTGCACACTGAAGAAGAAGAAAGCACTTTATCAATGCCTTTCGATAGAGAAGGCCAAAATATTAGTCCTCTCGCCCTTCTTTTAGTAGAATCGGAACCTGGGTGGCTTCAATGCAAAATCTGAATGTATTCATGTTGTAAGAAGTAGGAACAATAACTTTTGGACCTTTGAAAATAATACCATCTTCCATCAGCATCTCATCTCTGTATGGAAAATATGGTTGTACTTCTAGCAGTACACAGGGTTGCTTTGACGGCCATCCTACATTGATGAAGTGGTTGAGCTTTTGCAAAATTAGACCAGTCTTTGTATAATCTCTTAGTTCATCAAGTCTCGTGGTAGAAAAATTATGCACTTCCAGGACATCAAAGTCAAAATTCTCTGCATCAAGCTGTTCCATGATATTTCTAGGCAATCTGGATAAGGTATCAGCTGGATAAAGAAGTTTACCTTTTGTATAGACCATTTTGAAATTGTACTTTTGTAATTTGAGCATCATTCTTTGTAGTCTTGCTGGAGCTGAATGCATAGGCTTCTTTAAAATAGTGACTAGAGGTTGATGGTCAGTTTCTATTTGGATAGCTCGGCCATAAATATAATCATGGAACTTCGAACATGCAAACACAATTGCCAAAAATTCCTTCTCAATTTGAACATACTGCACCTCAGTTTGTGTAAGATTTCTAGATGCATAGGCACCAAGTCTGCCCTCTTGAAGAATAATTGCACCAAGACCGTAGGAAAGAACTACTAGTTTGTGGACATCATAGTATCTTAATGTAGACAGGTTAACAATTTGCTGTTTGAGGTTATCAAATGCTCTCTGGTGTTGTTCTAACCATGACCAGGCAAAATGTTTGTGTGTCAACTCTCTTAAAGCCATGACAACTCACTAAATTCAGGGATACATTTGCCCAAATAATTAACCATACCAAGAAAATGCTGTAGGGTTTGAACATTGTCTGGAGCTGGCATGTCAATATTGGCTGCTTGCTTGGAAGGGTCTGGTCATAAGCCTGTAGTGGTAAATAAATGACCTACATAAGTAATTTCTGGTAGTCTGAATTTGCATTTCAGAAGACTGAGCTTTAAATTCACTTCATGTGCTCTGTCCAGAGCTTTCCTGAGGTTTCTGTTATGCTCTGCTTCACCCTTACCTCAAACTAGTAAATCATCAACTATAATAGCACACGAACAACCTGAAAAAATTTGCTCTATTGCACAATGAAAGACTTCACTGGCAGAATTTATTCCAAAAGGTTTCATGAGGAATCTGTAACTACCAAATGGGGTATTGAATGTAGTCAGTAACAAACATTTGCAATCAAGCATTACTTGCCAAAATGAACTCTCTGCATCTAAAATAGAAAAAAATAGTGGTATTCAGCATGAGGGTTGCAATCTCCTTGACTGTACGCACAGGATGATGAGGTCTTTTTAATGCCTTGTTCAAATCTCTTGGATCAATGCATATTCTGATTTCATCTGAATGTTTCTTATAAGCAACTTCCATGGAAAACACTCACTCAGTTGGTTCTGTGACTGGACAAATCACACCTTTCTACACCATTTTGTCTAACTGGACCTTGACTTTGCCCTGCATAGCTATTAGAACTCTTCTTGCTGGTCTGACCACTGGACTGACTTCTGGGTCTACTTTCATGGAGTACACAACTGGATGCTTGCCTAGTTTGTCGTCAAACACATCAGCATATTCTGAGGAAATAGCATCAGTAAACGTGGAACTGGGACATGTGCTTACATGATGTACTTCTTTCGTAAAAGAAAGCAGTATCATTCCCAAACTGTCTCTGAGACCTAATAATGACTGGCCAGGTCGTTTGACTACATAAAATTGCAAGCTGTAAATATTCCCAGCCAAATAGCATGAAAGCACTACTCAGCCTTTGGTTTGAATATCTTCACCTCCATAAGCAACATGCTTCACACAATTGGCCAAATTAAGTTGCTCACCAGCCCTCACTTTAGCAAATGTTTCTGCTGACATTACATTACACATTACCAGTATCTACTTTGAGCTTTGTGGGTTTACCATTGATCAGGACAGTACAAAATACTTCATTATTTGCCAACAAATCTACTACATTAACCTTTTGATACACCATCTACATAGAAAGTAGGGTTGCAGCTCTCTACATGACCATCTTGCTTTTTTGAGCTGACCTTTCCCAATAACTGAATGAAGCTTGCTTGATTAATAAAACTTTTGAAAATTATTCAATTTTTTTACACTTGTGGCATTGCTGACCAAATGCTAATCCACAGTTAGGACAGTTAACAATAAGACTTGACTTGGGTTTTGCTGACTCACTCTTATACTGCACTGAAAATGCCCCTTTTACTGACCTAGCCTTGGAACTTGCTAGAAAGCTATGTGACCTCCCTCACAAATCCACAGGGGTTGCTGCTGCCATGTGTTGCTTGCTGTCTATGTTTGCCCTAGAGGCTACTGAAACCATGCTCTTATTACTTGCAAGCATACATGTCTGCCTTTCTGTGAGCTCCTGGATTTGACAAATCTCTGTGGCTTTGCTTAATGTTAAATCACTGTCACGAAGCAAAATATTTCTCACTGCAGCACTATTAACACCACTCACAAGCCTGTCCTTTATCAACTCATCTTTTAAGTCACTAAATCTGTACATTTTGACTTTGTTTCTCAAGTCAGTGACAAGCTGCAAAAGTTTCACCCGGCTTTTGGTCTCTTGTACAAAATAAGTGCCTCCCTAATGTAACATTTGTCTGGGGGTTGTACATTTCTCTAAATTTATGTTTCAAGCACTCAGGGTCCTCCTTTGATTCATCTGGTACCACAATATGGCAGTTTCCCCCCTCTCCTGCATATACATCTGGTGCATACACAAATGAACGCTCTCTTTGAATAGTCTCTGACCCAGCTAATTTAAGCAAAATAAATGCCCCTGTATGTGCACCTTTGTCAGAAAAAGCTGCTTGTATGAAAATATTGTATTCTTGCTAAATACTCTCCAATTCTGCTAAATTACGATCAAACTCAAGTGGACTGGGTCTGTGAAATGCCTCTGCTATATCAACACACAGTAGTGAAGCTGCTTGAAATTATGTATGAACAGGCACATTTTATATATAGATATATATATATATATATATATATATTTTATATATATATATATATATATATATATATATATGCCAGAATTTTATGCCAGTACTTGCAATTATGCCCAATAGCGCAACAAACTCCTTGAAATAACTGCACTTTGCCAAATAAATCTCTGTAGCACAAGAACACATTAAAATCACTATACTTTGTGAAACCACTCCTTATCAGTGTAAGAAATACTTCAAAATGACTGTACTTTGCGAATAAAGTGTACACAATAGAATAAGCTCAGAATAAGAAACACTTTGAAATGAATGCACTTTGCAAATAAACTGTACACAGCACAAAAACCTTTCAAAATGGCTGTACTTTGTGAAATAACTCTGTACTGTGCAAGAAACACTTTGAAATGGCAGCACTCTGCAAATAAATGCACACAGCACAAGAAACATTTTCAAAATGGCTGTACTTTTGACTGCACTTTGCAATATAACTGTATTTTGCACCCAGCAAACTCTTTGAAATAATTCTAGCTTAATAAAGCACACACCCTGCAAACACTTTGCACACTCTGAGATACTTCGAACAAGTCTAGTTATGCTTTGAATGGCTTTGGACAATGCAAAATAGTAGTTTGTGCCCAAACATAGTCTTTTACTAAAAAACATGCAGTCACCTAGCTCTTTAAGCTTAATTTGCCCTTTTATTGCACTTGTTATACCTTTTTAATCTCTTATCATGCTCATTATACTTTTCTTGTGCCCATTTTACTTTAAACATGCTTGTTATGCAAGCCAAATGTAATTCTGAGCCCCATATGAATATCTCTGCTGGTTTTATCAAATATCATAGTTTCGAACATTTCATTTCATTAATAATGTGGTTTGTGCCTTTCTTTTGATTAATAATATGTTTTGTGCTACTCGTTTGATTAATAATGTGTTTTGCACCTAACAAATGCTCTGTTTCATTTTCTTTGCCAGATAAATAATTTGTGTAGTTTTTCGTTACCTTAAGTTCATTTCTGGCCTTTTTCATTTGTCTGAGCTCCATTTAACTTAACCAGCTTGATCTGCCTTCACCTTCAACTCTACATGTCATGGCTTGAAGAAGTTGTTCTCTTAACCCCAGTTCTGACACCATGTCACTCGTCTGGTCAGGATAATACAGAAGAACATTTGTGGGTTCAGTTCAAGCAGCTTTATTACACACAAACACATCAGAAATGCAGCTTTGTAACAAACAAATAAACTTACAAACAGACTGACTACCACACTCATACATGTTACAAGATGGCTGTTCTCTCAAAATGGCACTGCTGGCTGCACGTGCTCACTATTTATATGCACGTGGTTACATCTGGAAATGCTTCTTAAAGGTACATACACATGCTCTGATCTACACTGATATTTTATGAATTTGTGTCTCTCTGTGTATGCAAGACAATGTAGTCACTGAGTGTAGCAATTTCAATGATCAATGCTACTTTTGTCTTCTTTTTATTGACCACTATATCTTGTTTTCTCGCATTTATCTTTAGAACTGTTGGTAATGGGTGATCCCATATGATGTAGACTTCATCATTTTCTGATGCCTTGTGGCTCGTGTTTCCAGAGTTTTCATCTACTTCAATACCATAATGTTTATATAATCCCCAGTGCAACAGTCTTGTCACATTATTATGCCTTTCAGTATACAGTCCTTCTGCCATTAGTATGTCACAACCAGCAATGAGATGTGCGACTGTTTCAATTCTGTTTTACAAAAACTACATTTAGCTATTTCTCCCACATGTTCAATGGACTTTGTAAACAAATGTGTGCTTAGTCCACTATCTTGGGCCACTAATATTAACCTTTTATCTTTTGGTTTGAATTCACCTCTTCTTAACCATTCCTGAGTTCAATCCTGATCAAAATGAGGTTCTTCCAGAAGTTTTCTATACTTGCAACTATATTTATGCATTTTCCACATTTCCTGCCTTCTCATCTGATCCTTTACCTTATATTCTTCTTTTTTGTATTTTGGCACATTCAGTTGCCACCTGACTGTTATCTACTTCTGGTTTGATTTCCATTCCTGCTTGATGTTGATATGCTTCTGCTAGACTAAGCAGGGAAGTCATCATCTTAAATTTATTCTCCTCATGTTTCAAAACTTTCACTATGTTTGGGTCTTGTGAGGTCAACAGATACGTGTGCAGTCGCACAATTGCCGATCTGTAGATGTAATCAATTTCAAGGAGGCCCATACCTCATTCAGAATGGGGAATATATAATCTTGGTATGCACTGATTTTTATAAATCATTTGGTGAGCATGAAGCATCCTTCTTGTTTTCCTATCTAATCTATTCAACATGTTTCAGGGCCAGTCAATCACTCCAAAACTGTAAGTTAGAACAGGAAGAGCAAATTGGTTTATAGCTTGAATTTTGTTCCTAGATGTCAATGCTGTTTTCAGGATTAATTTAAGCCTTCTAAAATATTCCTTACTAAGTTTTATTTGCATTTGTTCATGATTTATTGTTGATCCTTCATCAATTCCCAAATATTTATGCATTCCCTCTTTTAAGTTCTTTTATGCCACATTCTTGTCCCAAACTGATGTTTTCTTGGTGCTGGAGTTTTCCTACTTTAAAGGTTGCTTTTACACACGTATCAAGACCAAATGCCATTACCATCTTAAAAAGTTTTGACAACTTGCAGTTGTGCTTTCAGCTCCTCGTCTGATGAGCTATACAGTTTGAAATCATCAAAA
Organism: Protopterus annectens; assembly: GCF_019279795.1. Lineage (NCBI taxonomy): Eukaryota > Metazoa > Chordata > Ceratodontiformes > Protopteridae > Protopterus > Protopterus annectens. Next base: position 4,497,262 of record NC_056735.1, on the reverse strand, counting down.
AAGAGAAGATGAGTAGTCTTTACATTTTGTTGTTTTCTGGGAACCAAAGTATAGTCATGGCCTAATCTGTTAAGCAGACAGCTTAATGGGTTAAGGGCAAGACAGAAAAGCAGAGGTGATAGGGAGTCACCTTGGAATATCCCCCTTTGGATTTTTATCCCTGGAATAATAGTTTGCCCTTTATCATGGCTTAATTGCAAAGTGGTCTGCCACTGTTTCATGGTCACTGTAATGTAGCTGATCAGTGTAGGATGTATTATTTTTATTTTACATTTGTTTACCGGGAAAGTCTGACTGGACAACAACTCCATTTTCAGCAGAGGCCCATGCAGAAAAGCTCCAAGACATACAGAGTATACAAAGCATTTCTTAAAATTACAAATTATTACGAGATTAAAATAAATTAATAAACAATTATTGAAATTGGAATTTCCAAGACATACAGATTGTTCGTATAGCTCTATATACAATATTTACAGGTTTGGACTGAAAGATATGCTATGGAAACTGGTTATTGAGAGTGTAGTAAGAGTTAGCAGATTGTTAGCGATAGAAGTCAGTTAGTTAATCTGCCACAGAGTGAGCTCACAGTGATTCCCTATTACATTCTCGAAGACGCACTTACCCTAATACATAAACACCGACACGTCTCCATCGAACCATGTAAACATCAATCGTCCTGAAGCGTGAAATCTGAAATGTCGAATCGTCATGGTTGGCCCTTCCGTAATATAGCTCCGTAAGGTAAGTGTGTGATAGTTACGGACCACAGGGTTAGGGTGCGGGTTAAGGTAAGTGCATAGATGGTAATATATGTGAGATTTAGTGTAGGGTTAGATGTAGGGTTTTGTTACGTGTATGTGTGTGGATTATTTATTTTGTTTGGGTATAACTTGTTAAGGTAAATGTGTGATAGTTACGGGCCTTAGGATTAGGGTGCAGGTTAAGGTAAGTGCATAGATGATGGTATATGCAAGATGTAGTGTAGGGTTAGAAGTAGGGTTTTGGAAGGTATATGTATGTGTTTGTTTAGTTTGTTTGGGTAGGTAGTATGTAACAGGTGGTGGTGTGGGACAAGTATGACGGTTCGAGGTTTTGAATTTCACGGTTTAGGGCATTCAGTGTTTTGGCGGTTTGCGGAATATGTGTAGGTGTTTTTGTATTCGGTTATTAGGGCTTTCGAGCTTGCAATGTAGACCTGCTCACAGTAATTAGATAGGGACAAAGTCAGTTAGTTGGCCTGGTTTAGTATGAGTCAGTTGGTTAGCCAAGTAAAAAATGTATGTCATACATTTTTAAGTACTCTTTTATCCTTGAATGTGGGATACTATCAAATGCTTTTTGTATTCAATCCATGCCATACTTAGGTTCTTCCCCTTTTTACAGTTCTCCATTACAACTTTATTTAGCAACAAATAATCCTTTGTTCCATATGACTTTCTTGTACTGCCCTTTTGTTCTATTGCCATGATTGAGTTTTCTTCTAAATAACTATAAACTGTCAACTTCAATTCCGGTGCATAGTTTATATGTCCTTGGAAGGCAAGTTATTGGTCTACAATTTTTTGGGTAGCTTGCAGGTTCACTCTTAAGTAGGAGTACTGTTTTCTCTGTTGATAGCCAGGTTGGTGTCTGTTCAGGGTGTGCATATAAATGGTTCTTAGTCATAGTTAAATCTTCATGCAGAGATATTAATAATTTTAAACAGAAGTTAAGTTACTGCATATGGGCCTGGAGTTTTCCAACTAGTGGCTTTTCTTAACTTTGTTTCAATCTCTCTAGCTGTTACTTCATCCCATTTCATATCCTGTACCTTTGAACTTCTTATACTTTCTTTTACTTCTTCTCTCCATTTAGCTTCTTTGTTATGTTCCAGAGGATCTTCATAAATACTTCTCCAAAATGTAACTATTTCTTCTTTTTTGGGTGGTCTTTCAATTCCTTTTATCTTGTTTCGCAATTCTCTATAAAACTTTTTACTGCCATCATCAAATTGCTTATTTTGTACTTTTTCTTTATGTTTACCTGTGCATCTTCTACGTTTTTCTGCCTGTGCTGATATTTTTAGTTTATTGTTTGCAATAGTGCATGATAGATCCTGATCCGTTATAATACTGCACACTGCTTTTATCAGGTCTACCTTTCTGAGTATTTTTGCTGATCTCTTCCCTCTTCTGTACTCCTCTAACAGTAACACTTTTTGTCTTAACTGCTTTATAGTTTTCTCTATTCGATACTTCCCTGATGGTATTCAATTTCTCCCCTTCTTTTCCCTTACTACCCTATGTTCTTGTGGTAGAATTTTATCTGTTATTAATTTAGCCGCACAATAATATATCATGTTTACTTCTGTTATATCGCATGGATCTCTATGGATAGTCCTAATTACTGTGTACATTTGTTTTATCAAACTTCAGACTTTTGGGGTTTTATTAACCTTTTGCAATCTATTGCTTTCATTGATCTTAATATGTCTGTCTCTATTAAATCAAGCTACTCTACCCTTAGCTCATTTTCTCATAAATGAGGGCACATTTTTTGTTCTTCATTTCCTGCAGGCATTCTACAGAAGGTTCTATAGCTTCGTCCTATGGCACATTCTCTTCAATTTCATCCTGTGCCATCCATTGCTCTGTCATATGGGAACTCACTGGCCTATCACTCCTCAACACTGACTGCTTCAGAGTTTCCACAGCTTCCTGTTCCTTCCCTTGCTGTCCAGCTTCAAGTGAATGTTTATACTGGTTTCTTGTGGAAGGCTCCAAAATATCTTCATATGACACCTGACCAATTGCTTCCCATTCCACTGGTTTCCCCTTAATTTGGATGTTGATTGCTATATCCTGTTGTGGTGCTTTCTGAATAATATTTTCTACATGAAATTCTTCACTTTGCAGGTATTCCATAACCTCAGTTTTTATTCCATTAACTTCTCCATTACTAATCTCCTTTTCTACTTTTCCTCTGTCTTCTTATTTTTGTATTGTAAAGGTTTCCATGTCTGGATTCCTTTGCCTGCTGCTCTTTTGCATTGATTAGTTTTGCTTTCACCTTTGCACATATATTACACCATATTAAGTCTCTTTTTCTTTCCCATATCCATATTTCTCCTTCAGATGTCTCCTTATCTTCATGTTTCTACTTACTTTGGGAACTTGTTTTATCACGCTGTAATATAACCTGTGTTAGACCTTCTATACCACATCCTTCACTTCACAGGAACTCCATAACTTCAATGTCTATTTTATTTTAAAATTCTACTTTATTAATTAGTCTTTTCTACAGTTCCTCTTTGTGATATTTTTTTAATTGTGAAATTTTCTATATCCGGATGCCTTTGTGTGTATTTCTCTTCAAATATCTTTGGGGCTGCCTCCTTTCAGTTGATTAATTTGTCTTTCATATTTGCATAAATATTGCACCATATCAAGTCTCTCTTTCCTTCCAATGTCCATATTTCTTTTTTATACTTTTAAAAAATCTCTAGGTTTTTTCGTTTATATTTTTGCACTTCCTCAGATGCTTCTTTTTCCAAAAGATCAAAGTTTCTTGACCTATATACTGTTTTTCACAAATCTGTTGTAATAATGAACACACATTTTTATTTGAAGCTTCGGACAGTTTTTCTTGTGGAAGTATTTTTCTTTCCTCTATTTTCTCTCTTAATCTTTTGTATATCTTGGGCTTTTTGAATAATAGAAACAATACATAATTTCTTTTTATCCTTAATAGTCCACTCTATCATATTTATGGCTCTTCTATGGCCTATACATTTTTGTGATTTTTTTGGACTGCTACTTCCTTCTACAACAGGGGGCCATCCTCCCCCTGGGCTTGGCCTGGCCCCATTGTAGGAATGTTTCCGTATTTTGAGGACTGTACACTGTCATTTTTTTCCAGTCCTGACACCAGTGCACCTACCAGGATTGGGCACTTTTTTATCGTGAGTCTTGTGCACCCAGCTATCTTTTTTAATGTTTGACCTACTTCTGTCCATGATATATGCTATATAAATATAGTCTACATATCAGTGTTGTCTTGGTGAGATTTTGTGAAAAAACAGGGTCCACCTTGTGAAGGTATTCACCAAGACTTGAGGATGAATTCAATTTCGGCAATACTACCCTCTCTGCTGACTTATCATGTCTCCATTTCCACCCCAATTCCTATATGCAGTATGACATTTATGGATACCAAATAAACCATCAAGATATTGCTAAGGAACCTGTATGTACTTGAAGGCACAGATACAGATGTCCTTATTACTAAGAGTAATAAAATGATTTAATTCAGAGTGCTTGTAACAGCATGTTGTATGTTAGTTATATGGGATGCAGTTGCTGTTCATACAATTTTGTGAGGCTGTTTAAACTTTAAATTTGAATCACTATGTAACTTTTATGAGCAACCAGTGAATATTCTACCCTTTGTGTAATCCACCCTTGTGATGCATATAGCGCAGCATACATTTGTTAAGATAAGCAGTCATATTTCTGTATGTAGTCAGTCCTTCTCAAGTACTATTATTACTTAACAATGCATGCATTACATTTTCTTGAAGTTATTTCTTAGTTCAACACACCTAAGCTGTAACTCACATTCCTGACTTATTTCATAAATACATCTCAAACATAGCTCGCAACCTCTTAAAGCAAGAAATATGGACACAGCCTCAAATAATGGGCGGGCAAACACCAAAAAATAGGGACATATTTTAAATATTGCTTTTACAAACTTAGAAAGATGCTAGACTAATACTATTTGTATTAACATGCATTTTCTGAAGGATATGAAGTCTGGAACTGAAATGTACGTCATTATTTAGTGACTTCAAACATCAGTGATTTGCAGGAAACCCACAAATTTTATGAGGAACATACCAAAAATATATAAAATGTGGGCATTCTATGAAAATATGGACAGTTGAGAGCTATGATCTCAAACATAGCATACAATTCCATCAGTAACACTTTTACGTAAAGATTAATCTTAGCAGTCTTCTATCTTTCTTAAACTCTGTTACACAAATTTCATTCTTTGCACCTCAGTGCAGATTTATATAATTTAATCTTTACTTTGCAAGTAAGGGCAGTTTGACAAAACTATTTTCTCAGGGAGGACTGAGAACTCTTGGCTATGAGAAGGACTCATTCAAAATCAGACACCGTATACAGAGGATACCAAATTAAACCTTAGTTAGCTCAGTATACCAAGTTATCAGAACAATATTGTATGTAATCTGTATATCATATGATCTGCTTTCAAAATGATTCTTACACCTGATTTCTACAGATTTCACCCCTGCTGCTCTTTTAATGGTAGCAGTAATACGATCAAATGAGTGAAAACTCACAGCATTTTGGAATACCTGAATGATATCAGCAGAAAGATACATCAGCGAAAGGAAAAGTGTGCCCGACTGTTTTTGTGCAACTGTGGAGTTTATTTATCCTAATGGGTGCAGAAATCAAAGTTCCCCACATCAAACTGTTGCCTCTTTAACTATTTTGTCCTTGCTACAGGCAATCAATGGTCAATGGTATTCAGCTAGCATCTAATACTCCACTCCCAGTATCTGTACATAAGCACTCGCATGAAATAGCTGGGTGAGTGAGGAAACAGACTGTCATGCTGTAGCTGTTACTGCGTTTTTGTGTTATGACATGCATGTATTACCTCACATGCCATGATAAGCAGTGTGCCACACTGTGCATGCCTGCTTAGTTGGAGTGATGTGCCTGTTAGCACAGTCCTACCCACCAGGGGTCAAGGGTTCAGTAACTCAGTACAAGGGTGTAGCCAGGCATACTTTCTGTACTCTGTAGAGTACATTTTTTCTTTGCATAACTCAGAAACACTGTAGCTTTTCTAGGCAATATTATATATACACAATTTTCTAAAGTAAGGCCTCTAACATCAGGTGCATAAGTGGCTTACAGAAGGAATTGCTAATCTGAAAAAACAATATGTTTTATAGAGAACCACTGAAAATGATGGGTACGTTTATTAAATGCTAGGGGGAAACATTCTGAAAGATGTGTTCATTTTTAAATGCCAGGTTAGTTGGGAAGGCAGTAAAAAAGAGTTTTGTTTTTAAACAAGAAACATCTTTATTAAATTATCAAGTATGGCTTAGGGAATCATACATTTATATAAATGAAAACAAACCATATTGACATAATTTTAGGTACGAACATTATACATCACCTATAATCTATCCAGTCATTGTCAGTCAGACATTACATATCTCATTCAAATCCTGCCTTCTTTTAAATCCCGTTCCTCCTCTGTGTGTAATGTTCCCACAATCCCCATGTTTTTTTTCTATGCAGTTTAATCCTACCCTTTTCTAAATATCCCAATTCCAGTTTCTTTATCTCGGTTACTATATCCATTACTTCCACTACAGTTGGTTTAATTTTTGATATCCATTTTCTAGTAATTGCTTTTTGGTAGCCATTATAATTAGACTCAGCAAGGCCTTACTATGTCTAGGCAATTCTGATGTAGTTACACCAATCTGCTCACCCAATATCTCTGACAGACTAGTCTGTAGGGAATCTTAAAGGTTGCCAACTTACTACATTCCCAGACAATATGTTCCCAATTTGCTCTTTCTTCCCCATCACACCTCCAACATTTGATGTTTACCTCAAAAAAATTCTTTCAAGTCTACTTCAGTTGTAAAAATACCTATGTAAACACTTCCAAGGAAAGATCCTAAATCTTCTAGACTTTGTTGCATATTTAGGAGACGTACATATATCCCCCATTGTTTCTTTGTGAATAGCTTATCCAGTCTCTCTTTCCAATAACCTCATCTGATTGATTCTTATAGTTATTGTGCAATATTTTGTATACTATACTAATTCTTCCTTTTCTGACAGTAGTTTTTCTTCTAAATTCTACTGAAAACTCTACCAGTGCTGGTATTTTGCTTAAGAACCCCCTATTTCTTCCTCTTTGCCTATACTCTATCAAACCTTGATGGGAAAAGCAATCTCTAACATGCAGTCCAAATAATTTCATGGCGCCTTCTCATTCTATTACTGTTCCCTCTCTAATTATTTGCTCCCAATACCTTGGTTCCTTTGCCAATTTTCCCAAATAAATTCCACCCCCATCTTGTCTATTATCTGCATATGTAATTGCAGTCATCCCTATTGGCAGAATCTCATTTCACCATTCCTGTGTTGGCTTAGTTCTTAGAATACATTCTGCTACTTTATGAATATAGTATTCTGTATGGTTGTTGTCATTTTTCTTAGGTCCTGCATCAAACATCCCAGTCTTTCCTTGTTTCTTGAGCTTCCCCGTGTTTTGTTATCATCCCTTTCCACTTTGAATTATAGGTTTCTGCTTGTGCTGTGTACAGGAGCCTTAACTGTGTAGCTTTGCAATACCCCTTCAGATTGGGTAATCCCAAACTGCCTTGATTTATTGGAAGAATCCCAGCTTATCCCACTTGACTCTTGCCATCTTCCCCTCCAACATAAAATCCTTCAGCTCTTTATTAATTGTTATCCACAACTTTTCCACTAGTTGATGAAAAATATGTCTGACCTGTGTATAAAACTAAATGGACTAAAAGCATTGTAAATGCTTGTATCTTCCTATCCACATCCATCTAACAAAGCATCAATTTTCTCAGTTTTTGTATTATCTTTTGTTCAATCACTTCCCACATATCCTTAGCTGCCACACCAGAATCTGGTTTAATCCATACTCCTAAGAACTTAATTTTATCATGTCCCCATAAATATGGATATTGCTGAACTGATTTGTGTGGGGGTACATAATTTACATCTATTGCCTTTGTTTTAGCTTCATTAATTTTGTATCTCAATAAGATTTGAAACTGCCTTACAATGTTCTAAACACTGAAATATCCTTTTCTGTTTTTATCAGGTATAAAATGATATAATCTGGAAATACAGACAGCTTTTCCTGACTACTATACCTACTATATCCTTGCATTTCTGAGTCCCTATTTTCCCCTTTAGTTCCTATATTTTCTTTGCCAATGGTTCTAAACATAATGCAAATAACAAAGGGGAAAGATGACACCCCTGCCTGGTTCTCTTCTGAAACAGAAGTTATCAGAGAAGAGCCATCCCACTTAAATTTTCTCCTCTAATTCCTCACATATCCTACTAATTAACCATATAATTTTATCAAGGAATGTAAATGCTTCTATAGCCCTGCTCATAAACTCACAGCTCACTCTGTCAAATGCTTTCTCTGCATCAAGACCCACCAACAACTGTGATATTTTCTTACATTCTGTTTCCCTCTGGATCATCAATGTTCTGCTAATGTTGTCAGATGTTTTCCTCCCCTCCATAAAACCACAATAATCCATATATATATATACATTTTGAATCACCCTTTCCATTATTTTAGCCATTATCAACATAAACATTTTCTAATCATAGTTTAGGATTGAAATGGGCCTATATGAAGTTGGGTCTGAAGGGTTTTTACCCTCTTTAGGTATTACAGCCACCACCACTTTCTTCCAGGATGTTGGTGCTTTCCCTCCTCCTAAAATACTGGTAAACAAAACCTTCCATATTATCAGTTTTCCCCTCCTAGCCTCCAGACTCACAGGAACAGCTTCTATTCCTGGGGACTTTCCTTTAGATTGGTTATATATCACAATTTGTAGCTCATCTCCTCCTATCCTAACCATTAGTAATTGAGCCTCATCTACCTCTAATCTTGGAATATTTAATTCTTCCATAAACATTTCCATTTGTATATTTTCTTGATTTCCATAGTTTTCTGCTTTATACAGATTTTCATACACTTTCCAAAATATTTCTACTACCTCTACAGGATCTCATTATCTTCCTTGTTATGGGCTCCCTAAGCTTGATGACAGCCCTTTCAACTTTCTGTTGCCTGAGCCATTGTGCTAAACATTTTTGTGCTATAGTGTTATCAAAAAATGGTTGCTTAACAGCAATCTTTCTAAACGTCTGTATATTATCAAGGCAATCCATTATTTTCTACTTAGCGTTCTGCAGTTGATCCTTTTCTTGTTCTGTGAGATTCCCCCTATTTCGCAATCTTTTAACATTTCAGTCCCTCTATATAATTCTTGTTACTTCTTAACCATAGAGCCCTTTCTTTTATTTCTACCCTATTTTTAAACTCCACCTTAATTTTATTCCATTCCTTAGCTATATTTTCAGAAATAATTTCTATCCTCTCAAATAGCTCCTGAATAATCCCCACTACCCATTCCTTAAATTCTTCTCTTTTTAACAGATAGGTGGGAAAGCACCATTGTCTCATTTTTACTTCATTACTCAGTGTTTTTTTTTTTTTTTGTTATTATTGGCGCATGATTTGAAATAGTTATTGGGTGCATATCAAGACCTTCAATTAAATGCACATGCTCCTGTGAAATATAAGTTCTGTCCAGCCTAGCTTGGGGATTAATAGATAAATTCACTCCATACACCTATTACTGAATTCACATCTTCCATGCTAAATATTTTCATAAATTTCTTGAAAAATCTACCCTCCTTGTGTTATACTTTCCCTTCTGGATCCCCAGACACATTGTCACTGCTGCAAATCAAATTCCAATCACCACCTATAAGTAATATTCCTTGCTGAAAGCTGATTATTTCTCCCAGATTCTTCTTAAGCTCCGTTATAACAGTTTTAGGTGGAATATAAATACATGCCAGTGTAATTCTACTCCCTTGCCATTAGCCCTTTAGCACTACAAATCTGCCATTATTATCTTTTTTTATCCTCTTCCATCACTATTGGAGCTCCTCTTGAAATTAATATAAGTACTCCTTTTTTCCCACATATTCTGCTGAATAACACCATCCTAAAAACCCTTTTTTATCAAATTCACATGCTCAGTTCTTTCTGATTTTGTCTCCTGTAGCATAGCTATTTGCATGCTACATTTTTAATATAGCTCACGATTCTTTCTTTTTTGCATTTATCTGTGAGACCATTGACATCTAAAGACATTACAGAAAGCATCATTGTATTAAAAAGTTATTATTCCTACCATTTATGTATAACACCTTTTTTTGTTAAATGTCTAGTCCCAGCTTTTGTGTTACATGCATACACTGTTTAACAAATTGAAGTTTTATATAGTTGTTTCTTGTCATATCCATTTGAGTCTATGTCACATCTTAAAAAATATTTTGTTTTATTGAAAGCCCTAAAAAAACCCCACACCCAATACCCCCTAAAACCTATAATGTAATACTAACTCACAAAACTATGTACAACTTCAAATATTGAAGTCTTACCCTTCTAATAGGAACAAATGTCCCCAACTGACAGCCACACTCATAAACTTGAGTTAACCTAAAATAAAGGTTATCCACGCTAAGATGCATGGTGCAGCCTAGGTTTCTACTGAGTGCTGGCTAGATTTGTCTTATCATTACAGCTCTCCCAGCTGGGAAAACACCTGAATGTTTTCAGAGAACATTATCTCCTAGCCATTTTCTCTCTTTTTTTCTAGAAAATTTCTCTTTATCAGGATTCTCTCCATGGAGAGATGAGGATCAGGTACAGAAATGCTACTAAGCATACATTTATTTGCTAGAAAAAAGCCTTACAATATTTAATACTCTTTTTGATTTACTTGCTTTCTCTTAAAACCTGTTACTAGAACAAGCTAAGGGCCTTAACCCAGTCATTCCCCATGCAAGAATGAGAAAAAGCACATTAATTTTTCTTTTGCCATGCTCTTTTAACCAGACTTTTTTACATTGCAGTGCCTACATTTCTTACAACTGAACAAAAAGAAACAGAAGAGAGCAAACAAACAGAGAAGAAGGGAGAAAAGGAAAAATACAGGAGCACTTGTTTATAACAGTATCCCCTTACACTTAAAAAAACTGAAAAAACTTTACTTTATAGCATGCAAAGAAAATCATACACTATAGAAATAATACTATTAAAAAAACATTTTGTTTTACTTACAGTTCATTTTCTCTCTCCTCTTCCCCTCTCCTACGTATTTTGCCAAACATTAATGACTTGAAGTAGGGCATATACTTTACAGTCCCTACAAGTGCAACAAAGTCCAAAAATGTTCAAGTATTTCCAGATGTTCTTACTCTGTCATATTTCACACGTATAATTGCTTTGTAATCCCACATTTGTCAATTTCCAAGTTACTTGTTTTATTCATGTTCATCACCATCTCCCAAATCCAGTCTGCTTTATTTGAAACGTAATCTTGATTCTCCTGGTCAACTCTCATGTTCCCTTTCTTCTCTCCAGCATTTTATGTTGATATATTGGAAAAGGTTTCACTGGCACTGTCTCTCTGTGGTCTGTATTGGCAGACGTACAAGCAGCAGAATCTCCTATTTCACAGCTTACTTTTTGTTGGACTGACTTTTGTTTTTCCTTCTTAGCATGTACGGCATCAAAAATGATTTTCTCCCTTCAGGGAAAATATTTTGAAGATAGCTGGGTACAGCAGTTTTGAAACTCATGCCTGCTTTTCAACATTCCCTGAATAGTAGAATAAATGTACTCCTCTTCTGCCAGGTGTAAAATGAGTAATCATTTTCCACAAATACTCTGTTGTCTCCACTTTTAGTACTTTGTCCTTCTACCACAGTTTTGTCTGAATCAACTCTTTCTGCTGGTTGGATTGGGTCTTTATTAAAGGTCTAGGTTGCTTCTCATAGTCAGGTTTGGAGCATACACAGAATGTGCCCTTTCAATTAACAACTCCTGCTGTGGAATACCAGTCCAGTTGCTTATTTGTGCTTTCATAAAATTAATACAGTCTGTTCCTTCCAGCTTCTCTGGTACAGCTGAAAATCTCAGGTTTTCCATATGTGCTATGTCCTCTAATTCTATTATTTATTATTTTTTTGAAACATCTATTCTTGAGCTGTCTCATTCAGCCAGCCTTTTCTTCATTTTTACCTCTGATTTTTGTAGTTTTATTACCTCATCTGAATATCTGTTTAAAGCTTATTTCATTTATTCATGCCTTTTATTGCTTGAGTTGATATACTCCATCAGTGTTTTTTGTTTTTATTATTTAACCAAGTTTGTGTGTAGTTGTCTTATGCTTTCATCCAGGTTATTGGAAGTCATGTCTGAAGCTTGCACTGCTTTTTGCTGAACAGCTGCAGTACTTTTCCCAGTCAATGTTTTTTTTTTCTCACCGTTTGCAGCCAATTTTCCTTTAGATCTTCTGTATTTCTTTTTTTCTTGGCATCCAGACAGTGCAGTTACTAACCAGTTACTGAAATTTACCCAGAAACACAGAAGTCCACTGGCCTTTTCTGCTGAGTTTCTGTTTTCACACTGGAAGACAGAAGTTGTTACTCAATGTGCAGCCATCTTGGAAGTCCCTGTGTGGAACTCATCTTGATGAAATACTTTATATTACAGTTCTTTTATAAAATGCAAATTACCATATTACAATGGGTGACACAGACAGAAAAAAACATTGCTTTGATTTTCTGTGAGATTTATTTTTCCCCATTTGGGAAGTATCATGTACTTTGTTATGTTTTCCTCCAATGAAATAGTAGCATGGCTGATGCAACAGAATGTCACCTGACATTGCTAAAGATACTTATGAGAAAAATGTTCTAACACACAGCTCTAGAGAAGCTTATGGCAGAACCCACCTCCTGTCTACTCTCCTCTATGCCTCACCCATTTTTACCAACCTAAGAAAACTGGACCTAGACAAACTAAAGACATGCTACAACAAAACAAAATAGCAAAATTTACTACAGGCTCAATCATATGAAAGCTTATAGCTGGAAAGAGAAAATGCTGTGTAGCTTCACTGATCACTGAGATGTTGTGCTATTTATATTACATTACAAAAACTAATATTTACTGTGTTTATTGTAGTGTATAAAACCCATCTTAAAACCTAGAACAGAATGAGTACAGTCCCAGTACAAATTTCTTTGCAATGAATAGTTTGCCATTTACAGTTTTTTTTACTAACACTTATGGCTCTAAAGATATGAGCATTTGTTTGAACTGTGAGACTCAGACTTCATTTTTTTTAAAAGGCTCATACCACACCCATTAGAAGTTACAATATACACTTGAAAGTACTCCATTTCAGGGAATGAGGTAAGCAGCTAAAACAGATATACAGGTTTAAAACAGTTTTAAAATAATAGAAGCCTGCAAACTATTGTATATTATTGCCAGAAATTGGTGCTGAAGTGTCTATGACATCCAGAAGACCAACAAAAAAGAATGGAAAGGTAAAGTAAAACAGAGAACTGTGAAAACTAAAATGAGGACTGAAAGCAGCATGGAGCACGGATGTGAAAAGGAGATGGTAATGGCAGCTGGAGAAGAAAATTCCTCAGTCACCCTAGACAGAAAGATTGGCAAAATTCACTCAGACTTATAAGAAAAGCAGTCCCTTGTTGGAATACATAGAGACAAACAACAGAAGACCGCAGCAAATAGAAGTTTTTTTTTAACCAAGCACTCAGAGGACGTAACCAGTATGCAAACTGCTAAAAATTACCTAAAAGAAAAAAAAAATAAAGAAGAACAATTAAAATATGAGCAAATTGCAGAGAAACTGGCTGAACTTGAGGGCAAGTCATGCAAAGACAACTCTGGGTTTACAGCAACTCCAGAACAAACCAAATGGGAGGAGTGCAAAGACTTTATGGGAAAAATTGCTCAACACAAGGACTAGATTTTCTACTTCAAATATTAAAATAGAGCACATCAAGAATATTACTAATTTGAGACTGAAAAAACAGCTGAGACCTACACCAATTAAACAACAACCATGCCTGCTAAATATGAGCTGTACTATGAAAGATACTTTACAACTACTGAAATCATTAAGTACCAGTAGGAAAATAACTACTTCATATTGTATGTTGTTTAGTTACAGTCACAATAATTATCAGGCTTCAGAATTAGAGAATCTCAGGCTGCAGACTAACCTATTCTATCTCTAGCACTACTGCTTTTCTTGACAATCTATGCTTGATTACAAGAAAATGGTACCACTGTGCTTCTTTTTTAGAAACCTCTGAGGTCTCTCCAATTGCTGCAGGTGCTTTGTACAGTACATGCCAAATTGGATGTTATACTCAATTATGGACCGGATTAGCGCTGAGTATGGAGGAGTTATAACCTCTTTTGCTCTCGAGGCGATGCCTTTACTAATCAAGTGTGCTACATAGAAAGCCTTCCTTACTAGAAGAGTCATGCTGCTCAATGCTAGAAGTCTAAATCTAAAGATGCACTCACTCGAAATGCTTCTCAAAATGGAGAACATCGACATTTGTGGTGTAACAGAGACCTGGTTTAGAGCGGCAGAAACCACCCCTGCACTACCAGGCTATAACTCATTCCACACCTTTAGGCCCCGAAAGATGGACTGAAGCTCCAAAGGTGGTGGCGTCTCCATATTCATAAAGGATATGCACGCCTCCATACCATACTAGCAGCCTAGCATAATGCATCTGAGATACTTTAGGTACAACTAACAGCGGGTAAGACGGCGATCCAGGTCATAGCCTGCTATAGGTCCCCAACCATGTCCCTAGACTCTCAGTCCATGTTCCTAAGCACCCTGGAATCTATCAAGGTCCAACCCAACACTCTCTTACTAAGAGACTTCAACTACCTCTCCATCAACTGGGAAAACTACTCAAGCACCAATACACTGACCCAACGCTTCCTACAATTCATAAATTCCAATGCCCTGGACCAGCTCATTCTGACTCCCACTAGAGGCAGCAACATCCTTGACCTGGTTATTACTAACATGGGTAACTGTTGCTTTATACCAATAGTCAATCCCTCCCTGGTCAGGTCCGACCATAAACTAATCACCATGGAAATCCACATCTCACCCACACCCCCCGCAAAGGTAACCACCTTGAAAAACTTCTCCAAAGCTGACTTTGGACTCCTAAAAAAACAGAGGTGGCTAACTTCACGGCACCCATGCCAATGGAAAATAGCTGCAGGACTGCTGAATCATACACCAATCCACTGTACGAACATGTACATAAATGCATGGAACTAGCCATACCCAACAGAACCAAGACACTCTCCTCCAAAAAAAGGAAGCCAATCTGGTGGTCCCTTAACATTAATAACCTCTACAACAGAAGTAAGAAACTGTTGCAAAAAAAGGTGAAGTCCCAAGACTGGAAAAACTCCCTTATTAGTCTCAACAAAAAGTTGAGATCCCTCATCAAATCCTCTAAAGCCAACTATGATGGCAGAATTGTGGCAGACACTAAAAACAATCACAAAGCCTTCAACAGCTATAACAAGAACCTCCATGGCAATACCCAGATTTGCTCTGAGTTACTTCACAATGGTACCTCTTATACTGAGCCAACAGATATTGCCAACATTCTGGCCAACAGATTCAGTGCCAACTTTACCCCTCTCTCCCCCACTAAAGGACCAATTACAATACCAGAAGAATGGCAGGCACCCAGCATTACTGCTGCACAGGTTAAAGCTGCTTTGTCCAAGGCCAAGAAAACAGCTCCCATGGGACCCGATAATATCCCTGGCTGTGTTCTACATGAACTATAAAGTGAACTGGCACCACATCTATGTGTCCTGTTCAGTCACAGTCTCACCTCAGGCTTTGTCCCTACCGAATGGTGCACTGCTACCATAAAGGAGGAGCGACTACAGACTCTGAGAATTATCGCCCCATTAGCCTGACGAGTCTGATATGTAAAGCTATGAAGCGCATCATCATGGAACTGATTAACAAAGATATAGGAAATCTCTAAACTCAAGACCCCATGCAATCTGGCTTTGTGAAAGGGAGATCATGCCTGCTCAACCTGGTTGACTGAGTTAGTCACCAGGGCTGTGGATGAAGGTAAGGCAGTGCATACAGCCTACCTCGATCTGGCCAAGGCCTTTGATATCATTCCGCACTCAGGAATTATTGATAAACTCACCAAACTAGGCATCAAGCCCTATATCACTAGGTGGTTGTAAACTGGATCACAGAACACAGTGTGAAAGTAGCGGACTCCTAGTCAGACTGTCGACGAGTCACAAGTGGAGTCCCACAGGGATCAGTCCTGGGTCCTCTCCTGTTCTGCATCTACTTCTCAGAAGTCCAGGCCAACACAAAGGGACTCTGGCTGACCAAGTTTGCAGATGACTGCAAGCTGGAAGCCATTACTAACTCCCCAATTGATGCAGACATCCTACAGAAAGACTTCACTGAGACCAATGACTGGTGTCGAAACCATGGCCTTAAGCTTAACACCAAAAAATGCATCGTCATCCCCTTTGGTAAAAACTCAGTTCCCACTAATTATCACATCAATAGGAGCCCACTGAACACTGAAGGCGTTATAAGAGATCTGGGTACGCAGGTTGACAGCAACCTCTCCTTCAACCACCACATTGCCACTGTGGTCAGAAAGTCCTTTTATGTGGCACATCTCATTACCAAGGGTTTTGCATCCAGGAAGAAAGAGGTAATCGTCTCTCTCTACTCTTCCCTCATTAGACCAATCATAAAGTATAATGCCCCATTTGGCATGTACCTCACTAGACACCTGCAACAGCTAAAGAGGCCACAGAAGTACCTCACGAAGAGGATCCTAGGCATTAAACACATGTCCTATACAGGCAGACTCAAAAGACAACAGCTATTCTCTGTCTCATATTGCCTACGTAGAGGCGATCTCTGCTTGACTTACAAAGCCATGTCTGACCCAGCTGTTAGAAATACATTTAAAGAAATCCCAGTCCCTCCGCACCACACACTCCAGAGACCTCAGCCTCATTACCATAATCAACAAAACATGCTGGAGGGACAGGTTCCTCATCCAGAGCCTGCCTATGCCCTGGACTAGACTTCCCATACATGTCAAGCAGAGCACCTCGCTGTCCCTCTTCAAGAGAAATCATGATGGGTGGATGGGTAATAGAAAGTTCACCCCCGGGGATCACTCCAATGGCTCTACCTGCAGAGGCACTGGGAACTAATGTCGGGTGGCGCAATGCCAGGGAACTTCTATGGGCTAGGCTTGTAAAGGCCCCAGGGCCATTAGCCTAGTACACACCTATGAACCTACTACAGTAGACACATGGTGGTCAAGGTTAAGGTCGCAGTCCACTTGTGATCCCAGGTTCCTTACCACTTTGTAGGTATTGTTGTTGATTTGATAGTGTGAAACAACATTGCCTGTGCCGAATTGATGATGACGCATTTCTTTGAATTCAGTTTGAGACAGTGACTAAGACCTGCTGGAGCAGACTAACATCATTTGGGGATTCAATAATTGCACCCAGTTTGCAGCTGTCTGCAAACTTGGTCAGCCACAACCCCTTAGTTTTGACCTGAACTTCTGAGAAATATATAGCAAACAGTAGGGAGCCCAGCAATGACCCCTGTGGCACCCCTGGTAACAGGTCTGCTGGATGATGTGGAATTACCCACTTTGATAGTGTGTGCCCGGTTTATGAGCTGGTTGGCAACCCATCTTATAACAAAGGGGTTTACATTCAGTTTGCCAAGTTTATCAGTAATGCCCAAGTGTGGAATTGTGTCGTAAGCCTTTGCCAAGGTGAGGTATGCTGTGTGCACAGATTTGCCCTAGTCAATGGCCCTGGTCACATTTTCAAAACAATCCACCAGATTTAACAGGCAGGATCTGCCCTTGACAAAGCCGAACTGGGTAGGATCCAGAGTTTGGAGGTCAACTATATCTTTATTTATGAGGTCCATAATGATATGTCCCATGACCTTACAGAGGAGACTGGTCAGGCTTATGGGTCTGTAATTCCCTGTTCTGTTGCTAGGCCACCTTTGTGGAGGGGAGTAACTGCTGATGTTATCCATTCCGCAGGAACAAAGCCTGTGGTTGGAATATGACTGAAAGGCATATTTAATGGTGGTGCTAGTTCATGTTTTAGCCTGTTTAGAAGACAGGCCTGGGATACCATCTGGTCCCATAGAGGCTGTGTTTTTTGCCTTGGACAAGGCTTTGATGATGTGTTCTTCAGATATGTAGGGTGGGGGAGTTTGGGAGAAGGTTTGTGCTAGGTTTGGAGGGGATAAGGGAGTGAAATTTTTTCCAAACCTATCTACTAGCAGGTTTGCTATCCCCGTGTGTGTGATACATAGAATTTATAAATTCAAATGCCCTTGAACAACTAGTATGTTCCCCCACTAGAGGGGACAACATATTGGATTTAATCATCACAAATATGGGCGCCCATTGTACCACACCCGTTATCACTCCCTCCTTGGTCAGATCCGACCACAAACTGATAACCCTGGACATCCTCACCCCTCCACCTCCCCCAGTCAAAGAAACCATAGTCAAAAACCTTTCCAAAGCAAACTTCAAACTACTTGCATCCGAAGTGGAAAGCTTCACTATTCCCTTACAAAAGGATAATGATATCCAGGATGCGGAATCCTACACCAAGGCACTGTATATGCATCTTCAGGATTGCATGGACTGTGCTATCCCAAATAAAACCAAAACTCCTTCCTCAAGCAAGAAAAAAATAGTCTGGTGGAACCCGGCCATAAGCAAACTTTACACTAAAAGGAGGAAACTTCTACAAAAAAAGGCCAAATCTCAAGTAGAAAAATCATCCCTGATCAGCATTAGTAAGGAATTGAGGGCCCTCATCAAGTCAACTAAAGCTAATTTTGAAAAGAAAGTTGCCAAGGATAACCATAAGGCCTTATACGGCTACGTCAAAAACCTAAATGGCAACGCTCAGGTCTGTTCTGAGCTAGTACAAAATGGAACAAAATACACTGACCCTTCTGACATTGCCAACATCTTGGCGGACAGGTTCAGTCCAAATCCCCCCCCCCCCACCTCACCACCTACAGGGCCTATTACCATTCCAGGGGATTGTGTAAGTCCAATTATTACTGATATGTTGGTTAACAAGGCTCTATCTAAAGCTAAAAACACTGCCTCCATGGGACCAGATGGTGTCCCAGGCTGTGTCATACACCAGCTCCAAAAGGAATTAACCCCGCATCTTAATACACTGTTCAGTCTCAGCCTCTCCACAGGATATGTGCCCATAGAATGGCGCATGGCAACGGTGGTCCCGCTACACAAGGGTGGGGCCACAACTGACCCTGGGAACTACCGACCAATAAGCCTAACCAGTCTGATCTGTAAGGCTATGGAGCGAATCATTATGGAACTCATAAATGGAGAGATTGGGAACCTCCAGTCGCTGGACCCCACACAGTTCAGCTTTGTCAAGGGCAGATCATGCCTCCTGAACCTGGTGGATTTCTTTGAGACAGTTACTCAGGCTATAGATAAGGGAAAGGAGGTACACACGGCTTACCTTGACCTTGCTAAAGCATTTGACGCCATTCCCCATTCAGGTATTATTGATAAGCTCACCAGCCTGGGCATAAACCCTTACGTCACAAGATGGATCACAAACTGGCTCTCAGACAGATCCCATAAAGTAAGAGTAGTGGGATCTATGTCCGAATCCAGGCCAGTAACGAGTGGTGTGCCTCAGGGCTCTGTCCTGGGGCCCCTCCTGTTTGGCATATACTTCTCAGAAGTACAGGCAAACACGGTAGGGCTGTGGCTGACTAAGTTTGCGGACGACTGCAAACTGGGTGCTATAATAGAGTCTCCGGCCGACATGGAGATCCTCCAGAAGGGTCTAAATGAGACTGATGCATGGTGTGAAAGTCATGGTCTCAAGCTAAATGCAAAAAATGCGTAGTAATCCCCTTTGGAAAAAACAGAGTACCCGCAAACTACAACATAGGAGGTAACCCCCTGAAATCTGAAGAAGAAATAAGGGATCTAGGGACCCAAGTAGATAGTCAGCTTTCCTTTGATAACCATGTTGCCAAAGTGGTTAGAAAATCCTTCTATGTGACCCATCTGATCACAAAAGGGTTCGCATCAAGATCTAAGGATGTAATGGTGCCCCTCTGCTCTTCCCTCATCAGACCCATTATTGAGTACAATGCACCAATTGGAATGTACCTGGCTAGACATCTCCAGCAGCTGGAGAGACCACAGAGGTACCTAACCAAGAGGATTACTGGCCTCAAACAGTTGCCCTATGCAGCACAATTGAAAAAGCTAAGGCTGTTCTCTGTTGCATACCGTTTTCTCAGAGGCGATCTCTGTCTAACATACAGAGCCATGTCCAACCCAGAATTGTTGAACATGCTCCATCTTAGCAAAACCAAATCTACTCGAGCTACACGCTCTAGGGATATAAACCTCAACACAACAATGAAAAGAACATGCTGGAGGGATAGATTCATAGGTTCATACTAGGCTATCTGCCCTAGGGCATTTATAAGCCTAGCCAGAGTGTGTTTGGCTTTCTCCACCTCTTGGAATGAGGATACTGTGCCCATTTAGGATTTAGTTTACTGCGCCTCTGTCTAGCAGTGACACAGAGATGACCCCCGGGGTAAACCTACGATCTCCCATCCACTCGTCAAGATTTCTCTTGAAGAGAGTCAGTGAGGGGCTCTGCCTAACATGGACTGGGATTCTGTTCCAGAGTGAGGGGAGCCTCTGGGTTATGAATCTGTCCCTCCAGCACATCCTATTTATTTCTGTGTTGAGGTTCAAATCACTCGTTCTCATGGCTCTGGTGGATTTGGATTTTCTGAGGTGGAGCATGTCCATTAATTCCGGATTGGACATGGCCTTGTATGTCAGGCATAGATCGCCTCTGAGTAGGCGGTATGCGACTGAATAGAGCTGGAGTTTCTTTAGTCGGGCAGCATATGGCATATGTTTGAGACCCTTGATCCTCTTGGTGAGGTACTTTTGGGGTCTTTCTAACTGCTGCAGGTGTCGGGTAAGGTACATTCCAAATGGGGCATTGTACTCAATTATGGGCCTGAGTAAAGGGGCACAATGACCTCTCTTGATCTAGATGTGAATCCTTTCATGATAAGGTGGGCAATGTAGAAGGTCTTTCTAACCACTTTGGCAATGTGAGTGTCAAATGAGAGGTTACTGTCAACTTGGGTCCCTAGGTCCCTGATTACTTCTTCCGTACTTAATGGATTACCACCTATGTGGTAATTTGTGGGTACTTTGTTCTTCCCAAAGGGTATGACTATACATTTTTTGGCGTTTAGTTTAAGGCCATGGCTCTGGCACCAGTTATCCGTTTCTATGAGACCTTTTTGAAGGATGCTTGTGTCCGCTGGAGAATCAATTATGGCGTCCAGTTTGCAGTCATCTGCGAACTTGGTCAGCCACAATCCTCCTATGTTAGCTTGTACCTCAGAAAAATAAATGCCGAACAAGAGAGGTCCCAGGACCGAGCCCTGTGGGACGCCACTTGTGACTGGTTTAGAGTCTGACATGGCTCCAGCAATTCTGACCTTGTGGGTTCTGTCCTTGAGACAGTTTGCAACCCATCTTATGACATAAGGGTTTACATTTAAGCTGGTGAGCTTGAACCACCCTACCCTCATCAATGGCCTTAGTGACTGTTTCAAAGAAGTTGACCATGTTCAAGAGGCAGGATCTGCCCTTGACAAAGCCGAATTGGGTAGGATCCAATGTCTGTAGGTCCCCAATGTCTTTGTTTATGAGTTCCATAATGATCCTCTCCATAGCTTTGCAGACCAGGCTCGTCAAGCTTATGAGGCGGTAATTTCCAGGGTCCGTAGAGGCACCTCCCTTGTGGAGTGGGACCACTGTTGCTGTGCGCCATTCTTTGGGTAAATATCCTGTAGTAAGGCTAAGATTAAACAGCAGCCTTATGTGTGGGTTTAGTTCTTCTTGGAGTTCATGTATCACGCAACCCGGGACACCGTCTGGTCCCATTGATGCTGTGTTTTCAGCTTTGGAGAGGGCGGCTCTCACCTGGGCATCAGAGATGTCAGGGAGGCAACACTCTGATAGGATAGATATTTGTCCTTTTGGGGGGGAGAAATTTGCACTGAACCTGTCTGCCAGTATGTTGGCAATATCTGTGGGTTCAGTGTATTTTTTGTCATTTTGGACTCATTCTGAGCATATCTGGGAGTTTCCACCCAGGTTTCTAACATAACTAAAGAAGGCCTTGTGATTGTCTTTAGTGTCTTGTGCAATTTTTCTCTCAAAGTTGGCCTTGGATGATTTTATGAGTGATCGTAGTTTTTTGCTAGTACTGATCAGAGCTGCCTTCCCTTTTAGGGATTTTGCTTTATCATGTAGTAGCTTCCTCCTTCTGTTGTATAGTTTATTAATGGCTGGGGTCCACCAGACAGGATGCCTGCCTTTGGGGGAATGGGTCTTGGTTTTATTTGGGATTGCATGATCCATGCATTATTGAAGGTGTCCATAGAATGCGTTTATATAGGATTCAGCGGAGTGGGCTGTGGTTTCCACTGGCCCTGGGGTCTTGAAGGATACCACTTCAGTCTTAAGAAGTGTGAAGTCAGCTTTTGAGAATTTCTTCACTGTGGTTTTCTGTGCTGGGGGTGGGAGCGGGATGTGGATTTCCATTGAGATTAATTTATGGTCTGATCTCACCAATGAGGGGTATACTTCCGGTGTGGAGCATTGTGTCCCCATGTTTGTGATGATCAGGTCTAATATGTTATCCCCTCTTGTGGGAGTGGTGACTTTTTGTTCCATAGCATTTGAGTTTATGAATTCTAGGAACCTTTGGGCTAGGGTGTTGGGGCTTGAGTAATGCTCCCAGTCTATGTTTGGGTAGTTGAAGTCTCCCAATATGATGGTGTTTGGAGAGACATTCATATTCTCCAGTATCTTTAGGAAGGCTGAGTGGGGTTCCTGAGTTTGAGAGGGTGGTCTGTAGCATGCTACAAACTGTAGAGCAGTTTTGCCTACGGTTAGTTGCACATGGATGGTCTCTGATGCTTCGTGCATTGCCACTAACCTGGAGGTGTGGGTATCTTTGATGAATATGGATACTCCCCCACCTTTTGTGGTTCAGTACAAGTTTTGGGGCCGAAAAGTATGATATGATGTATAACCTGGTAGTGCTGGGGTGCTCTCGGGAGCCTTGAACCAGGTTTCTGTCACTGCACAGACATCGATGCTCTCCATACTGAGGAGGGCTTCGAGAGCATGCATCTTGAAATTTAGACTTCTGGCATTGAGCAGCATTACCCTTAGTGTTTTTCCACTTGTGTTCCCTAGGGAGGTGGGTTTATCTTTTGAGTCTTGCCTGAAAAAGGCACTATGGGGGTGGCAAGAGCCTTTGCCAATATCCAGAAGTCCAGGGGTGACAGGTGCAAGCCGTCCCTTGCGAAGCAGCATGGCTTGTCGAGCATGTCATCCCAAGCAGACAGACA
Organism: Protopterus annectens; assembly: GCF_019279795.1. Classification (NCBI taxonomy): domain Eukaryota; kingdom Metazoa; phylum Chordata; order Ceratodontiformes; family Protopteridae; genus Protopterus; species Protopterus annectens. The sequence continues at coordinate 4,473,960 of NC_056735.1, read as the reverse complement.
TTGGATCCCCCTAGAATGACACCAGTAATTAAGCCAATTGTTAAAACTGATCATTTTGTCTTTGTACTGTGCATCATTCTTGGTGAGGGTAAGATGCTGCTCAAGGTCAGGGTCATACCGGCCTGGGCTACATAATCAGAGAGCTCCTCTATGTCTGTTTTCATGTAGTCCAGGGAGGCACATCTCAGGTCGTTCACACTAGCATGGACAATGACTGAGTCATATTTGTACTTGCTTTGGAGTGACCTGAGTGCTTGAGTTATGTGGCGGATTCTAGCGCCCGACAGGCAGCTTACTGTAACCCTCTCCTTGTTCAGCCTGGTGAGCGGGACGTCAGTGTGTCTGACTATAGTCACCTATTACAAGTGTATCAGGCATGTTTTTTGGCCTTAAGGGCTGTGACTGTTTGGCACACTGACTTTGTGAATTATGTGTTGCATGTGTTCTGTTTTGAGGTAGTGGTTGCTTGGATGTCTGCTTTGGAGGCCTCTGTTGTTTAGGCAGATTTTTATTTACAGCCTCTGAGTATGTTTTTGTGTGTTTATGTGTTTGGTTTGCAGTTGTGGTAGGTCTATGTGAGACTGGGTTTGTGGTGTGTGTGGTTACCTTCACCTCCTGACTGGCTTTGCCAGCACTGAGTCGAGAGAGCTCAGCCTCCAGTTTGGCTATATAGTTGCATCTCTCACATATATTTGTATTTGTTGGGAGGAGGAGAGGGTTGTCTGCTTACATGAGGCAGTTGTAACATTGCCTCAAGATTCCCAGATTCACCAGCTGAACTGGACAGGACGCCAGCAACTGACCCTTCGGCATGCTAGAATAGTGTAAAGGACTGCTGTGTAACTGAATCAGAAAGGACCTATAGGGGAATGGGTACTCAAGGGGATTTTAGGTGGATGTAGTGCTTTCTTTTTTGTTAAAAAGTGCTTTACTTATGTAAAATGCTTTTAGGAGCAAGTGCTGGGCTTTTTAGATAGAGAATAGAATGTTTAGATTGAGAGTTAGAGCAGTTCTAAGGGAAAAACTGAAGAGCAGACTTTGCGGAGGCAGGAATAGTTTACACTTGATTAACCGGGGCTGCCCGATGCTGCGCTATGCACAACTTCGCGCAAAGGCGCACTAAAGCGGGCTTTATAACAGGGGGTTAGAAAGAGTTAGGAAATGGCCCAAAACGGCCAATAAGCTACAAGTTACTGGGCTGGAACCACTCCTTAAGAGACAGATTGGCTGCTCAGAGCTCCCCACTCCCACTGGTGAACAAAGAAGCTTCTTCCTATCCAAACAAGGATATGGACAACACAGGAACTATGACACAGCCCAGAGATCAGCAAAATTTGAAGACTGGACTATTCTAGTTCAGTAAAGGTGGGAAATAAGGATATATATTTTTTTTTTCAGAGAAACAGAAAATAGATGCAGTGGCAACAGTAAATGCTTTAAATCGGCTAGCACACTTGAGTGTGTAGCCTACCAGTTAAATTAAGCAAAAACAAACTTTTCAAAGTGCAAAAAGTACAGAAAACAAACAGTAATGCAGTAAATCAATTCTGCAGATCTTATTTAGTTATAGAAACTCGCTTTTAGGCGAAATAAAGCAGTCGGAGATAAAAAGCCAAAAAAATACTTATGAATCAATGGAAAGTCACTCTTCCACTCACTGCTGCTTGTAGAACTCTGCAGGACACCACGAGGAGCTGTGCTGAGTCGAATACAAGCGCAAAAGTGCACTAAAGCGGGCTTTATAGCAGGGGGTTAGAAAGACCTAGGAAATGGCCCAAAACGGCCAATAAGCTACAAGTTACTGGGCTGGAACCACTCCTTAAGGGACAGATAGGCTGCTCAGAGCTCCCCACTCCCACTGGTGAACAAAGACGCTTCCTCCTATCCAAACAAGGATATGGACATCCCAGGAACTATGACACAGCCCAGAGATCAGCAAAATCTGAAGACTGGACTATTCCCTTCGCATTGACTTCCCTTACAATGGAGTAGGGTCCCGATCTACATAAGACAGAGACCCTCACTATCACTCTTCAAGAGGAACCTTGATGAGTGGATGGGTAACAGAAAGTTCACACCGGGGATCACACCAACAGCACTACTAGATAGGGGCCAAGGATACTAGCTGCTAGTACAAGGGTCTAGGGAACTACTAAAGGGGCGGTGAATACCGCACAATGTGGCTGGGCTAATATATGCCTTCGGGCAGATAGCCCAGTACCAACCTATGAACCTATACCGTTGGTCACTAGTTCTGCACATGCTTAGGTCCTAACTTTTAGGCTATGTACGTACCTGTAAAAGGCCTTATAGTTATCCTTTGCTATGCTTGCTAAGTTTTTCTCAAAAAAAGTCCTTAGGGGATTTGACAAGTTGTCTTATTTGCCTGTTGAGGCTAAAGACAGTAGAAATAATTTATTAATTATAAATTATTTTGTACAATATATCAAGGCTACCATAAAACAAGATGGACAGTAACATATGCCAGTACAAAGATAATTAATACTCTGCATTACTATTTCAAATATATGGAAGTTCTTCATATCAAGCTTACGGTTATCAGTAACATCAGATTTTTTTAGCTTCCCCAGTGTGAAAACTGGTTTTACATGATAGTTACTGTTGATATAACAAGCTGACCTCAAGTGCAAAAATGGGAAAAAGGGTATGAAGGGAGGGGTTCTCCCCTCCTCAACGTATTCCAAAGGAGACTGCACCACGCTTTACATGTTTTCACTAGTACTGTTTCACAATTTATAAATGCCAAGTTTCAAGCATATCACCTCAAGTTCCGACTACCTACAAAGTAATGGTTAAATAAGAAGAACCGTAAACACTTGTGAAGAAATAATTAACAGTATCAGGGCAGTGACAAGTCTATTACTAATAAGACAGAACTGGCAACTTAACTCTAAGTACGCTTTGGATTTCAAGTGGTAGACTTCATACTTTTTGAACAAACTGTTTTATCCCTGCTCGTGGTTCCAGTCACTTTTTTGTTTTATCACTTATGAAGAAACAGCTCGCCTGCATCTGACAGCTGTTTGACCATTTTTCAAGGCAGAAATTTTCCCCTGCAGGAGAAAATATTTCCCCATCTCATCACTGAGAACTAAAAAGCTACTTCGTAGTCGTGACAGGAGCCAGAATATAGGGCTAGTGCCATACCTCTCAACCCACTCCGCAGAGCATGAAATCTGGATCAAGTCAAACATAACGGGAAAATGCCTAGAAATACTGATAAACTTTAAATATTACCCTTACAAACTTAGAAACTTCACAGATTAACATGTTTTGCATTAGCATGCATTTTTGAAGTATACGGAGTCTGAAACTCAAACATCCGTCCTTATTTAGTGACTTCAATCCTCAATGATTTGCCAGAAAAACACAAATGTCATGTAAAACAGAGCAAAAATGTCAGGCAAAAATCTGCACAGCTGAAAGGTATGACCAGTGCACGTCACTTGGTGTAAAAAAAACGAAGAAAGATAAACGTTTTACAAAACGCACCACCTGTACAAACACCAAAATACTAAAAAAAATGTACATATTGCTGGTTATTTTTTATTTTCTGTTGTGACTATACCCCTTCCCACTACCACCTGCTGTCTCGTTGAGAACGTCTGGACGCCTTAGTCACGTGACATAATGATGTCAATACGTACATCGTCTCATAGGAACTATCCGCTAGCAAAATGATCTTCAATATGTTATGTACTGTTTAGTAATGAGTTTGGGGTGGTTTTATCTTGCTGGTGTGAAAGCCCTTGTATTTGTTTTGCAGAGACAGATCATAAATTATTACAGTAAGTGTTTTGTGGGTGATTAATAAAATTGTAGGTAGATACATAAAACATTTTTGTTAGCTTTAAAACAGGCCTTATGTATTAGGCAGAGTTGTTAGATATATGTTTTTAACAGTTTTATGCAAATATTTATTGCTTGGCATTATTTTTGTCTAGTAGCACTGAACTCCGATGCAGCTTAGAAGGGCCGAGAGAGGAAAATATGTTTTCTGAGGATTTCTATTTGCTTGCCCAAGCCAGGTTTGATACCAAATGGCTGAAGACCGACTTACAGGTAAGAGGATTTAAAAGGGGGTGCTGTAATGATGACTGGTAGAATGGTTGTTGGATTTTGGAGGTTTATATAATCTATATACTGGAATACAACGTTTTCTTGATTGGTCGTTACACTTGATGTTTTAAACTGTGGACATGTTCAAATGTTAGGATGAAACAGCGTGTTTCTTTATACAAAGGTTAATATTGAATTGTACAAATATCTCGTCGTTTTGAATTGCCCTTACTGTATTTAAGAGATGTTGCACTATTCACGATTTAAGAAAAAGAATGTGATTGTTGTTGGCCACTAGCTAGCAGTTATGCTGGTAGAGTAATGGCTTGGGGCTGTAAAAATCTTTGATTTGATACTTAACAGACAATTAATTGTCTTTTGTGTACAAGATCTCAGAAGCTAACTTTGCCTGGATACACCCTTGCAACATACTCATTGTACTGAGATGAGTACGTTTTTTTTCCTCAGATGCTTCTTAGAAATATTGTTTTTATACAATACAGAGCTTTTAAAATTGTCTATATTAAATGATTGCTACATATAGCCATATTTAACATGATCATAAAGAATAATCTGAAAAGCATTATTTTGTGGTTAAATGAGCAGTGCTAAAACTGTACTTAATAAATATATCCATAAAATGTGTGTGTATTATTTGTATATAAAGCAGTATTTAGAAATAATTAACCATTTTTAAATGTTAAGTGTATATGGTGAGGAAAAGTATTTGGTTTGACTGTAAAATGGATATTCTTGGCTGCACCCTCTCTCTTTTTTAACATTTGTTGTCCTGGAGTAAAGCACTGGTCTTTGTTCAAACATAGCAAATTATCACTCTTGATTTATATTGTGGGTAAATGCATGCAGAAGCCAGGTTTAGTTTGGAAATTCTGAGCTAGAAACAGAAAATCCAAAAGTGCTAATACAAAAGCCTTGGAAGTTATAAATGTCTTTTCATTTCTTGATAATTGTTATAACACTTAGTGATTATATGTATGTGTGTTCTAAATCTGACTAACAACTTCACTAATACATGTCTTGCTACCCAACCTGCTGTTTAGCCAAGTATTTATGCCTCATAGCATTTGAATGTCTAAGTATTGTGAATTATGAAATCTGATTGTGTTCTATGTTCACGTTTTCCGATACATCTCTGCCAATCAGATGTAAGTCTGTACATTGTGTATACTGATATCTGCCTGTATTCTTTGTCTATATTTTTCTAAACATGCCTGCCTCAGTTCATCACTCGGTGATGTATGTATTGTCTCTTGGTATGTGGAGCTTTTCTCCCCGGGCCTCCACTGAAAATAGACATATATCCAGTCGGACTATCCTGGTCAACAAATGTAAATAAAAATGTACTCTGAGGGAGTAATGAAAGAAAAGTGTGTGTCTATGAGAGAAGCTGATTCTTTTAAAATGTCTTCTTCCTTTTAGTGATTCTGTGTAAAATGTTTTATCAGTTCAAAATTCTGAAGCAAAGACGCTTACTTTTAAAAGGGTGTTCACTTCTTGTGGTGCCCACACTTTTCACATTGGTGTGGATGGAGTCTGATACATGCTTGGCTAGTTTATTGTGTTTTCACTGCTTGCTTTCATAGATAATTAAGCATAACAAGCTCTGGGAAGTAGGCTGGACAATTTATTAAGACTAGTAGCCTGTTTTCTCCTGTGACATGCCATGCATGAATCACAGAAATAGTTATTTTACTGTGCTTATTAGAAATCCTAAGAGAGAAGGAGGGTTTTAGTGAAAGTTGTTGGAGTTTGTTTGCACTGGTGGTATGGGATAGGCAGCTACTTGAAATTTTATGTTTTTCAGCTTTACCAAACAAAGGTGAGGCGGGGAAGAGAAGAATTTGCAATTTTGCATTGTCAATTTTTATGAAGATGAGGTCAGTCAGTAGTGTCCTGGAAATGTAATGAGATTGTGCCATCTCTATGCTGCATAATATTTTCTAGCATCAAGAAAAAGCAAAATTGCATCTTTTTCCAAGACAGTAGTTTGTGATGTGTTTAGGTATGCCTGGTGGTATAGTTAATTTCTGGCTAGTGTAATATAATGTACTTGCATTGTGTGATGTCAAATGGGTCATTGCTTTTAATAAGTAGCTTAACATGTTTATTTGAGATGACTGTCCCAGCTCAGTGGTTGATATGACTTTTTTTTTTTTTGGTATAGCTGCTAACCATACCACCATGTACAGTGATGGTAAATTCCATATCCTGTACAGTGTATATTCTGTTCTTGCATTTGTACATCTACTGCAGTATGTACTGTAAGTGAAGTTGTACTTATTTTGCCTTTCTTTGTGCTCTACTGTAATTTAATTTGTGTCCCTTTGATGTATGTGTCATGGTAGTGTTTGAAGAGAGTCCTGTACCAGACTACTCATCCTGTTAAAATTAAATTGACTAAACAGCACTGAGGCTGTTGTACTATTGCAATATAGCAAGTATTGCTGCTGCGTTTAGTTTTACAACTTTCCATTAATTAAATAATTTGATTAGGTCTTGCGTAGGTCATCTTGAGTGAGGTTTGTACGGCAGTATTGTGTTGCTGGTTGTCTTTCAGCCTTGGACCACATGCTTAGTAGTTTAGGCAAATGCATATAGTTGAAATTGACCACCTTTACACATGTTAACTATATTAAACAAAGGTTAGACGTTAATGCTATAACTGGCAATTTTAATTTGAAATGGGAAAAGTGGCAGTGGGTAATTATAAGACACCGTGGTTTTGTGTTGTTAAGAAGGAAGGTGTGATGTATGTAATATATATTGTGGTGTGTTTTTTTTCTTACAAAAATGTTTCCTGTTTTAAATGAGAGATTTGATGGCTGACTGAAGTTCAAACAATAGGGTTGGGGATTGTTAAACAGTTGACAAGAAACAGCCTTCCTTATGGAGGTGTTTTAAGGTCGGTTTTATGATATCTACTGCAGGTATGATATTTTTATTTAAAAATCCAAGTGAATGTAATATCCCCATATGTGTGTTTTTTTTTGTGTTATTTTGGTACTAAATTTCTCTGATTTATTGTGAAGAGCTGCAGTGCAAAAATTACACATTTTTCTTGTTCATTCTTTTTGTTTGTTCTGCAGAGTAGCCGTGCAAACCTAGCAAACACTATGAATACCCAAGCAAGTGGTTTAGTTAATTTAGTTCTAATTTCTGTTTATAATTTTGTTCTGGGTTAGTTCTCATGAACTTTTTGTTGTGAAGTCTTTAGGTTTTGTTAAGCTAATTTACTGAACAATGGGATAGGTTAGTATGCTGATCAGTAAAAATGCTAATACTTGTATTCAAGAGGCTAATTCTAATTAAATGGTAAGAGGTGAATTGAGCAAGTGAGTTATTACAAGGTGTAGGTGCACTATTAGATACTGACTTTACTTTCCAAGACTGTTCTTGCAGAAATCAGTTAAAGGAACCTGTCCAAGGTGGATATTCTGCTACCCTGAATCCCTTTAATATTATTGAAGATGTTAAATTGTAATGTTGGAGAAATGAGAAAATGGTTCATTACATTTTAGTGGAAATGCTCAAGTTGGTTTACTAACTTTCAATGTCATTAGAGCTTGTTTTCCTTAATTTTTTCCCCATTGGGAAGCTGTTAATGATTTTACCCTATTTCAGATGCCCAAGTAGAACGTTGTAAAGGGAACAAACGTCTTCATAAAAAACAAGACTTTCATGCAGTTAATACTTTTAGAAAATGAGAGGTGTGTGTGTGTGTGTGTGTGTGTGTGTGTGTTAACAGGTGTTGAGGTGCTATTGTTTTGTTAATAGAAGTTGGCTTATGTGAAACTGATCAGCTGATGTCTGCAGTGATTTCTCAAACAAGAATTCCTTTTTTGAAATAGAACCTACAGTTAAAACCATTTTTAGTAAAAGCAGTTGATCAGTACATATTATGTTAAATGTAGCCCTCCTCTCTGAAACAGATTATGGAGGTTTTAATTATTGGTTATTTTGCATTATGAAGTTTAGGAAACTTTCAAGTATGGGGCGAGTAGCAGTCTGGGTATGTATTGAATACATGAAAGAAATCAAAGTAAAAATCAATGGGAATCAAAATAGAATTGCCATGAATTTTGCAAAAGTAAGAGATTCAAAGTATGTTCATTGGATATAACTCCACCTCAAGGTTTTATCCCCCCCCCCTAAAAACATTGCTTCAGGAAGTGTATTTAATAGCAGGACTAAACATTTGGGCTTTATAGTTTCAGCCATACTTTTATTTGGGGGGAAATAAGATGGCAAAAGCTAAATTCTTTGCAAAAGATATGTATTCTCCTAATCTTGTTGGAAACAGTTTTTACATCTTTTGACGTATGTCAAAAAAATGAGTGAATTTTTTTTCTTTTTTAAAGAGCATACACCATTAAGGCTGGCATGAATAATTAATGTGCGTTAGCATGGTGGTGCAGCGGTTAGCGTTGCTGCCTCACAGCAAGAGGTTCTCCGGTTCGATCATTGGCTGGGGTGCCTTCTGTGTGGAGTCTGCATGACCTCCCTGTGGTTGCGTGGGTTTCCTCCGGGTGCTCCGGTTTTCTTCCACATCCCAAAGACATGCTGTAGGTGGATGGGACACTCTCAATTGGCCCTAGGCATGAGTGCGTGCATGTGTGTGTGCCTTCTGTGGAAGGTTGGGCGCCGGGCTGGCAACTCGACACCGTAAAACTCCACTGCCAATCCTGAGCGGACAGGTGATCCGCGGTGGTGACCCCTAACCGGAATAAAACGGAAAAAGCCGAAAGTATAATTGACATGGAATGGCATATCTAGTAAAATGTAATGAACTGATAAGTTTGCAAAAATTGGGAAGGCTGACTTTATGGCTATTAAACAGTTACATTGCTGAGCTATCACACTTCCCTTAAAATTAGGAAGTCAAAATGGGGGGGGGGGTATGTGAAAGATATTCTTGGATTCATGCTTATTTATGATTATTTTGAGATGTTGAGTATGTTAGTCATGTTTTGAAAAAGTAATGTACTAGACTTCTGTAGGAGTCCCGTTTTAACCCAGGAGTCCTTTAAAATAACCCATGCACAGTTTGGGAGATTTTAAAATCTCCTGTCAAATTAATATTGGGAACTTGGATGATTTGCTGTGGTACTTCTATTTTTAGATGCCATGATCACCAATGGCTATAATCAAAGTGCCTGCTGCTCTGCATGAGGCTTCAATAATTTTGAGTGTTACTCTTTCTCATCAGAGAGAAGGGTTCTGAATAATTCCGTTAGTCCTGTGTTTGGAAATTCAACTTGCCTATATATTTCAAATAAGATTATCATTTCATGTAAAACATAGTCTAGTCAGGATAAAGTCAGAGGTGTTACAAGGCAGATTGTGACTGAATTGTAGAGAGCTTCAGCGTCAGTTTTGATACAAAATCAGTTGAGAACAGGCAAAATTCTTCGTGTAAATAATGCGTAATGTTAAGTGTTTTTAGTATGTTGGCTACGGATAAACCTTTTTGGTGGAATAAACATTTTGTCAAGAACAAAACCAAGAAGAAACTTCTTTGGAAAAATATAAAGTATGTTGTACCCTGGAGCTGAAGGCTAGATTTAATAAGCTATAACTAATGCAGCATGCCTAGTGCAATCAAAATATAAAAAAAAAAAAAAAAAAAAAAATTATATATTACTGAAAAAAAAATGTGTACTAGATCCGATAGAGCTCTTGGATTTTTTGGGGGAGAAGACTAGGAATGCAGATTACACATTTTTGAAATCTTTTTCAGAATTGTTTGCACTTGGGCTTTGTGCCCTAAGTTTGGAAGCGTGTAGTAGCTGTGCCTGCCTTTTTAAAAGGAGGAAATAATACTGATGCAACAATTTGTATGTGTGATTTTGTAAATATTTTGAAATGTGCATAATAAAACTGACCTGAACCAACATGGCTTTGTAGCTGCATTCATGAGTAACCACCTGTCTTCTTTGCACTTCAGTTATACATCTACAGGGTATGACTGTTTCTGCAGATGCTCTCTCTCTAGTTAAGGGTTTTGACAACGTACTGCATTCTTGTTGAAATTAAAGCATGAAATGTAAATCCATTTGCAATCTGCTGGATAATGTTGTGTAATCTCAGTTTCTATGAGGATCGGAAATTTTATTTTTTCTTGTCTTGTCTCTCAATCTGTGGCACAAGGCATGGTCCTAGAAACTTAATATTTACCTATGCCAGTGTAACGTCCTGTAGTGAGTTTGCAGATAACACAGAATTTGCTCTAACACAGAAGACCAATAAAATAATTTCAATTTGGAAGTGTGATGTGTTGCACTGTGGGTGCCCCAGAAGGGATTCTCCCTGTGCCTTGGGTGGCAAAATTTAATATAGTCAGAGAAGCAGCATAAAAACTGGGATATTTTAGTGCCTAATAAGTTGTCTTTTAGTGATCACACCTTTTATAGTGAAACAACTGTTCAGTGTGCCTGATGTACCATATCTTCATTACAGTTCCCTTTAAAGCTCATGAGCGGTTAATGTAGTGATTATGCTTGCAATTTTATCCTTTCAAGGATCCAGCATATTTTTAGTGGGAGTCTCTGCTTATTGTGTTTACCGACCTATCTTAAGATAACTTGAAGTTGAACTTGTGTTCTGTGAATTAAAGGCTTCTGAGGGGAGATCTTGTGTAAGCAATTAGGGCAACATATATCTGTACAATAAATGTCATTTGTTATGTAAGTACTAGAAATAACTTATTGATACAAGTTGATACGGTACGCTCTGGATTAAAAAGGTTTCATGTCAAAGTAATGTAAGCCTGGCTTCCCATAGACATGAGAGAAGCATTTACCCTAATACAGTTTAAAACTAGGTTGCATGCTTTTATAGGTAAAATCCAGGTCGAAACCATTGGATGCCAGAAACTGATTCCTACACATTTTACAGAGTTCATAACATCTACCTTTTGAACCATTTCATGGGTGAAGATGGGTTTACCTAGCAGTGAGACATCTGAGGTAAACGCAGTCAAAGTGGCTGCAGTTGGTGGGTACGTCTGTGTGTATGGGGAAGGGTGTATTGGGTTGCAGTGCATGCATTTAATAGCTATGTAATGTAGTAGGGTCTATTATATGAATAAGTCCATATAATCGAACGCTCTAATGAGCGAAAATCCCGGAAATCGAGATGCGTGCTCTGGGATCGCAGTACAGTGAAGATTGGAGTATTTGCCTTTTCCTCACTGTAGTGCGATCTCTGAGTTGTAATATATATTTAGCTGGGTGGGGGTGCACCCCCCCCCCACAATATCGTTTTCGATTTCCTCTCATTAGAGTGTTCGATTTATATGAACTTTCATTCATATAATATAGACCCATGTAGTACTGTGGTTGCTTGTTTGTTCAAATGGTTATAGGCAAGCTTAGGTGTACAAAGTGGTTATAAATGGTAGGCCGTGTGTGCGTGTGCTTGCATGTTTGAGCATGGAAAGATATTAACTGCACTGTGTGCATGGCAACACTATTGTACAGCATTGTGGCTACAACTGTTAGGCATTTGTAATTACATTCAAATATCTGAGGTGAACAAAAGATTGCTGCAATTGGTGGGGTGTTGTAATAGGTTGCAGTATCAACATTCAGTTACCATGAGTTGAAATATTATTGTGGTTATTCACATTTAAAGATCTGAGGCCTACAGTCAAAGTAGGCATACCTCTGTGTGTGAGATTATATAATGTCTGCATCTGAAAGCAGTAATCTGAAATACCTTGCTGTGTCTGTTAGGTGTTCATTTATTCATCGGACATCTGAGGTGTACACAGTTGGTGAATTTTTAGAAGTGCGCATTTATGTGTGTGCCTGCAAAGATGAGTATTGAGTTGTGCTGTATACATCTGCCAACAGTGAGCTAAAATGTTTTGGTGTGGCTGTTTGTTTATTGTTGGGCATGTGTGTATAGTGGGCTGCAGTATATGCATCAATTACAGCTGAACTGAAATACGATACTTGGGGTATTGCATGTTTGTTCATTGGCTGTCAGTTCTGCATCTGAGGTGTATGCCACTGAGGTGACTGTGTAATGGATTGCACTGTATGCTTCTAATGGCAACCATCTGAAATACCTAACTCCAGCGATTTTATTTATTCAACATTTTGTTCTGTTGTTCATTATCACTGCATTGATATTTTCCTTTTTTTGTTCTTCTGTGCAGTTTGCGATATGTTAGTCTCTCTTACAAAAAAAAAAAAAAAATTTTTGTTGCAGCTCCACTGCATTTAGGTTATGAAGTACAGAACTGCCAGGTTTCAATTACAGCCCCCACAACCCCTTTCTGTGTGTAAATTAACATTGGGGATTGTGTATCTCAAAGGCAGTGAAACGGATGTTAGAAATTAAATATTCCAGTTGTGGGTTGTTGCTGTACCATACGTTGTATTTCTAAATGTTCCTCTCCACCAGTAATGTGTTGCACACAGTACACTTTAGCTTGAATATCTTAAGCTCTTGTGGGAGGTATGGCTTTTTATTGTTTGCAGAAAGGTAACCTGCATTACAGTGGTCACTCTGTCCTTTCACTACCCAGTCAGCTACAATATGTTGCTATAGTGAGTATGCCTTTCATTGCATTTGGGGAGGGGAGAATGTGCCACTCAAAATTGTCAGTTTTTTTGCAATGTATTTTTAAGGTGAGTTGTCCCTGACATTGCCCAGTAAGGGTTACCATATCCTGGGGGGGGGGTGAAATGCACACATCTATGTACCTTTTTTGTTACTGTTAGCAAGGTGTACAATCCCATTAGTGGTAGCTATAGCATTAAAGTCTGAAATGTTATCAAGAGGCCAGTTGGCATAATGATTAAGGTCTTTGCCTCGCATGCACAAGGTAGAAGGTTCTGTCCTGACTTACGACTAATGCCTGTATGGAGTTTGCATGTTCTGCCCGTCTCTGTGGGGTTCCTTCCACCTCCCAAAAACATGCCGAGTGTTTCTATCTCACTCAATTAGTGTGCAGTATCCTCAAGTTAGGAGAACACGGATCCTATACTGCATACTCTACTACTAGCCACTTGACCGTAAAAAATATATCCCTAGATTTTTTGGTCGTGTTGACTAATGTTACCAAAGAGAATGGGTATTTGGCTGTGATAAGTGAGATGACGACTGACCCTACTCTGATCTGCTCCAGGGATGGTGGAGTGTATATGTCCCTTTTGGCTGGAGTGTACCTGCATCTGCCATAAAACCCAGTAGTCCTGGGTCAGTAAGCTACTGTCTGGTTAGTAAACTGCTGTCCAGCTGGTGCCCAGTTGTCAACCCTGGGTTATATGGAGTAGCTTCTGTTGAGAAAAGCTGGATATAAAACCAATCAACCTGCCAAAAATGAACTAAGAATTGTTATACTAATGTAGGTTCACTAACAGGATTCAGTTTAGAAATGGATGATGAACATTCTATATATATATCTGGGAGACGATGGAAGGGCAGTGCAGATCTGGTATCTCTACTAAGGAGGAGGACAGGCTAGAAATGGTGTGGGAATTGGGTGAGGAAGAGGCTTCAGAAGGCAGTGAGGGAATTACTGATAGAATTGTGGCATTCCGACTCCAGCCTAATGATAGGGCAGTATCACAACAGCAGGGTCCTGATAGTGAGGAAAAGAGTGCATTCAGACAGCAGTTGCAGGACCTATTCATTTAAAGAAGGACAGCATGACTTTGTTAATGGGGTATATTGAATACAAGGAAAAACGGCTAGGATGAGCCCTAAGGTTAACGGTTACTCCAGACACAAAATATTCACAAAGAGCAAGGTAAAGCCCAGTGATCAAAAACACTAGGCAGGTAGTAGTAAGTAACAAACTTGTTTATTTAGAATACACAAAGCTTTCAGGCCAGTGCCCTTCCTCAGTGTATTACCCACAGAATCTTTATTGCCCCAGACACAGCCTACAATGAGGATGAGGAGGAGCCCATCATAGAATAACTAAAAACAGCACTAAGGAAAATGAAGTCTGGGAAAGCAGTAGTCACAGATGAGGTCACCGTGGATTTAGGTTCATAGGTAGGTACTAGGCTATTGGCCCTAGGGCCTGTAGAAGCCTAGCCAAAAAGGTACCCTGGCTTTCGCCACCCAAGAAAATTATTTTCCTGTGCCCCTGTCGAGCAAAGCCACAGAAGTGATCCCTGGGGTGAATTTCCTATTTCCCATGGCCTTGCAGACCAGGCTCGTCAGGCTAATGGGGTGGTAGTTTCTGGGGTCCATGGTGGATCCCCCTTTGTGGCATGGGATAACCTTTGCTGTGTGCCATTCAGTGGGCACAAAGCCTGAGGTGAGGCTATGATTGAACATGGTGCTTAGGTGGGGTGCCAGTTTATTCTGTAGTTCATGTAAAATGCAGCCTGGTATGTTGTCAGGTCCCATGGATGCTGTGTTCTTGGCTTTGGAGAGTGTAGTTTATACCTGTGCAGCCATGATTACAGGGACTTTGCATTCTTCTGGCGTAGAGATGGGCCCTTCAGGGGGTGAGAAGGGGGTAACTGAACCTATCTGCCAGGATGTTGGCAATATCAGTTGGTTCTGTATATTTAGTGCCATTGTGCTGCAACTCAGAGCAGATCTGAGTGTTGCCATTGAGATTCTTGACATAGCTATAGAATGCTTTGTGGTCGTGTCTAGTAACGGTGGCGATCTTGTTTTTGTAACTAGCTTTGGAGGATTTTATGGGGGATCTTAGGTTCTTACTGAGGCTGAACAGGGAGTTCCTCCAATCATGGGATTTTGCACTTTTTTGCAGCAGTTTCTTACTTGTGTTACAGAGTTTGTTTATGGCAGGGGACCACCAGATTGGCTTCGTTATTTTGGAGGATAGCATCTTGGTTCTATTAGGGATAGCACAATCCATGCACTCGTGTAAGTGCTTATAAAGTGCATTTGTGTAGGATTCATCAGTCGTACCTCTTTTCCATCTGCATGGGTGTCGTGAAGTTTGCCACTTCTGTCTTGAAATGTGAAGTTGGCTTTGGAGAATTTTTTTACGGTGGTTGAAATTTTTTACGGTGGTTTATGATAAAGATGTTGCGTGAGAGAGGGAGAGATGGATTTAGTTAGTATTCGTAGCAGTGTGGGGAGTAAGACATATCCCAGATGATTGGAGAATAAGCATAATTGTTCAGGAGTGAAGGAAACCTTCACAACTGTGGGCAGTATAGAGGTATCGGACTCTATTACATTGCATGGAGGTTCTGAGGAGGGTGATTAGATAAATGGATATGCACAGTAGATTAAGGTAGGATGGGAGATGAATAGTTTGGATTCCGATCAGGATGCAGCACAACTGTTCTGATGTTTGCAGTGAGACAGATAGTTGAGAAGAACCTAGTGATGAGGACAGAGTCCAACTGGGTATTCTTAGACTTTTTGAGAGCTTTCTTGGGAACTTGTCATAAGCTAACTTGAAGTCCTGCAGTGGTTTGAGATACTAGAAACATTGGTAGAATTCATGCAAGCTATGTACAAGGACCTAATGACTCGAGTACGGACAGTGTTCTGTCTCACAGAGGGTTTCCCAGTGGGAGTAGGTGAACATCGGGGTTCTGAGCCCATTGTTCATATTTGTGAAGGACAGCATTAGCAAACAGTTCAGCAGGGACAGATCGACAAAGTTGCTGTATGCAGACAATATGGCTTTACAGGCAGTATCTGAGCAAGAACTTTGCCCAAAGATAGGGGAATGTAATGCAAAACTGAAGGGACACAGGATGAAACTGACTACGGATAAGACAGTTGTAATGGCAGAAAATCAGAAGAAGCAGAGAATTGAGATGGAAGGCAACATAACCTGCTCTGCTAACAAATTCAAGTATCTTGTAGGGATGGTTGAGGAGAAGGGAAGTCTGAGCCTAAATGAGGAGGTCAGGTCTAGAATCGGAGGGGCTGCAGTCAACTGGCATGGTTTGTCAGGGGGTAGTAAATGACAGAAGAATGCCAAAGAAGCTGAAAAGTAAGATGTACAAAACAGTGGTGCAACCACTACTGCTGTATGGCAGTAAAGGCAGAGCAGTTGAGGAAACTAGAGGTGATGGAGATGAAGTAGCTGAGATAGGTGGTTGGATGCGCACTGTGGGACAGATGAAGAAATGTTGGGTGGTTGGATGCGCACTGTGGGACAGATGAAGAAATGACATAAGAGTAGAAGCCAAAGTAGCTAAAATTGTAGGAAAGGTCAAAGAGAACAGATTATGGTGGTTCGGGCATATGTGCAGAGGACAATCTGGTGAAGAAGACTTGGGACAGATGGGAAGAAGGCAAGAGAAGAAGAAAGAATCCAGCAATGAGGTGGATGGATTGTGTGAGAGAAGACCTGCAATGGGCAGGCATGAGTGCTGAAGGTAGGAGAGTGGTATTGAGTAGAGAGAGATGGTAACAGCTGACATAGCTCCCCGACCCCATGTAGAAAATGGCTGCGAGGGGGGGGGGGGATGATTGATGACCAAGTGTACCTTTTGCACTATGTTAGCACGAAGAAAGATGCAGCATGAGATGTACTTTTCATGAATTGTTTTTGCTGTATAGTCTGGAAAATGTAATGGTTTTCCTGTTTTATTACAATGCACTAATGCACCTGCAGCAAAAAATGCCCAGAAGAGCATGCATATATCCTGAGCTATGCAGTATTATGCATGTTACCCATATTTGCAAATTCAGCAACAGTGAGTAATGTGTCTGCATCAGGTGCATGATAATATGAATTGTGTGTTTACAGTGAAAGTGTGAGTTATAGAAGGCATTTTGTGAAAATTTGTGGACAAATTATGTGATTTTTTTTTTTTTCTCATTTGTTTTAATGAGCATTAGTAGACTTGGCAGCAGAAGAATAGACCTGCATCCATATGTGCATAGGATTTTGTCAAGTCGTAATATCAAAGAATGGAGTTTGATAATATGTACACAAAGTGAACTGTACAGCTTTTGTTTCTTCTCTACATTTTTGAGTATTAGCAATATTTGCATATTATGAGAAATATCTCAAGAAAGGTCAACATCAGAATGCAAGGAGACATTTGGAAGCTCACATGATTTGGTATATACGTGAATAGTGAAACCACAATTGTGGGATGGTCAAACCTTGAGTCATTAAGTGTTTCCAGACCTTTCTGAAACTTACTTAATATTTAATTTTTCATATTTTATTAGTAACACAGGCATGGAGTGACTAGTGTTAGTTTACTGGACTTTGCAAGCATTTGCTGTTAAACGTATATTTCGATATGTAACTGTTGTAGGTAACATTTGTTGACATTAATCTTTTAAGTGGTGGGTTCTGGATTAGGAAACAAGTTGGCATCTGCAAGTTGCCATGATTTGGTAGGCATGCACTGCGAAACAATCTACATGAGAGTCCGGGCTGGAATTACTGAAGTGTTTGTGTGTGATACACTCCTGTTTGGGAAGATTCATCCCAGCTGATGAGTTGTTGTTGTTGTTGTCTTTCGGCTTTCCCCAGTTAGGGGTCGCCACAGCAGATCTCCGGTCCTATAATGATTGGCAGTAGATTTTTCACGAACGCTGAGGTGCCAGCTCGACGTTCAACCTTCAACGAAGGCACGCCCATTTACGCATGTCTTTCGAACGCCCACCCGACCACGGGGAAGGCATGCAGACTCCACACAGAAGGCACTCCAGCTGAGAATCGAACGGGAGAACCTCTTGCTGTGAGGCAACAATGCTACATCTACACCACCGCGGAGTGTTACTTAAAAATGATAGTAAAATGTTCAGGTAACATGAAGACATTAACTGATGAGTGTTTGAGGCACAAGTTATTAAGATTAGAAATATTCTCTTCATATGGCAAGTATTGGCAGTATGTTGTGCAGTATATGTTTTGGGGGGGGGGTCAATGAATGCAGATTGTGTTATCTGAGTGTGTTTAGTATTGCTTTTTGTACGAGACTTGTGTCAAAATATGAGTTAATTTGCTAGTCACTTCTAACTAAAACATGGAACTCGCATCTTTAATGCGATTACCACTCAGTAGAAGTCGTGCCATTCAAACAATCATGTAAATATCTCAGCACGGTTTGTATAGGTAAGATTTGCAGTTTAATTGCCTGGCTGTCAAATTACTTCCTCATTTTCCATCGCTACATTTCCCTTGATTCACTTTCTCATTCTCCTTTTTTTTTTATTTGTAACGCTGCTTACTTTTCACTTATTGTCCAGTCTCTACTTTTCCATTTAATGTAATCCTTGCCAGAATACCTTGTTAAACAGTCCTACTTCAACTACTACTAATTTTGTCTTAACAAATTTTGTTTTTATTGCCATACATGCTATATTTA
This sequence comes from Protopterus annectens, assembly GCF_019279795.1. Taxonomy (NCBI): domain Eukaryota; kingdom Metazoa; phylum Chordata; order Ceratodontiformes; family Protopteridae; genus Protopterus; species Protopterus annectens. The sequence continues at coordinate 4,455,568 of NC_056735.1, read as the reverse complement.
CATTAACTGGATTCTTCATATATGTAATTTTGTGTTTCATATATTGCATGATTCCCTGGATCTTCTATGAAAATGTGCCCTGCCCAGTGGGGCTACTCCTTTCACTAAAATATTATCATCTTCTTTCGGCTGTTCCCATTAGGGGTCGGCACAGCGGATCATCTGTTTCCATTTCTTCCTGTCCTCTGCATCTTGCTCTGTCACACCAACCACCTCTCACCACATCCATAGACCTTATCTTAGGCCTTCCTCTTTTCCTGTTACCTGGTAGCTTCATCCTTAGCGCATTTTTCCCAATATACTCGGCATCCCTCCTCAGCACATGTCCAAACCAACGTAATCTTGCCTCTCTGGCTTTGTCTCCAAACCTTCCAACCTGGGCTGACCCTCTAACTTATTCCTAATCCTGTCCACCCTCGTTACACCCAGTGCAAATCTTAACATCTTTAACTCTGCCACATCCAGCTTAAACTCCTGCCTTTTTGTCATTGCCACTGTCTCCAACCCATATAACATAGCTGGTCTCACTACCCTCCTGTAGACCTTCCCTTTCACTCTTACTGGTACTCGTCTGTCACAAATCACTCCTGACACTCTTCTCCACCCACTCCATCCTGCCTGTACTCTCTTCTTCACCTCTCTTCCACACTCACCGTTACTCTGAACTATTGATCCCAAGTATTTATACTCATCCACCTTCGCCACCTCTACTTCTTGCATCCTCATCATTCCTCTATCCTCCCTCTCATTCGCACACACATTCTGTCTTAGTCCTGTTGACCTTCATTCCTCTTCTCTCTAGAGTATATCTCCATCTCTCCAGGGTCTCCTTCACCTGTTCCCTACTCTCACTACAGATCACAATGTCATCTGCAAACATCATAGTCCATGGGGACTCCTGTCTAATCTCGTCTGTCAGCCTGTCCATCACCATTGCAAATAAGAAAGGGCTCAGAGCTGATCCTTGATGTAACCCCACCTTAAACACATCCGCCACTCCCACTGCAGACCTCACCGCTGTCACACTACCCTCGTGCATATCCTGTACCACTCTTGCATACTTCTCTGACACACACTTGACTTCCTCATACAATACCACAACTCCTCTCTAGGCACCCTGTCATATGCTTTCTCTAAGTCTACAAAAACACAATGAAACTCCTTCTGACCTTCTCTGTACTTCTCCATCAACACTCTCAGAGCAAACATCGCATCTGTAGTGCTCTTTCCTGGCATGAAACCATACTGCTGATCACCAATCATCACATCCCTTCTTAACCTAGCTTCCACTACTCTTTTTCCCATAACTTCATGCTGTGACTGATCAGTTTAATCCCTCTGTAGTTACTACAGCTCTGCACATCACCCTTATTCTTGCAAATCGGTACCAAAACACTTTTTCTCCATTCCTCGGGCATCTTCTCACTTTCCAAGATTTCATTAAACTATCTGGTTAAACACTCCACTGCCATTTCACCTAGACACCTCCATGCTTCCACATGTATGTCATCTGGGCCAACAGCCTTTCCATTCTTCATCCTCTTCATAGCTATCCTTACTTCCTCCTTGCTAATCCATTGTACTTCATGATTCACTATCCCCACATCATCCAACCTTCTCTCCCTCTCATTCTCTTCATTCATCACCCCTTCAAAGTACTCTTTCCATCTCCTCAACACACTCTCCCCGCTTGTAAGTATGTTTCCTTCATTATCCTTTATCACCTTTACCTGCTGAACATCTTTCCTAGCTCGGTCCCTCTGTCTAGCCAATCGGTACAGGTCCTTTTCTCCCTCCTTAGTGTCCAACCTTTCATACAACTCTTCATATGCCTTATCCTTAGCCTTCGACACCTCTCTCTTTGCCATGCACCTCATCTCCTTATATTCCTGTCTAATTTTTTTCTCTCTCTCTGACAATCCCACTTCTTCTTTGCCAACCTCTTTCTCTGTATACTCTCCTGTACTTACTCATTCCACCACCATGTCTCCTTGTCGTCCTTCCTCTGTCCAGATGTCATACCAAGCACCTTTCTAGTAGTCTCCCTTACTAGCTCAGCAGTAGCTAACCAGCTATTTTGCCACCCACTGCCTGTCTTAACTCATCCCTGAACTCCACCTTACAATTGACCTTTTTCAGTTTCCACCATTTGATCCTTGGTGCTGCCCTCACACTCCTCCTCTTGATCACCAACGTCATCCTACAAACCACCATCCTATGCTGCCTACCTACACTTTCCCCGGTCACCACTTTACAGTCTCCAATCTCCTTCAAACTGGCCCTCCTACATAAGATATAATCCACCTGTGTGCATCTTCCACCACTCTTGTATGTCACCCTGTGCTCCTCCCTCTTGTTAAAATACGTATTCACCACAGCCATGTCTGTCCTTTTCGCAAAATCCACTACCATCTGACCTTCTGCATTCCTTTGTTTAACACCATACCTACCTATCACTTCCTCATCCCCTCTGTTCCCTTCACCAGCATGCCCATTGAAATCTACTCCAATCACCACTCTCTCTCTCACCCTTGGGTACAGTCATCACCACTTCATCCAACTCGCTCCAAAATATTTTTTCCTCATCCATCGCACACCCAACTTGTGTAGCATATGCACTAACATTCATCATTACATCATCAATTTCCAGCTTCATAAACGTCACTGTATCTGACACACTTTTTCACCTCCAAAACGCTCTTGGCACACTGTTCCTTCAGAATAACTCCTACTCCATTTTTCTTCCCATCCACACCATGATAAAACAATTTGAGCCCAACTCCGATACACCTAGCCTTATTTCCCTTCCATCTGGTCTCTTGCACACACAATATACCAACCTTCCTTCTGTCCATCATATCAGCTAGCTCTCTCCCTGTACCAGTCATACTGCGATATTATTGTCTGCTTTATTATTTTTACAGTACATCATGCTTACCTCTCAACTATCCAGAATTTTTGCCTATTATTTTTGGTCTGTTCCTCATAAAAGTTTTGGTTTTCTGTATCTTTGTCAAAACATTGAGGATAGAATTCACTAAATATTGACAGATTTCATATCCTTCAGAAAATGCATGGTATCGCAAGACTTTTTATTCTAGCAACTTTTTTTAAGTTTAAAAGAGCAATATTTAAAATTTGTTCCTATTTTTGAACTTTGTCCAGATTTTTGTGTTGAGGTCGAGAGCTTTGAAATCATCTTTCAGGAAGTAATGTGCCATATGCAAACTGACAAAATGATAGGTGTTCTCCATGAGAACATCACCGTAGGATGCATAGGTTCCGAGTTACTGAACAGTGTTTGTCAAAGGTTATAAAAATATTTTCCTATATTTGCATTAATAAATCAGAAGTGAGATGCCATATTTGTATTAATAAATCAGAAGTGGGGTGTGATGTTTGTTTAATATGGGGGGAGGTGTAAGCAGGGAGTTTTAAAAGAAATGATGTCAAACACTTGTAGAAAGGAAACGCTAGAAACATTTGTAACTATTTGAGATACAGTATTAATAGTAATAGTATTCTAATATTGACACTATTATCCCATGCAAAATAAGTTGAGTTCAGAAGCAAGGCAGCATCTACATGCAGATTATGCCAGTAACATTCAGTGGAAACATTGGTATGTGATGTTCAGGGCTTGGGTTAATGAAGAAAGTTTGCAAGAGGTTATGAAAAATCTGAATTGTTTTTCAGTGTAACGCTAATGAAACACAAAAGGGAGTGATGTCGTGCCGGGTAAGGGGGTATGGTAGACAAGCATTCAGTGTTGAAAGAATAGCTGTATTTGCACTCGTGTAATTCGAGCATAGATACAAGTATTTGTTTAACATAAATGTTTCATGAACAGTCAGGTCATGTATGGTGACCCAAGATGTCATTTTAAAGTTTACTTGCTTTTCAGGTCATGCACAGTGAAAGCGTTGGCGAGCAATGTACAAAGTTGCAGTTATAATTTTTTGCAAGCATTTTATAAGTACATTTCTGTATTTAAATTAATCCTGTAGAAAAGGAAGGTTATACTGTCATGTTGGTAGTGGCATACAAGTCATGGTTGTTTAAAAACTGACTTTAAAACATGATAGTTACGTGAAAGCCTCCAGAGAGATAAATGTTTTATTTATTGCCGCGGTGGTACAGCGGTAGCGTTGTTGCCTCACAGCAAGAGGTTCTCCTGTTCGATTCACGGCTGTAGTGCCTTCTGTGTGGAGTCTACATATCCTCCTCGTGGTAAGAGTGGCCTCCGAAAGACATGCGTGAATGGGCGTCGAGCTGGCAACTTGGCACCATAAAAAAAATCTACTGCCAATCATTAGCGGACCGGAGTTCCGCTGTGGCGACCCCTAACAGGGAAAAGCCGAAAAGACAAACAACATACGTTGTTATGATTGTAGTCGGTGTTGTAAAAGCTGTGTGGTTTACAGTCCAACAAATGCTGCTGTCTCTCACACATGACTATGGAGCATGGTTTTGCCACTCCTAGTTGCCATCTGACATGCATGGTTTTGTAGATTTTAATATTGCTGTTTTACTCTCCAGACTCTGGAATAGACTGCCCATACATGTCGAGCAGAGTGCCTCTTTGGCCCTCTTCAAAAGGAACCTTGATGATTGGATGGGAGATAGGAAATTCACCCCGGGGATCATGTCAGTCGCCCCGTTAGGTGTCCAAGGAAGTAAATACTGTGGGAAGAAATAGCCAGGGAATTGTTATGGCTAGGCTTGTATATAGGCCCTAGCCTAGTACCAATCTATGAACCTGTATGCATTACTTGCATTGATTGTGCAATATCACAAAACAGTTGTGAGCTACCCAGTCTTTTCATTTGTCTCTGAAACTCCTGAAGAGACAAAAAAAAAAAAACACTTGGTGGTTTAGACAATACTTTACTTTAGAACTCTCCATCCTAGTTCATGCAGGAGTGGGAGGTGTCAACTCGCTTGACATCCTGTTTTTGCTGTCACTTGAGTGAGATGATTGGGACGTTTCATTAAACGTTTTATTGTTGAGAACAGTAAAAGGCTTGAATAGCTCAATTTAAAAAAAAAAAAACAAACTCTTGTCAGGCATTACTGACTTAATGTTAGTGAATTATGACTATACCCATTAAGAAAGAGGGCTGCCTTCCCCCTGCAGTACACAATTTTAGGAGCTTTTCATTTTTGTGGTGGTGATGCTGGGGGCGGGAGGCAGAGGACGGAAGTCCCAAATGGGTGTTAAACTGTTTAAAAAAATCTCCTTACATACACTTTTTGTTTCAAATAAATATTTACTTATTGAAAATTAAGAGATGATTGGTCAACGGGGGAGACCTTGCTAATGCGCAGCCTGGTGGGTTCCAAAGTAAAATATTGCCCTGATGTGTTTGACCATAATTCTTGGCAGGTAAAAATGATTTTTTTTTTCATGTAATTATTCAGGGCCACCAGAAGTCTAATACTAGTGAATAGCCCGTCGTCTAACAAGAAATTTGCGTATTTTACATTATCAGATTTTGCAAATGTATGGTGCCCTCTTAACAGAGGACTTTGGGGGGCTTTCAGGATGCAAATGGCTTCTCGCTTAAAACTTAAGGAATCAAGAGGATTAATTAAGTAGCCTTTTGCTGTTCAGGGCTGAAGGGGTTAAAAAAATACAAATTTATGCTCCGGTCCTAAGTAAAATAAGCACTGCACGTGGTAACCTTTAGATGTTTTCCATCTGCCAAACACATACTTGCTGATCATTTCTTGAGGAGGAGATCACCTTACTTCATTTGATGGACAAGAAGTGCCAATGAGTTTTTTTTGGATGTTTTCCACTTTAAAAAACAACTAATTTTGATGAACAGGTGCCAACAATGCACTTAAACTCTTGCTGCAGGTGGACCGGTGGTACTTTGGTGCCAAAGAAAGTAAAAGTGCATGTTGTATACCATATGCATAACTAACTTCTTAAGTTAAAGACCAGCAGTGGTCTGCAGAGGGAAATGAGGAAAGCTTGGAAAATACTTCTGGGATATAGGAAATGGATGAGTAAGCCTAAATGCTTTGATTTATTATTACAGTGATCTTTCCTGAGGAAGGCAGGTTACTATTTAGTTTGTTTATGTTGAAAAATGGCCCACTGAAATGAGGGTGTGAACAGATGTAAACAAAAATATCAGCAAACATGAATGATTGCTAGAAATTGAATGCCATTAAATACTTGCCTTACTAAGACTGACCAAGATGGGTAGAAATGGATTCATGGTTTAGCTTCTTGGCCTTGGAAAATCCTTCTGGGAGATGGAGAAACAGGTGGGTAAAGCTTTATGATGTGCTTGTTACAGTGACCCTCCCTGAGGAAGGCAAGTTGCTACTTAGTTTACATATCTTGAGGAATGGCCCAATGAGGTGAAAAGAAGCAAACAGAAATACCAAATGCCAGCAGAATTTAGTGCCAGTGCTGGCTAAAAAAAAAACTGCCAACAAATACTTGCACCATCTTGGCAGCCTTTTTTTTAGTTTAAATGGATTCCTGGCCTGGACTGTTAACGAAAGAATGACCTCTCATCATTAAGTGTTCTTGTATAGTAGAGGAGGAAATGGACAGTGCTGCTGTATCATGACAGCATTTGTAACTCAAAAGTCTTGAATTCTGTGGTCCCAGAGGTAAACATGATTGCAGTGATGCTGTCAAGCAAATATTTATTCTGCCTTTCTACAGCAGACCAAGTATCCTTCATAACAAGCAACCAGACAAAAAATGCTCAGCAAGGGAAAAACTCGAATCATGTGTCCATTAGTCAAGCTAATTTTAAACAAAGCAGATTGCAGAAGCTCATTGCAAAATAACTCTTAAGTGTTTATGTACTATGTAGCAATGCAGTTAACAGCTGACCAAATATATACAGTATGAAAAAAGTGATGACAGCAGAGAATGGGCTAAGAGAAAAGTGCTCTTAATACAGCTGCTATGCAAGACTGCTTGGGGGGAAAAGTCTGTTTCTGGACAATGACATGAGAAACTGAGAACTATATTCTGTTAAAGAAATTATTTGAAATCAAATTTTTTTCTTTTAGAAATGTAATGTTCTAACTGCAGTAAACTTTACTGCAACTTAAGTCTGTGTACCAGTTGAAAAGAACATAATGTATTATCAGTGATGCTTCTGTTTACAAATGTAGTTTGTCACTGAGAACTAGAGCTATGTGCCATTCCCATGGGGTCACAGCACTTAAACAAAACCACCTGCTCGGAGCAGTTTCACTGCCCTGAAACCAGAACCTGCAAACAGCATTGCCGCTTAAGAGTAATTCTGTGGTGCTCAAAATAATTCAACTCATACAGCCCTAAAGTAACGTCTATATGTTTTCTGGTAAATATAAAATGTGTTAACGTACCAGTAATCACAAGCATAGCCTCAGAATTTGTGTTGCTCATATGAGAGAATGTTAAAGTGCTAGTTACCATTGCAACTTCTAGTTAATTGCTTGTTCTCTGACTAGGATAGACCCACTATGCTAAGGGACTGTCTTTAGGGTAGACCTAAGATAGTAAACAGATTGATTGGGGGACACTTTGCCAAGCACTGCAGACCTTCGGCTGTTTTTGATAAGTGCTGTGTGATTTTTGTACATCTGACTTACTACCTCAGACAGATGGGACTTCAGTTTTAACATCTTAACCATGACTTGTGTGTTATTTACAGAGTCTGTATTAGGTGCTGGACAACTTTGCCAAGCCAAAATTGCACCTAAATGGAATGGCAACCAGAATGTCTAACTACCGCGTTAAGTAACATGAATTCCAGTAAAGGACTGCAGCCTCAGAATAAGACCAAAAAGCTAAAGACTGCAGCTAAATGCTAGCTAAACTTTTGGTATCGTGCACAGATTGGCATGGATGGCAACTATTAAGAACAATTCAGGGTTATCTTTGTTGCATTAACTTTCCAGCTAAACTTTTCATACTTAAATAAAAGTATTCATTTAATTTCTATTAGTGTTTTATTGGCTGGATAAAGCCCGTTTTCAGTGGAGGCCCTGGAGGAGGAAAGCTCTATACAGCAGCAGCTGGAATTGGAGCACATACTTTTAAAAAAAGAATGTATCTGTTTTCCTCTGTACATGTACATCCACTGCATGAGACAAAAGGACACAGAACACAAACAACACTAAACCGGCACAATATTAAAGGATTCCCCTTACTTAACCCATGAACACTTGTACATACAAACTACTTCGTGCTATAATGTGATCTTGCACAATTTCACAACTCATTTTCATTCAGACTTTTTTTTTTCATTCTACTACATGCACATACTGTATACAATGTGAATTTAACCAAATGTGATTCTCTCAAATGTACAATCAGACGTTTGTGCCAATGCTTATTTTTTACATCCTCACAAAACTTAAATGATTTGTCAGTCATTTGACGTGTGTGTGTGCGTGCGCACGTGTTTAATTGAAAACACAGACAAAAGAGTTTGAGCATATACAGTACCAAAAACACACAAATATCAAATGAAATAATCTAGAAAAGGGAAAGCATTTCCTTTCCTGATATTAACACTAAAACCCACACATTTAACACTAGCTTCAAATTCATATGAATAGTGGTAGTGTTACCTGAAGGTTTTTATAAAGTTAAGGTGAAGGTTTAGGGTTGAGTGAACTGGCAGTGTTAGGTGTAGCACCCATTACTGAAGAGGATGGGGGGGGTCTATGCCCCACTGCACCACCTTTTATTAATGGGTGCTTACCCTAATCCTAACATTGCCCCTTCAACCCTAACCCTACACCTTATCTTTATAAAAACCTTCCTGTAACATTGCCACTACACAAGACACATACACACACACATACACACACACACACACACACACACACACACACACATAACACTATATATATCCCTTAACCTAACACTGACCCAAACCTAGAAATACACAAATGTACACTTATCCTTCACTTATCCCCGACCCTGACCCCCAACCCTAATTCATATGCACACACTTACTCACTCCTCCAACCCTACTGAAGTGTCTCAACATTGGACACCATCTACATTTCCACTGTTCGTCTATACCATTAACATTAAACCATGCCCCTTGCATTTGTCTAAGAAACAGCATTTGGTTATTTTGAGTTTTTAAAAGGTTTAACTTTTTAGCTTCTGGTGTTTTAAGCCCAACATTTGAGCAGGTTTCATGAAACACAGTGCACTGCTGTGCAATTGTGTGCCATAGCTGGACAGATAATTTCAACAATTTTTCCCTTAGCTGTAGTACATTAGTGAGGTCCTCATCTTTAGTACAACTCTGGCCTAAGATGTATTGCTAGTGAGCTGTGACTTATTAAACCACCAACTTAAAAACCCCACCAGAAATGCCCATCTACAGTGCACCACCTGGAGCAGTCCTGAAAGTGCCCCTTTGTGATAAGTTTTTTAAACCTAGCATTATGGACAGTTGGACTACCCTGTTTTTTCCTGCCATTCTTGGTGACCTCGGTCTGCTGAGGCAGTGTAGCAACTGCCTCGTGCACACTGACAACCCTCTACTAATACCTCACTCTAGTACAAAGTGCAAGAGATGTATCTACACCAAGAATCTTGAATCCTTGCTCTCTCATACTCGAAACGGTGACAGTGAAGAGGTTGTCAACTCTACTACCACTACTCCTGCATATACAGTACCACTACTCGTACACACAGTGCACAACCCAACACATAAATCAACATATGCAAAGGTTCTCTCAAAAAAACTTACCAAAACACCAGAGAGCTCCAAAACAAAAGACTACGACAACTAACACAGTTCCCAAGACACATGGCAACACCGGTGTCTCACCTACCAAGCTGTTAAGGTGCAACACCCAAACAAATTGTGTTGTCTTTGGAGACTGCATAGTGAGACCTGCGGATGTCCCACTCACCAGGTTAGATAAGGAGAGAGTCACGGTCAGCTGCCTGTCCAGTGCCATTATTCATTAGATCACACTTGCTCTTGTGTCTCTCGGCAACACGTACCATTATAGCTCTGTCATAGCTCATGTTGGAGTGAACAACCTCACTCGACTATATGAAGAGAGACATGACTGAGCTTTCCGAGCATGTGTCCCAGGCAGGTATGTCCCTAGCCTTGAGCAGCATATTACCTTCACCTAGAATGATGTCTCATTATAAACAAAAAATGATCACTTTTAATAATTGGATTAGTTTTTGGTGTCGTTCAAAGGGAATCCAGTTTGTCAGCTTAGGATGACATGGTTAATCAACCTTGCTGCTTTGCCAGAGACTGTTTGCACCTGGCAGCACTAGTCTTTTAGCTACTTGCAAAGGCTCTTGCCTCCCCCATAGTGCTTTTTTTAGGCAAGGTCTCAAAAACAAAATTGCCAACGTGAAAATTATGAGCTGTAACAAAAGGGTTATGCTGCTAAACGCTAGGAACTTAAACCAAAAACAGCATACCCTGGAAGCATTTCTGTCACTGAACGATGTAGATGTCTGTGCAGTCACAGAAACCTGGTTCAAGACCTCTGAGTACCTCAGCCATGCAAGACTACAATGCCTTCTAGACCTTCAGACTGCAAAATGAAAGTGTGAGAACCAAAGAAGGTGGTTGTACTATGAATATTTTGGATAAATTCACCTCCCGACTAGTTAGATTGGACAACATGGAGTTACTCCAAGTTCAGATTACTGTGGGTAAGACCCCCATTCAAGTTATAGCTAGTTATAGATCACCCTTCATGGATCATGATGCGCACTAGTCCTACTTGATCAAACAGGAGTCTGTCTAAATATTGCCAAACACTCAGGTCATGGGGGATTTCAATTATCCCACCATAAACTGGGAACCTACTGTAGCCCTAACTCATAAGCACAAGTTCCTTGATTTTGTTTACTCAAATGCCCTAGAATAGCTTGTTCAAACTCCAAAAAGAGGAACAAACATACCAGATCTGGTCCTCAGTAACATGACAAACGCACTACCGCAATGGTTGGACCTTCATTAGTCAGATCTGACTACAAATCAGTCACCTTCGAGCTGGCACCAACACCAGAACTCACAAAGGGCAAAATAAGACTAAAAAAACTTCCCCAAAGCAAACTGTACCCTCCTAGGTAAAGGTATAAATGCCTTCCAAGCTCCACTCCCAGCTGGAAGTGGTACCTACACCAAAGCTTACACTAAAAGCCCTGTACAATCACTTGTGTAAGTGTATAGACTCTGCTGTTCCAGAGAAAATCAAAGCCAGAGCCCCAGGTAAAAACAAGCCCCCCTAGTGGACATCCAGCATCAACAAACTTTACAACAAATGCAAAAAACTGCTGTCTAAAAAATTAAAGCAGAGCCCCAACAAAGGAAAAGCACCATCCTCAGTTTCAACGGGTAAATAAGACAACATGTCAAATCCTTAAGGATAACCTTGATAAATTTTGCAGTCACAGCCAAGGATAACCATAAGGCCTTTTACAGCTGCTTACATAGCCTAAAAGGTAGGACCCACGCATGTGCTAAACTAGTGACTAACTGTATCATACACACTGATCCCACAGTGATGGCAAACCTGCTAGCGGATAAAGTTGGCAAAAATTTCCCTCCCTTACCTCCTCCAAACTTATCACAAACCTTGCCCCCAACTTCCCCTCCACCCTCCATGTCCGAAGAGCAGGTTATTAAAGCCTTGTCTAAGGTAAAACATACAGCCTCTGTGGGACCAGATGACATACCAGGCTGGCTTCTAAACAAACTAAAGCATCCCCATTAAGTACCCTATTCAATTGCAGCCTTAACCACAGGCTTTGTTCCTGTGGAATGGAGAACAGCAGCAGTTATTCCCCTCCACAAAGGTGGCTTAGCAACAGACCGAAGGAACTGTAGACCCATAAGTCTGACCAGCCTCATCTGTAAAGCCGTGGAATGTATCCTCATGAACTGTATAAATAAAGACACAGGTGACCTCCAAACCCTGGATCCAACCCAAGTCGGCTTTGTCAAGGGCAGATCCTGCCTTGTTAAACCTGGTGGATTTCTTCGAAAATGTGAATAGGGCCATTGACAAGGGCATATTTGTGCGCACAGCATACCTCAACTTGGCAAAGGCCTTTGACACAATCCCACATTGTGGCATTTACCAATAAACCTAGAAAACTGAATGTAAACCCCTTTGTTGTAAGATAGATTGCCAACTGGCTCACAAACCAGCTGCACACTATCAAAGTGGGTTACTCCAGATCAACCAGCAGACCTGTCACCAACGGGATGCCACAAGGGTCAGTGCTGGGCCCCCTACCATTTGGTATATACTTCTCAGAAGTTCAGACCAAAACTAAGGGGCTGTAATTGACCAAGTTTGTGGATGACTGCAAACTAGGTGCAATTATTGAATCCCCAAAGGATGTCGGCATACTTCAGGAGGGTCTTACACAGACTAATGACTGGTGTCTTAGGGTCTCAGACAATGCAAAGGAATGCATCCTCATTCCCTTCGGTAAAAACAATGTCCCCTCACACTATCAAATTAACAATAATACCCTATATACCTACAAAGTGGTAAAAGATCTGGGATCACAAGTAGACTGCAACCTTCGTTTTGACCACCATGTGTCTACTGTAGTAAGGAAGCCTTTCTACGTAGCACATTTGATTAACAAAGGCATTGCCTCGAGCAAAGGAGGTTATAATGTTATAACCCCTTTATACTTGTCACTAAGCTGGCCAATAATTGAGTATAATGCCCTTTTCAGCATGTACCGTACAAAGCACCTACAGCAATTGGAGAGACTACAGAGGTGTCTAACTAAGAAGATCAAAGGACTCCAGCACATGCCTTACACAGACTGATGAAAGACACTGACACTGTATGCAGTATCATATAGACTTCTTAGGGGAAACTTATACCGGCTTACAGAGCAATTTCTGATTTCAAACCTAATGAATTTGCTGCACATCCGTAAATCAAATGGGACTAGAGCCACCCATTCAAGGCACCTAAATATGGCCTGCAACTTGAATAGGACATGCTGGAGGGACTGATTTGTCTCCCAGCGACTGTCGTGGCTGTGGAATAGGCTGCCAATTCATGTGAAGCAGAGCACCGCTATGATACTGTTCAAAAGGAATCTGGAAGAGTGGATGGGGCTCTCTAGATTCTTATCAGGGATAGCACCCACAACCTTTCTGAACATGGGCAATCATTACGGAATACAATCCTGTGTGTTGACTACAGTATCTTTGGTATTACATTGGGATGCAACGGCTAGGCATGAAATGATCTCTGGGACAATAGCCTAGTAACCTGCTATAATTCTATGTGCATCTCTCACTCACATACATAGATAACATAGAGAGGCAGACACACACAGACACACACCAGGGAAAGTCTGACTAGGACATAGCCTATTTTCAGCAGAGGCCCGAGGAGAAACAACTCAAGACGCATGTCTTTCGAATGTGGAAGGAGACTGGAGTATCCGGAGGAAACCCGTGCGAATGCAGGGAGGACATGCAGAACTCTGTACAGAAGACACACTAGCCAGGAATCAAACCAGAGAACCTATTGCTGTGAAGCGACAACGTTAACCGCTGCACCACTGCGCTGTGCGTATCTACATAGATATATAGGTGTGTGTGTGTGTGTGTGTGTGTGTGTGTGTGTGTGTGTGTGTGTGTGTGTATGTATATGTGTGTGTGTGTATGTATAATTATATATATATATATATATTATATATATATATATATATATATATATATATATATATATATATATATATATATATATATATATATATATATATATATATATATATATATATATATATATATTTTTTTCCAGACAAACCCAAAAGGCGAGGCAGACCATATATATGTTGAAATGTATCACTATAGATATATGTAAATAACACACACCATACATGCATACATTTGTTCATGTATGTGTCTGTTTCTGTGTGTGTCATGCACTTGCACTCCTTAATTATTTTTAAACTAGACTTGACTGGAAGACACTTTGTGGTCCATCTTAATTACCTGTAAAAATAAGTAAGAATATTTTTCAGACATACTTGGTCATTTTTTAAGCTTCTTCAGCTTCTAGACTCTGGTTCATAGTATGGCCTATTATCTTGTGATTGTCATTTGCCAAACTTGTGTCAGAGTAGCAGTTGTAGAATAATGGGTTAAACTCTCTACCCAATTTATTTACTGCTAAGTTTAAATCATGGTTTTCCTCCTCTGGACAGCTGTTCCAGGGCCCACGTCCATTGCTTTGTGTACTGGCTACTCCAAGTCACCCTTTTGGTCTGTTGTAGATGTTTTTTTTTTTTGCCAGAGTCAATGTGGCTCGTAAGTACATCAGGGGAGGGTCAGTGCTGTCTTTCAGTTAGCTGGGACTGTTTCATATGATGTACCCATGCCCCATTCTCTCTGTGCTTGTGGTTGCATCCAAGGAGGCATTTGGGATGTTGTGGTGTACCTCCCCTCCTCTGTAGCAGGTTGGCCATGTCCACTGTCTGATTTCTCATCTGAGCACACCTCCCTTAATACGACTTCCCAGGCCTTCACTAGAGATCATCTTAGGAGACACATCACCACTCTCCCCTCTGGGATGGTAGCGCTCATTTCTTCTTGTCATTCAGTCAACTGCCTGAGCCACTAATATAACTTGAGTCATCTGGGCTGTAGTTAGGGCTTTATCCCCCTATGCCACTAGAGTGGTACACTCTGGGGCAACATTACTGAATTAAGATGTAATTTAGTGAGCAATTAAACTTTTTTTGCACAGGGATTTGGACCTCAGTCTAATTTTTTCCCCCCACTAAACCCCGGCAGAAGCTCTACAGCCTTTGTGCTCTGTCCAGGGGAGAGGGGCCAGCAATGTGAGCACTGCAATCCTCTACTTAAGTTATCGAGGGGTTTGTTTTAAGCCCTTGTTGTTCCCACTGTACGATTAGTAGCAAACTCAGGAATTGATGAACAATGGGCATTAGCAAGGACATGTCACCTACTTAGGGCCTTCTGAGGCATTGTGCTTCTCCCATTCACCCTCAAAGCAAGTGTTTCTGTGAGATGCGTTCTCCATTTGTGATTGTTAAACAAATTGCACCCTGAATGTGCACACCACCTCAACTTTGTCCTGAAAGAGGCAAGCAAACAGCACCTTCTTGTTCCTCTCTCCCCAGCCAGAGCCCTCCGTGCTTGGACCACCAGTCAGACCGGAGTTACAGCTTTATCCTTGTATGCTGTAGAGCTGATTAGAACTCTGAATCGTAATTTGACTTGCAGTATGTACTCACTGTTTGTTTTAATGCATACTTCAGTCACCTAGATTTATACCATCAGCCTGATTATGACTCTCCACCCCTTTGTGTATATCAGGCCTTTGTCTGCAGAAATACCATAGCCTGAAAAGGCACAAGAGTGTCTGTCCCAAACTGTCATTATCTGGGGTTTCTTGGATTTGGGATGATGATGACGATGAGTTCTTGGCTCATGGTTATACGACAACAGAGTTAAAACTTCCATAGCTCATTATTCTTCTGTTCATCTGAGTGCTCGAGACTGCCTAGTGGCAGTTTCAGACAGGTATTGGGAACTTGTTTTCCTTTGCTCCTTTTTGTGTGCTGTACTGTAATGCTGTATCTAGCCATAATGAGAAAAAATTCTCTCTGACTTGTGTGGGCTAATCTGGCATTTCTGAAGGTCTGGTTGGGTGATAGCAGCAGTCTTTATTTGGTAGCAGCAGTGTCCGTGGATCCTCCCAACATATTCGGTATCCATGGCATGGCCGGATTGGGCAGATGCAGTGTTTGCAGGTACAGTGAGGGCATCAATTCCTTTAAATATGTCATGAACCCAGCAGCAGACTGCACATTACTCTTCATTTACTATTCACTTGGTTCTCAGAGAGCATTTTTTGAGTAGTCTTACAGACATTGTTTTGACCTGTTTTTTTGTGCAGCCTAAAATGTCTCATTCTGGGTAATTTAATGTCTGTATTGTGTGAGAGTCATTGGCGCTTGTAAAATTTAATCTGTGTATTAGAAAGGGTTTTGGGTTTTCCTGGGTGGTTATCTGATTCGTCAACAAAGCTTTACCTTGGACTTAACTTTTCAACTAGATGCAGCAATCCATGACCTACTGACAGAGCCAGTCCCATGGTCTGACATCTCCCTAGTTCATTTTGCATTTGAAATTCTTCCACTGTACAGAACCCTGTTCTTTGGTACAGTATAGAAATCTGAGAACTATTACCCCTGAACATTTGTGTCTTGCACTAAACGTCTGTCAGGATGCAGTTAGGTGCTTCTGGGTTCTTGGATTCTGTAAGCCTGTAATAAGGCTTTGGCATCATGCATTTACTCCTTTGCCATATTTTGTGAATGCCATGTCCATTTGATAGCACATGAGCCACACTTAAATTGAGTTCCCCATCTTAGAAAAGACTGGGTGAAGAGTAGAGTGCAAGCAGTAATTTAGTTACCTTCTGAAAGACAGAACACTGTACTCCATACAAGCCAGAAATTATATCACTAAACAATAACGTGTCTGTAAAAAAGGTGCTTGATCTTGTAGTCCTCTTCCGAGTGTCTGTCAGATTGGATAGTGTAGCATTTCCTCTCATTTGGAAGGTTATTTTCTTTGAAAGTAAGCATGGCATGCTTCCTTTTTTTCTTATCTGGGCTTGTATCAGTTAGGTTCGGTGTACTTCCTAATGTGATCTCTGTGGATGACCTACATCAAGCCTCCTTTAAGAAGGTGATGTTGATTCTTCTACTGGGATGAGTTTCATTTGCCTAATTTGAAGAATTTGTTTCTTTTGCTTTTAGTCTGCACCAAGCTATGTTTGGCCTGGACCTTTGTGCAGCTCAATCTAAGCTCACCTGAAGGTCTGTGTTCCTTTTTATCTGTTAGGTCGTCTTTTTTTTATTTTTTTATTTTTTTAGTCCAGACTTCCGTCATCTTTGTTTTAAAGGAGGTATTAATCAAGTTCTCAAAAATCCAAACTGAATTTTGGCAGATATGGTTATTACCACATTACAAAACTATTTGCTAATAAACATCTGAAGAAGGTGGCGTATACCCAGCTTGATGCATATCAAAAGGAATGGTTATGTGCGATCATTTCAGTCAGGGTTTTGGAGTCGTTACAATAGTCAAACTGCCTCAAGCAGAATTATGAATGATCAAATGATAAGTGATCAACAAAATTGGAAACGGTCCTTTAGCATAACGACTCATCTGCATGGTTATGGTTAATCTTCCTTCTATAATGCTAGCTTCACTTGCTTTGGCACCTATAAAACCTCTGTCAGGCTTGAGCTTCTCCCTTCACCCATACATTCTAGTGCATGGCTATCTTCTGGTTTGAGTAAACCTCTTAAGAGTAGGGATCCACAGAAACCAATCTCCTTCCATCCAAACTCCCATCAACCCCCACCCTTTCTGGCACACTGGAAAGGTTAAGCGAATTGCAAAGGATGAAGAACCATGATGAGTACATATTTTCATAATCTGATATGATCTGTTTGTAGGGTGGAGTCCCCAGCATCAGTCAGTCTATGGCACACTAGTATGGAGATCTTTGTAATGCTTCATAAAGATTCCCAGAGAAACTGTAATAGCTGCACAAACCTAATCAGTCGATGCATTATAGAAAATGTTGAGAGGTGGCTGTGGGTTTTGTAGATTATGCTTTTAAGTTATTCTGTTAGAGATTATCCATGTTTTTGATTAATCTTCTCCAGTCAGGTAGCCATCTGGACAGTCACTTTAGAAATGTTAGTACACAATGTGTTAACAAAAGAGACTAATAGATGTGGACTATTCAAAGATGCTTAGTGTAGTAGAGAGAAAAAATAGTTGTCTGTGAACTTCTAGACAATAATGCCCATATTCTTCTCTGTTGAAATGATTTAAAATGGAGGATAACTGATGGACTTGTAGTTACTTTAGGCACAAATGAGGAACTACTATGCAGCATAACTCTATATCTTTATGAAACTCTAGGTATGGTGGGGTCAACATACAATGCCTGAAGTTCAGATATGCCTGTCTGATGCAACAACCACCAAAAAGTAGTCCTCTAGGAGAGGAGCTTCAGTTGTGCCATGGAAGCCGGTTCATGTGCAGACTGAGTCAGCTACTGCAGTTGAAATTAAGACCATACTGTGGGTCTGAGGAGAGAGACTGCCTTCAAAAAAAGCTCTTTAACATCCTTAAGAGAAAGGTTAAGTGAGAGTTCTGGCAGCCCATATGTAAGTTTGATATGATCACCAAGTGAATTTTAAAAAGGCTACTGCCCATGATTGAAAGAATGTGATTGAGGTAATCAAGACTGCTGGAATATGAGCACAAAAGGAAAGCGTACCACTCTCCAACACCTGAAATGTAAAATGTCATTTTGTCTTGTTTCTGCTTAGAAGCACAACATTAGGAAAATAAAAAGATATGGACTACCTTGCCATGGTAATCTAGGTCTCTAGCCGTCAGCAGACTTGGAGATAAGTGGTTAGGCTAGAATGAAGGCATAAAGTTTAGGATATAGCTTGCCAGATGGGAGAAAATGTTCTTGGAGGGTCTCAGCCGAAGTCTTCTACAGGAGGTGAGCCCATAGAAAGGGGAAACCACATGGTGACCAAGAGAATGGTTTGGTTTTCTTTACCTCAACTTTCTGCAAGGATATGAGAAATCCTGAAGAAATAAGAGAAGCATAAGGAGGTCTGGAGGCAACTCTTGGATAACATCCTTTGCTGCTGTCCCAGAGGGGGATATGTATTGAAAATAAGGTAAGGTGTTTGATTATTGTTTGCTGGCAAAGAGATTGGAGCAAGGCTTCCCATTTCTGTGGGAAAGGAATCTCACCACTGACTAAGGGACTTCTCATGAGGAGTCAGTGTGCATCTGCTGAGCTGATCTGCTAGAAAGTTGGTATGTGGGTGTTTACCAGAAAGGTGTTTTGAAGAAATAATCCACTGCCAAAGTTTCATGGCTTCTAAGACACCTTGCTTTTTTTGATGCATTGTGCAATGCAGAACATTCGTTCCATGGAGAAATGTATTGTAGAAGGTGTGCTGGATGAGAACTGCCCACCTCTCTAGGACACTGATGTGCAGACTGGCTTCTGATTTATGACTTAACACCTTGGATCACCTGCTGACTCTGCTTTCCCATCAGCCCTAGGGTCGTAGGCATAGGGGAGTGGGAAGAAATAAGGAGCTTCCTAAGGAGTGACTGATGTCTGGAAGTCTCCCGGCAAGATGCCAATGACATGCCCAAGAAATTGTCTGTCTGAAAAGTGTTTTGAGAACTGTTATATTCTTCAGTGTCTATGAACATATGATAACTTTGGGTGTGGAATCCTAGATTGTAGTTACCTTGAGTTCCATATTCCTGAGGAATACTACCACTGTAGAGAACTGAAGGATGTTCATCGTGTTTCACTGTTGCAGTCATGACTGTAGGGTTCTCCCCTGCCGGCAGGCAGTCCTCAGTTGGCCAGAATCCCAAAGTCTGGGTCCGGCGTCGGCTGCTCAGCCATGCTCCCTGACGTCAGAGCGCCAGGAGTACAAAGCTGACAGCCGACGCCATGTTTTCCAGTCTTTCTTGCCGTGCGGTGATAGCAGTTCGCAAGTGCCGGTCGGCTGACTCCTGACAATTTTTTCTAAACGTACTTCAGTCCGAAGACTGACTTCTCCTACTCAAAGCTAAGTACCCCGTTGGGGAAACTTTTTTCTTGCTCCAGTCCGATGTCAGAAAAAGTTAATAATTGTATTTCATGTGGGAAGCAAGTACCTCATAAGGATTTTCATTCTTACTGTATTCCTTGCTTAGGCCCTGACCACGACGTAGCTAGTTGTCAATTTTGTGCTAGATTCAATCAACGTACAATTAAACGAAGGTACGATTTTGCATTTCATTACTTCGGTAGGCGTTTTAATTACAAAATGTCGTCTGATACGATTCCGGCTACCCGAGTTCACAAACGACGCAAGGACAAAGACTGGCCTCCGAGGTCCAAATCAGACGATATCGTACAAGCAGAGCCAGCTTCAGGTTCGGCCGTCGTCAGTGAGGCACTTTTGCAGCCCCTGTCATCTGCCATTTCGGAACAGATGGCCGAAACGGACTCCCACGAGGAGCCAACTAGGCCTTTGAATATTTCTGTTGCAGGACCTTCGGACAATGCTCCTTCGGATGGGTCCGGAGCCGCTGTGCAGGTACCGGCTTCCGAAGGGGTTTTCAGGCCTACTCAACTTCTAATATAGGCAAAGCCAAAGACTCCTTCCAAATCAAAGACTGCAGCCCAGGCCTCTTCTGATCCGGCACCAAAGTCTCAGAAACAGTTACTCAAGATGGCTGAAGACCTATTTACTATGATTAGGGGTTCACATCCCCCTCCAGATAAAAGGCCAAGGCAGGAGGTGTATTATGATTCCTCTGATCAGGCTTCTGTTTCTTCAATTTCTTCTTCTGACCAGGAATATTCTTTCCCTCCTTATATGAGGATTCTGATGCTGAGGAATCCATTCCTTCAGCTTCTCCCCCTGAGGATTTCTCTTTTTGGGGAAACTTTGCATGAAATGAAGGAACATTTTCACTGGGAAGGACAGGAGTACTCGGAATCTAAGAAAAGACTTGGGGATTTTCTTCTTCCCCAACATAGACCCCTGGCTATTCCTCCTATTTTGGATATTGTGGATAATGCTTTTTCGGAGGCTAACTTAACTCCTGACTCTCTTCCTCCAGCTCCTGTTAAGCCAGGCAGATATTATAGGGTTCCTGATTCCCACCAGTTTTTATACAAGAATCCTACTGCTGATCCTGAAACCATTTCTCAGGGTCCTAAGGGGGTTAAGGCCGCTTCTGCTAAAAACCCCATTCCCACTGAGAAAGATTCCAGATCTTTAGAAAGATGGGGCAAAAAAGTGTACACTTCTGCTACTTTATCTATTAGGGCTTTAAACTGTCAGTTTCATATGCTGAAATACCAGCAATTTCTTCTGTTTTAAAACAAAAGTTAACTTCCATTTCCGCCTGTGCAGATGATGGAATTACATGACTTAATGCATGCCACTGAACAAGTTGGGAAGCATGGTTTACACTGTGGATTTGATGCCTTGGAGGCTTCTTGTAGGGCTGCTGCCTCTGGCACAGTCATTAGAAGGCATGCATGGTTAAAGGAACAAAACTTGCCAGATCAAGTAAAAGCTAAATTTATTGGATGCTCCTGTTCAGCATAATGTTTTGTTTGGATCTAAAGCTGAAGAGGTGATAAAGAAGATGGAGGACAAGGCAAAATCCATGCAAACAGTCAAAGATTTCTTACAAGTACAGCCACCCAGATTTAGTAGGAATTGGCTTACTAAAAATTGGTCCTTTCCCAATTCTGACAGGCCTCAGAGGGGTAGGTATAGACGCTCCCGAGGAAGGCCTCAAACGCAAGTTTCTTATAGACCAAGACAGTGGACTGCTTCCACCCCTAGGGGAGGAGAGGACAGGTCGCCAGCTCATAGAAAACAGACTCAATGACTCCCTCTGTTGGGCTGCAGGAACTTCTTGCCTGGAAGCCCCTCTCGGAGGAAAACTTTCTCTTTTTCACCTAAATTGGACTCGTATATAACCCAAGACAAGTGGGTTCTGGATGTGGTTTCAAGAGGTTACAAATTCCATTTTCATACCCTACCAAGACCAAGCGGATGGCCGTTTCTTCCAAAACATCAATGGTTAGAGGCCTTAAACCAGGTGGAAGCTCTCTTGGCTATGAAAGCCATAGAACCGGTTCCACTTTCAGAGATGGGACAAGGTTTGTACTCGAGGCTGTTTCTAGTCCCCAAAAAGCAAAATTCATGGAGACCCATTCTGGATCTGTCAGTCCTGAACACTTTTCTCGAGATACCAAAATTCAAGATGCTTACTCTACAGCAGCTACTTCCAATGCTGACCAAGAATGCATGGATGGTAACTTTGGATTTAAAGGAGGCATATTTACATCAGGCAGGAATGCAGAAAATACCTCTGGTTCAAGGCCGGATCGAGGCACTATCAATTCTCTGCGCTGCCCTTTGGATTGTCTACTGCGCCCAGGGTCTTCACCAAATGCCTGGCTCCAGTAGTAGCTTATTGCAGACTCAAGGGAATTCAAATTTACCCTTTTCTGGACGACTGTCTTATTCAGGCAGACAACAAGGATGTCTTACTCCAGCATCTAGAATTTGTTCAGAATCTTCTCAAGTTCAAGGGATTCACTGTAAACATAAAGTCAAATTTGACACCCTCTCAACAGGTAACTTTTCTGGGTGCTCTTCTCAACACAACAACCCAGATGGCATTTCTGACATATGAAAAACAATTACAGCTGGCTTCAACTTTCAAAACCTTGGCAACATTAACTCAGCTATCTGCAAGGAAATTCCTGCAGGCTTTGGGTTACATGGCCTCCTGCATCCTTCTCGTACCATATGCAAGACTACATATGAGGAAAGTACAGTGGTACCTAAAAAGTGTATGGTCTCAGCATTGCCACAGTTTAGACATACAGATTACCATCCTGCCTTTTGTCTTCAAAAGGAATTCCTTTGGTGGTCCAAGGCATGTACTCTAAACAAAGGAAAACCCTTCAGTCTGCCTCCAGCCACTCAGATACTAACCACGGACGCCTCAGATTATGCATGGGGAGCCCATTTTCAGGGCAACTGTCTGCAGGGCCTTTGGACAAAGGATCAGAAGCTCCTGCATATCAATTTAAAAGAAATGTTAGCCGTTCAGAAGGCTCTATTGGCCTTCAGGAATCTTCTACATCCAGGACAACTACTGATACGAACAGACAACACCACAGTTATGTGGTACATAAACAAACAAGGGGGATCTCATTCCTATCCCCTTTGCAGACTAGCCATGAATCTATGGAACACAGCTCTAGCTTGCAAACTGGACCTTCAAGCTCAGTTTCTACCAGGGAAGCAAAACTTCCTGGCAGACAGTCTGAGCAGGAACCTGTCGGACCCACACGAATGGATGCTGGACACCGAAATATTCAAGATGATTACAGCAGTCTGGGGATGTCCTCACATAGACCTCTTTGCATCCCACTTCAATCATCAACTACAGATTTTTTGCACCAGGACATTCCAAGAACTAGCTTGGAAAGTGGAGGCACTATCATTCAGTTGGAGAAACCTCTCTGGGTATGCCTTCGCACCTCTACCTCTTCTTCCACGGGTGTTATTAAAGATCAAACAGGACAAGCCCAAGATGATAATCTTGCTGGCCCGAAATTGGCCTCGACAGTTTTGGTACCCAACACTGAAAAACCTTTGTCTGGAGCCCCGTTGGGTTTTACCACAGACTCCGAACCTTCTGTCCCAACACCAGGGTCAGGTTCTGCACTCCCATGTCAAACCTCTCAGCCTGGCGGCATGGTTAATCCAGGGTCTATGATTCATTCTCTCCTACCCGAGCAGGTTATGGATGTCATTTTAGAAGCCAGACGTCCTAGCACTAGAAAATCTTATGCAGGAAAATGGAAAAGATTTTGCTCCTGGATGCAGGCTTGGGATTCGGATCCTCTTATTCCTAACATTCCTCTGATTTTACTTTACCTGACAGACCTCTTACATAAGGGTCTCTCTTTCTCTTCCATAAAAATACATGCCTCTGCTATTTCTGCTCATTATAATACAGACCCTCCTAACTTTTCCCACCAGCTCATGAGACAGTTTCTCAGAGGAGCGAAGAACTTAAGGCCCCCTAGATCTCCACCCATTCCTGCTTGGGATCTCAACTATGTTTTGGAAAAGCTCACCTTGCCTCCTTTTGAGCCTGCTGCCACATCTGACATCAAGTTTTTATCTTGGAAGACAACCATCCTGTTGGCTCTGACCTCTGCCAGGAGGGTTTCAGAGTTGCAAGCTCTTATGGCTGTGGAACCTTATATTATTTTTCATCAAGACAGGGTGTCTTTAAGGACTAATCCTACTTTCATGCCTAAGGTGGTTTCCAAAGTGGCTTTAAATCAAACTATTCACTTGCCAACTTTTTTCCCCACTCCTCAAAATAAAGGGGAAAGGATCTTGCATTCCTTGGATGTACACAGACAACTACGTTTTTACCTGGACAGAACCAAGGACATCAGGAAATCAGAGCAATTGTTGGTTTCTTATGCTTCAAGTTCCCAAGGTAAAGCCATTTCAAAACAGACCATTTCTAAATGGATTGCTCATGGAATCAGATTTTGCTATTGACACCATGGAAAGCAAATCCCAGGGAGTATAAGGACTCACTCTACCAGAGCTGCTGCCACTTCAGCTGCCTTCCTCAGGGGAGTTCCTACCAAAGACATTTTCGAAGCTGCAACTTGGAGTTCAGTGCATACTTTTTCCAAGCACTACAATCTACCTCTCTACTCTTAAGTTTAGGGCAGGCTTTGCTTCTGCAGTCTTGCAGGGCCTTTTAGCCACCCCCTCTACTTTATGACCACCTCCCTTTTATTCTGCTTTGGGATTCAACCCTACAGTCATGACTGCAACAGTGAAACACTATGAACATAGTACAGTTGTGTACACTTGCCATAAATGTAGATGTTCGAGTGTCTTCACTGTTGCAGTCTGGGTTACCCTCCCTCCTGTCCCCTCTTATTTTTTCCTTTGTGTGGTTCCCTTCATCCTTCTTCTGAGGTGTATTTGCAAAGGGTATGGGATCTTACTCATTTTGGAACACCTGACATCTGGGGCAAGAAAAACTGGAGAACATGGTGTCGGCTGTCAGCTTTGTACTCCTGGCACTCTGACTTCAGGGAGCATGGCTGAGCAGCCGACGCCGGACCCAGACTTTGGGATTCTGGCCGACAGAGGACTGCCTGCTGGCAGGGGAGAACCCTACAGTCATGACTGCAACAGTGAAGACACTCTAACATCTACATTTATGGTAAGTGTACACAACTGTACTATGTTCAGTGCCACCGGAACCACAGTTGGAATCTTTTCTGGAAGAAGGATGACTATATCCGTGCATGTGTCTTAACAGGCATTCTGTAAATGTCGGGCAGTGATGGTGCTCCAGCTGAGACTTTGCTAAGTTCGCCATTGATCCTTCTCTTCCAGTCCCTTGGAGTAAAGACTTTCCAGCTCACTCCACTTTTTTATGGCTTCGGCAATGAAGAGGCCGTCATTAAGATGAGGCCGATGCTCAACCCATGCAGCCTGTGATGGTCTACAACCACTGTCTTGAATTTTGTGCAAATGTGGTGGGGCTGGAAAATGTCGAAGACTAGGTGCAAATGTGGTAGTGATAATCTCCAACCTGAAAACTAAGGAATCATTTTGGTGATTTTCATGTGTGTCTCAAAGGCCAAAGAATGCATCCAGTCATCTTGGTCAAACAAGGGAATATTGATCACACTGCTGACCATCTGAACTTTTGTCTGAAAAAAATGGCCTGGTCACTTTCCATCAAAGTTGGACCTAAAGAGTCTTTCTTGGCACCAGAAAGAATGTAGAATAGTTGCTGGATCCTTGGCACCAGAAAGAATGTAGAACAGTTGCTGGATCCTATTTGTCTGATGGGACCTCCTGTATGTGTTTTTTTTTTTTTTTTCTTTTTCCCTTTGAGGAAGTTTGTGATCTCAAAGTTTTGCCCTTTTGTGGTGGGGAGGGACATCAGCAACAGAGAGCTGTTGGAGAGGGAATATAGTCTACAATAGAATTCTTGGACCAACACTGTTAGTCTTTGGGGAGGGGTATAAAGTAGTGTGTGTGTTGATTCTGAGCCATGCTCATGGCTCTTTGCAGGTCTCTAGTGAAAATGGCTACCATCTCATCAATGGGGGCTACTTGGGATAGCTATGAAAGGGACCAGAGTGCCTCTTGCAA